>NW_028145460.1:5935000-6182500 GCF_977016875.1 Pavona decussata
TTAAATTGTAATAAGCGTGTGGTTTTGTAATAACGTACCAGCGGCAAATTGTAACAACACGAAATTACCTTGTCGTAACTTGTAATAAGTCAAGCTGGCGTAAATTGTCGTGCTTTGCAATAACTCTTAAAAGTGAACAATACATTTTACTATCCTTTTCTTTTTACCAAGTAACAGGTAACCATTTAAAATTACAAAATAATTTATGGACTTGTTAATTTCATAGCGGCTGGTTCAAAAGATTAGTATTACCCGATGTTTTGCGGTTTAAGCTGTGTGCAGTATAACACCGATAATACCAAACACGAGGGGATAAATTTCTTTCCATTCTTCCTTTGTTATTCAACTGAGTGCATAGTGAGTATTATTTCTTTATTTACCTTATGTTTTCAGATAACATGCAGGGTTGATTTAAGAAAAGAAATTGTTAAAATCTTCTAATTCTATTGCGTACACGTGGTATATTCTCTTCCAAAAAAAAAAAAAAAACTCGAGTAGGTTGTCATATAAGTACTGAACCCAGTCATTGTTTGCCTAATTTCTAATGGCACGCTACATAAAGCAAGCAGCACTGATAACCTTTACATGATATGAACTCAGTGTGGATGTGTTATATTAATCGAATGAAAGCTTTTCTAAGTTTTGGTTCCATTTTCAAGACAACAAGGGATTTAAAGTTAGCGTAGCATTATTAAAGCTAGAATCATCCATGGATGCCTGTTCAATCGTAAGGAGAGTGTTATTCGGTTAATCACGAGCATGGGAATACAGAAAAAAATCAGCGAGTCCCCGACTGGAATAGAACCCATAACTTGCCGCTATCGATAGGACTCTCAAACCGCTGAGCTAAAAGAAAACTTGTGACGAACCAGTACTGACATTTATCTGGCCCCAGTATATTCACTTTAGTGCTCATTTCCTTCGATATCAACTTGTTGATTGTTTTCATAAGCGCACGCTCATTTCTAAAGTCGTAACTTTCAACTTTATTTGTTTATTGCAAATCCTGCGTTATATTACTTGCATACGAGTAGCACTGTTGCTAATCTAGAAGACCTAAATGTAATTACATTGGGAATCGCATCCCATTCAAGCCTAATTTTTTTTCAGGCTTTCTTTTCGCGACTGCCTAGATTGCGTAAATAACTGCGAAGATCTTTCTTGAATTTAATATTTCAGGGCCCGCGGTTCAATTATATCTTTCATATGTTCATATTCATTGATGATAAAATCGCAGTCACCACTGAGTCATTTGAAAGACTCATTACCAAACACGACTAGTGTTATTACAATTTTTCGGAAGCTTAGTTTGTTACAAATTTCGACAACGTGTTATGACAATTTGCTGGATGGGTACGTTATTAAAAAAAATACGACAACCATTATTACAACTTACAACTGACCAGGTATTACAAATCACAACTACAATTTACGACGTTGCTGCAATTCATGACAATACAGATAACTTTAACAAAAGAAAATGTCTGAAAAATTTTCCGTCCAAACTAAAGCGTAGTCCGAATATTGTACCTCCCGGGCATAATTTAATTAATTGATTCCGGGTATAATATAGGTAAATGCGCTAAAAACTCAAAATGTTCAAGAAAGCGACTCTATTCGCGAGGATAACAAATTTAAAACATTCAATATATTATCGTCGTGTCCAATCTGGGTGTTTAAAATTCGTTGGAGTAGCATCAAAGGTATAAAATGAACAATCTGGTAGCGATTAGCTGCTATGCACTCTTCACTCTGGTTTGTGCTGTCTTGCTCAAAATAGATCTCGAGGTTATTGTGTTCGAAGTGAATTGTCTAAACGGAGCTGGGTTAAATGAATTTACCACAATCAATCGAAACAGCGCTTACGAACCACCAGCGGTCTTTTTTGGACATTTTGTCACATGACTCAGACCGCCTCAACTCACGTGACATAAACTAAAACCTCAATTACTTGAAAAAGATTCCGGGAAGGAATCGAAAGCTTGTAACGCTATAAACGTTTTGGATCCTGAAACCTGATTCTGTATTCCAAACTTCAAATGACAGAATCAGGAAACAATTCATTTTCTCTAATTTGCTGGCGCTGTTAAATCCTCTCAGGGTGCTTTGTCCCCACCCCCCCCCCCCAAAAAAAAAGAATCTCCGAAGTGTGCCAAGAAAAAAAATGTCCCAAAAGTTCCGAAGTTTGACCTCTGAAAATTGTAATTCAGAATATGTGTTCGTATTTAAAGAAGTTTCTATTACTTATACAGTGGTGCTACAGTTGTCGTGACGCGGTGAGCACAAATATATTTGGAACCTAATAAAGACAAAGTTATTTATATTGTTTTCCTAGAAATTATTAACGAAGACAATTTCATTGTACAAATCAAAGTATTTTTATACCAATGTTCTGGAGTATACTGCTGACATGGAAAATATAAAATCCGGATTGAAAAGACTTTTGCTCGAGCATGTCATGCCTTCGCTTAAACTGATCGGATTCGCTCTGACAAAGGGCTAACGCTCGAAACGTCATCACTCGAATCTCTTTACGGTGGCCAATTTACCTTTAGTTATCAACTCCGTTGATAAACTAAACATTCGTTTCTACTCCCCACCGACGGAGCACCGCAGTTAAACTAACGGGCCCTTATACATTCGACACCAGATCATTTCAGCGAAAGAATAAAATTTGGTAACAAGGTTAGCTGAAAAAAAAAAAGATAAAAACAGCAACAACAAAAAAGGTAATCTGCTATTTCGCATCTCATTGTTCCATTTCTAACAAACTGCCAGTTCAAGCAAACACTTTATAGACAAGCACAAGTAGTCGCGATCCTAAATTTACTTAGTTTACATTAATTTGGTATTCAGTATTCTGTGGTTACGAAGCTCTGACTGACTAACCCTTAACAACAACTTTATTTTGATAGTAAACAGGTGTCTTTTATAGTGAAAGGCCTAATCATCGGTGTAAAGCGAAGTGCGTCTTTATACATGCCGGTTTCTTCGTCGGGGAGCTCTCCAGGATGCTAATTGCAAATTAGTTTTTCTTCGCCTCGATAAATCACCTTAAGTTTTTAATATTTTATGAATATGGCTTTAAACATCTCCTACACACGCAATTCATTCAAACTATTTTTACCGCTGAGGGATTGGTTTATCATGGCTCTGGGGTGAGGGTTTTCATTTAAGGGGAGGCGCTTAGGGATCCAGGGAGGGCTGAAAAACGACGAAAAGTGCTGGGTTATCTTGACTGTTTTATCATCAATTTCAACTACGCTAGCAGCGATCTGTCACCGTAAGATAAACTCAGCATGCTCTAAAGCAGAAATTACGATGTTAGGTACGTAACTAGTGGCGAAGGGAGATTATATCAATTTGTATCTCTGAATCAATCATTTCGTTTTAAACCTTATCAGTTTTTTTGCAGTCCTGGAGTCAGACCGACATGACAACTATATCAGATCCCTTAGTTTTCAAAACTCACGGATACGATCGAAGAGAACGCTCACTCCTTTGCTTGTTTTTACTTTGTAGTTTCATAAACTACAAAAAATGTTTTTTCTTTAAATTAATCTTGACTAGCCCGCGAATATTAGATCGTGGTCGTGAATTGCACACAGAAATGTTTGTTTTCCTCCTAACGACGGGAAATTACTTTTTGGCGCAGCCAGATACCAATGAGGAATCAGCTGCAGATTCAAATTCAGATAAAATTTAAAGGACACGCAAGAGATCATTGTGCAATAAAAGCGCTATTTACTTTGTTTTGTCTTAAATCAAGGTATATTTTAGCATTTTAGAGACCTATAAATCCATAGGCTTTGTAAAAATTCATGTTTGATGTCGCGAAACGCTTGCATGATAGGCGAAGTTTTGAAAATGTCGCTCTAGATATTGCTACCATAGGTAAGCCCGGTGGGGCTCAGAAACCTGACTGTTTTAATATCAGACTAAGTTTTAAATACCGTGAGTACGAGAAGGTTTAAAGATAATATTTAAATAGATCTTGAAGTGGCAATGAATAACGTTCCCAAACTAAAAAAAAGTATTGTTACGAATTCTATCCGAGAGAGCACACGATTAAAAGCTGAGGTAGGTAATTAACTGTTTATGAATTAAGTTTTAGAGTTGCATTAAACATGTTCATAAGGGAAAATTTTAAAAACCTTTCAAATTACATTTCATTTCGAGTCAAACAGCAAGCCTTTTTATTTCTCTACTACATCGTTATTAATATATTTCTTAAATGCACGTATTTAAAACTCATTACAAAAATATTATCCATTAAAGCAGAGAAAGCGAAAAAAATACACAAAACAACTATTTTTTTTTATTTTACACCGTTTATATTATTTTGTAGTAATTTTCTTTATCTTTATGGCCCTTTTCATTTCTTTAAATAAAAGAAAAAAGAAAAAGCTGGTCACTGATTATCAGAAAAGAAGAAAAGGGGGAACATCTTTGTTTAGGTTCCTCCCGATTTTGTAAATTCTTTCCTTGCTTGACTTGACTTCTGTCGACATTATTTAAACAAATGTGGAAAAGACTTGGTGAAATGAAGGGAGTACAGTACAATTACGAAGAAAAAAACTCTATAAATGGTAACGGAAAATCATTTCCCAGTTCACGTTTATTATTATCCCAGGGTATTTTAAATTTCTTAGTAAATTAGTTTCACGATATAAATTTTAGCGATATTCTGTTTTTTTTTTTTTTTTTTAACAAAGTTGTATTACTGGTAGATGGGCATATTTACAAAGATATTTTTTTATTATTAAAATCACGCAGTGGTAATACCACTACATCATATACACAATGCGTTTTAGATTGCTTTCGTTTCAAAACGTATATTTTTATACTTTTCTTTTGTATACTTTTCCCAAAGAAATTGTGACCTTGTTGTGGTTGGGAGACTTGTGTGTGTCTGTGACCTGGAGAGTTTATCAGGCATGAGTAGAGCTCCTGGTAGGGTCACCCATGTCGATTTTAGTCAAAAATACTCAAACATTAGACAAAGAATCCATTTTTTAACGCGAAATCGCTCTTAGAGCGCCAGGAGGAAAATATGAAATGATTTCTCCGAGGAAGAATAACTATAATCAGTTTTTAGCGATTTCACAAAGTACGCAGGAGGAACTTGAAAAAAATTACGAATTTTTTTCCATTTGCTACCGTTTCCATCCTAGCCATCCTCAGCAAAAGGTGAGTGATGCAAGTTTCTGTACACTAGTAGGGTTTACTTATGGTTTGCAAAATTGAACAATTAGTTCAACGTTTCCATGGATACAATCATGTTTATAGCTATTCAAAGTGATACTAAAATAGGTGGCACTGCCCCTTTCAGATGAAAACGTTAGGAACAATACAGGGTACCAGGTATGTGTTTCTTGATGGCCCTGATAACTTTTCCGGACCCAACGAGTATTTTTTTTTTCAAATCCGTTTTGTTTTAGTCGATTTGTAGTGCAACGTACCCAATGTGCAATGCGCTATAAAATAAAAAAAAAATATATTTTAAGTATAAGCTTGGAAAACGAAAACATATTGAATGTCTGTTGCAAAATATGGTGTACGTAAATAAGTGATGGAAATTAAATATAAAAGCGTTATTATAAAAACTAAAATGCACTTATAAATGCTAGTTATCCTGAGACGATAATACAGCAGATAAGAACTATAATAAAACAGGATATTTCATCCCATGGCAACATCTCGATTAAGTATAAATAATATACATGTTCACCTTTATCAGCAACTCGGTTAAAAATATGTTCAGATAATTACCAGAGTCCATTAGGTTATCGGGTTTAAATAACTTGAAATGTTCCATACCTACCTTAATTAAAGGCAGTAATAATTGTTGACTGTCGCACGTGTAATGCTAACTGGTTCCAATATTTGATAACTCTGTTATTATAGAAATTATGTGCAGATCTTGGAGGATGATGAGATGACTTTAAGCTAACATTATGAGTTTGATAAAATGTATCATTCCTAAACGTTTTGTGGCCGTAGCTCACAAAGACGTTGAGATTTTGAAAGTTTCGATAAGTCACCGCGCATTCTGCGTTTAGAGACACTAGCCTTTGACGATAAGAAAGTAAGCCCATGTATATATGCCTTTAATTATTCTAGAAAAGTGTCCTTGGCAGTCCTCGATGTCCATTATAATACCCCAGTTTCCATCATGTCTTGCCGTTGGGGCCCATACCTGCACTACATATTCCAGATGGGGTCTAACAAATGCTTTATTAACTGGTACAAGCACTATATACTCCATTCCTAATGATCCATGATGTTGTTTGGTTTTCTTTTCCAATCATTCACTCCTCTTTTGTGGAAAAGACTCTCATCCGACTTATTGACCTGCGGATAGAAATCAACAAAGCACTTTAAGTATGGCATATAAATTATTTTTTTGCTTGCATGCATTTTGTCAACAGTGATCAAAGCAAGTACGATGTGCGTTAAGAGTATATAATTCTGTGCAAATATTTGACGTCAAACCAGTCGAACTAATTCATTTTGTTATGAACAACCAAGGGTCGAGATCCTTTTTTGTTTTCTTTCTTTAACGGTCGGAAAGCTCCTCATGTCATGTTTTCATATGATGCCCGTCATCTTGGGTTTTTTATTTCTATTCCACCGTTCGCGTCCTTCTTCGCGCAAACATTATATCTCTGAAATCGTACTGAACAACCACTAAAGGCCACAATACTGAGCTCCCATTACAGCTACATCTCTGGAGAAAGGCCTTCAGAGTGCATTCTGAGGTCTGATGGTGGCCAGTGGAGAGGGGCTTAACTGAAAATTATTGCGAGACATTTATAGCACTTTTTGTTGTTTGTTATCAATATTTTAAGAATAATTGCCATGGTCCATTCTTACGGTGTATGTTTGTCGGCTCGTAAAACATGTAGATGAATTTAAACCTTCTTATGACGTATTTGACATCAGATATTTTAACGCTTTCTAGCGCTTTCCAGCAAACGATCTTTCACAATTATAAATCCATACAACTTTATATATGATTTCCGAATATCAATCGCAGGGTTTATATAGCTCCGATCTTATTTTGGTTGACTCCGAGACGATCTTCGCAAGGACCAGTCTCTAGTGCCACAGTGTATTGACTTTGTTTTGCAAAATTAATTGTTGATCATCAGATTATGAATAACTAATATACAAGTTTCCTTTTCAGAAAAAAAAATTTGGTCGTTAAATAACGAGAACTGGAGGTAAATAATTTGAGTTTAACCACATTTCCGAAAAGGAAGGCTAGCTTTTGGAACTCTTGGCGCAGGTGCAAGTATGTCGGCGAGAAAATTGAATTGTTTTGTTCCACAATGAAAGAAATATTCAGCTCTAAATGGTTTATTACCTTCAAAGACTAGCAATCCAAGATAGGGAGGTATAAATCTCTCCGCCTATTGATATCATTTAATTTTTTTCTCAAACTTTGTGCCGACTGCTCACGTTTATTTTTAAAAACGAAACAATATTGCTAATCTATAATGTATACAAACTAAAAAAGCTTTTGTTAAAGGCTCTTAAAAAGAGCTTAGAAAAGGAAATTAATTCTATTTCTTTACGTTTACAAATTTTACATGGCATATCCTTAAAATTGAATATAAACAGTATTATGTATTGGTTCTGAATTTCGATAACTCAAAATTTTTGGTTGGAAGATAAAACTTTTAGAGTGCATTAAAGACAATTTTAAGAATTATCTTTTATGCAATACTAATATCAATGTTTTTTCTGTTACCAGCTGCAAAGTTTAGCTATTACGAAAAAAACACTAATTTAAGTATGGGATTACTTCTCCTAGTTACAGTAATACGTTTATCTTAGTCCTACAATTCCAATCGTTGTGGCAACACAAGAATGGTCTACCGCGGGAAAAAAATGTTGCAAACAAGATATGATGATTAATTGTCTCAAAGTGCTTCAAAACAACTTGTTTAGTGGTTCGAAGTGAAATGTTTATAACAAAAGAAAACTGAAAACTGCTACACTTCCAATCAGTCGTGGCAGCAAAATAGTGGCCTGTCATGGGGAAAAATTTTGCAAACAATATATGATGATTAATTGTCTCAAAGTGCTTCAAAACAACTTGTTTGGTGGTTCGAAGTAAAATGTTTATAACAAAAGAAAACTGAAAATTGCTGGCAAATTAACAAATTCATGTGGGAGACTTACCTTGGCCACTCTTTATAATCATGATAATGGTTTTTCAATGCCTTTGAAAGTTATCTCACCGACCTCAGCGTGTGGTCAAATTGAAACTATTGTTTTGTGCAGTTTGCTTAGCATTTGAACGACAAGGGAGGAAAGCAGAGATTAAAATATCCACTTAACAATCCTTGTCAAAGAGAAAGAGAACAACTTAAAGCTTAGCAGTTTCCAGTTTCGCAGCATTCGTTTACAAGAAGTCTGACCTAGTGCTGTGAATGGTAACTCAGTCAAAGTGCTTTCCGCTGCTGGTTTGTGTTTCATTCAAGCAGGTTTGAAAGTGGTCCAGAATTTTCTTCTTACACGCGAAATGCTTCTTTGAGTTAGGCTACTGGAAGTTTTGTAGTGTACCCTCTAAGTTTTCAGCTGACCAGTTTAAGGTAATGTATGGTTGTTGAATGATGGCAGGTGAATTCTTCGATCAGGGTAGATTTTGCTTTGTTGGTATTATTCTGAGTATCTTTGCAAAAGAGAGGTGAATATATGTACATAGATAAATTTTCTCAAAAAGTAAAATTGTTGGGATTTTAGATTCAGGGAATAATTTTCACACATTTACATACCATGCAAATTGAATGAATTGAGTATTAATTTATCTAATATTTTGAACTCGAAGTTAAATTTCGTTATCTGAAAACCTACAAATTAGACCCCCCACCCCCTTCCCCATTTGTGACTTCGAGGGAGTCCTCAAACGCTGTTTCGAAAAAGTTCAGTGGAAAGTAATTTTTGGCATCCTTACAGCCAACCGGTGACACAAAATGCGCGAGTTTCGGGACCCGGATCTAAGCAAATTAACATTTATGGACCATCGGCGAATTAGGGTTTTAAATTTTGCAAATTGACATTCCTCATTTCACAACCGAAACATCATCATTCGTTTTTGCTCAAAACAGCGCGCATTTTACTGATCTTCCAAAAAAATCGAATTTTTCATTTTATCAGTTGCACCTGTCAAAGTCACGACGAAAAGAGCATATAGTTTGGCCGCAATAAGACCCAACTTTAAATTTAAAGGGCGATCAGGATCTAACTTCCTCTTAACGTATCGATACAAAGGTAATTATAAGCTGTAATGTGACGAGAAAAGAGAAATTAATCGCTGGGGTTATTCTCTCAGCATTTTAAGACTAGATGTAAAACAGCGACAAATTAAGGAAAGCGAAAATGAGCTTACATTTTTTGTAATGTAGGACCGGAAACAGTTAAAGCCGACTTGAGTAAATTTACAACAGCAATCTTTATTACCTTTTTCTAAAAAACAAATATTCACAAACGTAATGAAAAGGATAAGGGGAACTGGTAAAAGTTACTCAGAATAACTAAAGAGCTAATCTAGCTGAGTAGAAAAAAAAAAAGAATATTTAGACTGTAAAGTTAACTTAAGCATGTTTCTGCTAAAGCCCAAAGAAAACGATCGGCGAGCGATGAAAGAACCAACGATAAAGTCAACTCAATATAGCGCTGACACTCGAGTGCAGCTCGGTTACTCTTGAAAATCCCGTTAACTTGCCGGACTCGCAAACTATTTTGTCGTTGTCCAGTGCTCTGCAATAAGTGCCAGTTCAGTCTTGATTTTGAAATCTAATTTTTAAGGTGTTATTATTTTAGGTAACGAATTGACCAGGTTACTCTAAAACTTGGCAGCAATGGATGAAAAAAAAACAAATTAGACAAAATACTTTTCAAATGGGCACGGTAAGTTCTTGCTTTCGATAAACGGGCCGCGGGAACCGAACCTGGCATATACAGTGAGCGACGCAGCGACTCCAACTGCGCAGGTCAGTACATTTTGCGATAAATTCTTTTACGGAACGAAACCAACCTAGACATAGGCATTAACTGAATAATCAAACAGCTACCAAACTCTTGCTTTTTGTCTCATTCAAAAGTATTATATTACCCGAAAATGTGCAATTTTGAAGAACTGAAAAGGAAACAATAACACGTATCCTCCCTCGATTGTGTGTTTAATCAATTTATTTTTTACTCCATGAAAATGAGCGTGGCAAGCTGAGCAAACCAATAAAATTAGTTCTTTTTGAGTGTCTGGAAGTTTCTAAGAACTGTAAATACAGGTTCAATGTGGGAATGGGGGTAATTACTATTTTGCGCGATGATTTTCTCTGGTTAAGCTGTCTTGTGGTAAATAAATACTCTCAAAACATTTTAGGCAGAAAAACAATGGTCGTCTCAGTTATGAATTAAAAGGTTTTCAGTTCCACCCTGACTGACGTGAACTGATTAAACACGCCATTGAAAGTAACAAAAGAAAACAATTGCAAGTGGGGCGTATAATATACAAATTTGTAACAAAATGTTGCGCTAACGGAATATACAAATTGAGGAACTGTATAATCGGCGAGATAATAATTGTATCTGTCGTCGCTAACTTGTTAATTAATAAGCTAAAATATTTTATTGTTCTTGAATTAATGTGGATGAAAATCGCTAGGAATTAGAAGGGACAGAAAATCATTATAATATTTTCCCATGTTGCCTGATGTTGTACGTTCGTATGTGATTGTCATTTTGCACATATGATGGTCATCGAATATTATAGGTAGTTGCAATCTGAATCCGCATATATTTGCAGTTTAAAATGAGAAACCTGCGATTGATGTTAAATTATCATTTACAAGCTAAGCTTCATACGAAAAATTGCTTGTCTGAAACTCTGCGACAGGAAAGCAGCTTTAAAAGAATATAAAAAATATGGACTACTTCGCTGAAACGTCTTCGAGTCGTTTTAATTCCTCTTCCAGTGTGCATAGTTATCGACTTATTGAAAACAAGGATTTGCCTTGGAAACCGAATGAAACAAAATTCCTAAAGTAGAGGTTTTTCATGCGCCACCAGAAGCCATATTTTTTTATCTGCTTGTTCGAAAAATCTTCTATTTTCCCTTGTCAGTGTTCACCTACAAATCGTTCTTCCAGCCTGGCTGGGGTCGTCCTTCAGTTGTCAACCTCGAGATTGGCCTTGGCCGGGCACCTGTCAGGGACTAATTCAAGGTACAATTACTAGCAGCGCACAAAGCACATTGTTGACATCCCGAAATTGTATATTAATGACACAAAACAATTCATTAACAATTTATGATCTGTGGTTTTTTCCTTCCAGATTTTGAGAGGAAGTTAAAAACAACCGAAGTTTTCGGTGGTTTTTCTTTAAAAATGTTAGCCATAAACTACAATTTGAATCAGATAGACGCAAGCAGCTATTTTCACATATAAAAGAGAGATTTACATTAATTTCCCGTAACATCACATACATGAATCATACAGTTTCTTCCAGGATAGTCACCAGGCGCCTCATGGAAAGCACGTGGCGACGAGATTTGTTATTCAGTAATAGGTGTTTACCGAAATATTTTCCAAATGGTTAGTGACGTCATGAGCGTCACACAGACAAATTGCACGCAACGTTTAACACACGCGTTGGCGGGAAAATAGGATACTTTTCTTTGTGGAATTAGTCAGTGATATTGAATGAAATATTTAATTTCGACGCAGTCACTTACAGTAAGAAAAACGGAAAAACAAAATCACGACTCAGAATGTTTATTCTAACGCACAAAACAACTGCGAAAATACGCAGAGGTGATATTGTACGGTTATTGATTACTGCAAAGTAAGCTGGTTTAACTGAAGTAGCTGCGCATACATTTATTTTACAAGAGAACTTCAACTTCTTGTTGTTGATAATAGATACAAACATTTACCTTCTGCAACAAGTTTTGGAGACAGGGAGTACAACTTTATCTACTGTATCAAGAATACCACGCTTCTAATGAATGGTTCATGCATAAATAAATAATTAAGAATACTTCTGTCACAGCAATTTGTCACATGAGACGAGATTGTCATGCTCTTCCCACCAGTTATGCTTTGATGCTTTTATATAAATGATCACCTTCATTCACACGATGTACTATTTATTGTGGGAGTGCAGGACAAACATCACACTTCGTGAAATAGGACACGTCTATTCTTTCGTGTGCCTGGTCGATTGAGTTACAGCGACAAAGGTAACTATAACTCAAGAATTCACGCACCTCGAGCTCCTGTTACAGAAGGGTTCAATGATGTGAATAAGCACTGCTACATATCCTACACCTATAGGTAGTGTAAATACCCCGTCCTTGTGTGAGACAAATATTTGTATTGACTCGGCCGTTAAATAGAATTTTGTAATATTTCGCTGATTACCAGGTTAAGTTCACTTGGTTTTGGAAAGAAAGAAAGCTAACTTTTATATTTTATCTCTACATCGATAACGCAGACATAAGGCTTCCGTCACACTCTGTCGTCTGATTTCAATATAAATGGTTGTGCAACAGCACATTTTAAAAGATACTAAAACTTGTTATATTTTCCTTTTTTTCTGAAACATAAAGGCGAAGAAACAATTCCTATTGCTTTAGCCAGTATTTTCGGTAAAGTTAGACAAGAGGTTTTGAAACGCGGCATAATCAGATTATATACAATGTACATATTGAAACTGAATGCAAATCTCACTCAAAGAAAAAGGTCCAGATTTATTTAAGATCATATGAACGGAAAATAATACTCTTTCCCACAAATTAAATTATAGTAGTCCAAACCTCAAATCTGTAGATGATGGGTTTTGCTAAAGTAAGTTTGCCTCGGATTGAGCCGGGTCATCCCATTACATAAATCAGTTCTTCCTCGAGCAAACGCCCTGGGCGCATATTTAAATTTCCTATTATTTAGTTGTTACGTCGTTTTTATTTTTAATTTTTGCATCAGTAAACTGACTTTAGGTTTGGAATATTAACCTATTATTCATTGCAGTAAATCCAGAGAGTCATTTCTATCGCCTTTCACAGCCGTGCACTATTTTGAATTTTATTTATTGGTGCGCGAGAGAGAAATATGGCAGTTATCAGCGGGTCAATAGTAAGGCAAATTTGACAGGATAGTTCTGAAAAATGATACGAAAAATCATATTTTGTGGTCACGGATAACTGGTTAGATTGAGCCGCAGATTCAAGAAATTTGATATAGTTTGCAAAAGGCAAAAGATCAATGTTCATAATTGAAGTGTCAAGCTCACTTAAACAGATAACCAATGAAAACTACCTAAGCTTTTCAATTATAGTTTCAGTTAACATATTAAATAGTTCACTAACTGAAGCCTTTTGTAATGCGTTCTCGTCGGGTTTTTTTCTTTCAGAGTTTCTCTACATCAGCAAGTCGACTAGACCTTTGCATATAAGTCTCATCTGGAATCGTTACACTGAAATTATGATCATACAAGAACATCTCTGTAGAGAAAGAAACGACTTTGGTGCAAATCCTGAACTAAATGAGCAAACCCGGTCACTATGCCGGCAGGTTGGAAAAGAGTTACGCGGCCTTGGGGACGCCCTTGAGGACCAGTATTTTCGTCCACTTCAAGGTGCCCGGCGCAATCGTAGAAGAATTGGAATTGATATTGGAAGAAACGTGACAGAAATTACCAGATTTATTTTACTCCGGTGTGTGAGGGAACTTCTTGGTCTCAATAATTGAATTCTAAGCGTATCCGTTTTCCTTCTGAGGCGTCTTTGTGGCTGTGCCATTTAAAACGATATACCTAGAGATTTTCAGTTATGAGAGAATCATGTATTCACTTTGGGGAGAGGTACATCTTAGAAGTTTAAATCTTAAAAGGCTGCCGCCACAATCAAGATTACGTGGAGATTTCATGGACCTCTAAATAAAACAGCCAAAGGCTGCAGGAGAAATCCTCACGTTGTACAAATATGCGCATGCGTCTACTAACTTTATATTCAGGATCAAAATCACAGTGGGGTCAGTTCGCTACATATAAAGCCGACTTAAAAATGAAGACAAACAGTAACACGCTTCAAACTCCACGCATGTATACATCCATAGTTGTGCATATATATCGCAAATTCCGTTTTCAGATGTACAGTAAATGCATATTATTTTTAAGACCAACGTACAGTAGAGACGGCCTTTAAATTCTAGTACGAGGACGACTACGAATACGAGGAATTGTCTTCAAGTTTTCAAGCCTAAGAACAGATATATCCTAGGAAGCTTCATTTTACTCTTAGTGAGCAACGAACTTGACGAAGTTGTTTTGAATGATGATAGCTAAACCCTTTCGTGATTTCCGACAAAACGAAAGATCAAGATTTCGAGGACTTATTTTCGCCACTACGTCGTTCTCGCAAAAACTCGTAGTAAAATCACGACGGCTATCACGTTTTCCCGCCAAAATGACACTTATTCACCCACGTGCCCGCTCTGTCTATTGGAAACCTCCTAGTTGTACTCGCACTGGTTCTAGAATCTAAACTGAGGTCTCTATTATATGGTCAACTGTAACATAGTCAAGCAGTTATAAAAGATACAAATTTCAGTCAACAACTGGAAGCTTTAGAAGCTTTATAAAAAAAAGAAAAAGAAAAAGAAGTCGTTAATCACTGAACGAAAGAGATACTAAAAAGTAGAATGCAATCTATAATTATAGTAAATTTTAAAATCATTCAATTCAAACAATTTTTATTTTAAAGAGGGATTTCAACTAATTGAAATTCTATACAAGAGTAATAAAGCCATTTCTAAAAATGTAAATACATTCTTTAACATGTACCATAAGAAGAATAGTGTAAAATTGAATATAGACGCTATCGTAAATATATCATGTTTATGGTACATCCCAAGCAGGATTTCTCCAAGCGAATATATGACCATGTAAAAATGTAATTTTGTAATAAAACCGCAATAAACTGCATCAGTAACGCTTTATCATCAGTTCATTTGAGTATTGTCATGAGGAAGACTCACTTTAGCTGACGTAAAAACCTTAGATCAATAAAGACCTGTTAATTATCTTCTTCCTCGACGGGCTTAGCATTATTACCCATTTTTGTATTTTCCGGCCTTTCACTTTTGTCTTAAAGAGACTCGTAGGAAACACATTACATAAAAAATAATGGCTTTCACTCACAGATCTTCTCATTACAGATACAACCGATTAGCTCAATCCTCGTTTGAAAACCATTGAATGGAAATGGGATTTGTTTTAGACAAAAAAAGTTAGGAGAAGAAATAACTACATATTTTTACAAAAGCTTTAAGTTTAACTATTCCTTTATTTTAACGATCCGAAGTAGTACGCGCGTTTGGACAGTATGGACTGAATAAAAATGGAATGATCGAGTTCGATCGAGTGAAGCAATATAATTAATTATAACTTATTCTACATCCTACAATAAACAATCGCCGTTCACTGAGATGGATCGATGTGACAAATATTGATATATTTGCATGCGTGTTACTAACACACCGGAAAGCATGTGACAGTTAAGCCCCAAGAAACCGGAGTTTCCGTAAGGACTGCGGTCGAATTCGCTAAGAGGTACTTATACATGAAATAATTACGATGACATTTGAAGATATGCAGAAAGTGATGCTTTCAAAGACCCTTCAATGTGCTTTTCCATATAATTAATTTTCCCTGTCATGGTTATTTCTAGCTTTACCAAGTCATGCCATATTCACTGATGAACTGAAAACAGATATTTCAGCATGAAACGGGCCTTAAAATAACTGCACAATCAGGTCTGGAACTTAATTGAGACATTCGGCCACGTCTGAGTGATTTTCTTCGAGAAACATTCTCGGAGAGCCAGGGACCAGGGAAAGTCAAAACGACTGAAGAACATTTTGTGCGAAGAAATATCACGCGAAAACTGAATAAATGCAATTTTTTCTTGCAGTTATCTACACATCAGAAGTTGACAACTTGCCTCAATGAAAAACCTGAGACTTCTCAGTCTCTTGAGTATTTGCTCTATCATATTCCTTTCGAGTATAAAGTTCATAGTACGAACGTGATTTAGATGGCAGTACTGGTCCAAGAATAACGTGAACCTATTGTAATCCCTTTTGCCGTTCACGCAGTATTTTTTCAGTGTTTCCTATAATATGGCTCCTTGCATTGACTGATTTTCTCTTGACCAAGTGATTTCATAGTCAATCAAACACTTACGCGGAAGTGGTCTTAGAGTCATACATACAACTGAAGTAAGTTCTTCCAACTTGTCTATTAGAAATATTGCACTTTGGCGCTGACGTTCAATGGAGGGAAAGATAACTTACAATAACGTTGAAAAAGATATTTCCTTCCAAAATATAAATAGACATATTGCAAAGAGACAGAATAATATCTAAAACACTGTTCTTTAAAACCAGTCTTGACCTACTTCCAGACCTACCGGGTGGTGCGTGGAATGATTAGATGGTGAGTTTAGATGAATTTTCAATTCCGTTGCAACTGAGTCCGCTTAGCATTCTTAAAGATTTGAAGTGTCAAGCGTTGGCCAAACTGCTTTGTTCATACCCGGACTAATTCGTTGGTTCTGAGAACAGGAGAGTCGCAAGAAGCAACTAATTCATATTTAAATCCACTAGTGGAAGTGAAATATCGCGCCATATGTGATGATCAGTCAGATTGTTATTCTTGTGTGTCGTGACTTCTCTCTAAGTAGCAAAATACTCATGCAAAATTATTGCCTTTCAGCTGTAGTCCCAATATCATTTAACTGCTGTCGATAAATCATATCTCAATCAGGCTTTAAAATTAACGCGACACCATGAAACACAGCAAAGTACACTGCATGTGACAAGACCAGCATCGCTTCATAATCGTAGCAGAACAGGTGCCACTTATTTAAAGAATGGTGAGGACTAACATTTTTATAGCACTCCCCGAAAAAAAAAAGGTTAAAATAGATGTTATACAGATATTTGCATGTTTCCGTGCTGTAAGTGCCACAACTTTAATGCTGATGGCTCCAGTAATTTTGTCGTCTTTTCGAAAATGTCAACGAAACTGTCTCATTTAAGTGTGGTAAACACGAATTGGGAGCTTATATGGTCACGAAACGTTTATAACCGGAACTTGCAGGTTGCCAAAAGTAAAAGAAAATGATACTTTTCTTACACACTCTTTAAATATTCGACATTAAACCCCTTGCATCTTCTTCTTTTTTTTTTTAAACATCATGTTTAGTTAACATAACAACATACTGTCGTTACACTTTTGTGAGTCTATCTCCAAGTGACATGACAATTTGTATTGATTCGTCGACGTCTTTTTGTGTACTTTAAGTGTACTTACTGTCTATTAAGGAAGAAAGCTGAAAGGTAAAAATAGGATCGCGTTTCCTCGCTCAGTAAAAGACAAATTAGTCACGCGACAACGGAAGGACTGACAAACTTCTGATATTACTTGAATTCTAAGGCGGCCAAGACAACGAAACTTAAGGTGAAGAACAAATTTCTGTATCAGTCCACGCCATTTATTTGTATTATTTAAGCCACATTTTGTGAGCTGCATTAATTAGCAAACACAATTCTACAACTTAGAGTATTTAACTCGGCAAAATTAAATTGGCCAAAAAACAAAATTCTGGCAAAAAATTGCTAACTAGAGAAGTACTGACGAATCGATCACAAAACATCGACAGTAACTCAAAAGCAATTTATAAAATGAGAAAAGATAAAAGGAAAAGTTTCAGTAAACAAATGTGAGTAAGGGGATTCGATTGAATTTGTGGAATAACTGCAATACGCGCGGCTGAAGTTCAAAGTCTTCAAAAGCGAGGCTGACTGCCAATCAAATTCACGAAATTGTAGCATACCACGAAAGTTGTAACTTTTCTCTTCAAATAAGATGTCCATGAATTTTTTTTAATATAGCGAACCCAAATTTATATTGTTGAATCTCAAAACACCACCCTCTCCTTCCCCCGCCAAAAAATAAAGGAAAAGAAGAAAAAAATTAAGGAGCTCAACACTAAATTAAATTGGAACCTCTTTGGTAAGTGTGAGGAGTTTCAGATTCTTAGAAGAGATTTTAATCTCGAATTTCGGTTGATACAACTGTCACCCAAAGAAGGATTTAAGAGTTATCTACGTTTAAGTGCTGCATTATACTCCTACCGATGCAAAAATAATGTCGTGGAACTTGAATTAACAATTACCATTGTAAACCCGTTGATGATTTAAAAGGTTTTGAGGTCAGCGTCGCCAAATATAGACTAAAATTCTCGACTTTCAATATTACTTTATCACATCCTTTGTTATTACTGCAACTTAAACGGATAAGGCAAGTGGTAAAGTGTAAGCGATAAATCGAATCACGCAAAGTTTATCGAGGAAATGCGTTTTTGTCTCATTTAAGTACATTTTAGTATTTTGAATATAATGTCAAAGAAAAAAACATTTTGATATAGCATGATATATAGACCCTTGCAGTGTACTATGTTCAACAGCAGCACCAAAGCACATGTTAAAACATGTACGCGGGTTTAATTTGAGGAAACTCATAAGGTAAGCTAAATGGATATTTTTGTTTAATTTAAGAATTTTAGTAGTTTTAGTCAGTACATAAAATTGGGAACTTTCAATGGCATAAATTATGGTTGTTTTTGGTTTAACAACACCAGTAGGCACTAAATCCGGTTGAAACAGTTAAACTTGTTCAATTTTTTAATCACTCTTCTCAATTATAAAACGCAGGGATGCCTATAGAATTTATTGTTTGGTTCAGTTTAAAACAAATTAGTCTTAAGTTATGTGAATAAACATCGCAAACTGCGCTGCTTTTTTGGATGGGTTGGGCGTTTTCGTTTGGAACGATTCAACGTTAAGGTTGTGATTGTGATCGTCATTCAAGAGGTGTGTTCGGTAGAAGAAGGACTCTGGCCAGCTAGCTGGCTATAGCGGAAATATTTTCTTAGCTACGATATTGGAGTAGTAAGAAAATTACATGAAAAGCCTTACAAAAGACTGTAGTTATAACAACACTTGAACAGTTGTGGAAAGAAAGCCCGAAGTTTTTCTTTCTTTTCGCAACTGCTCAAGCTGCGTACAGAACTGCTATGGTCCTCCATACTTTAAGTCGTTCATTGGTAGTTCAAATTCATAATATATTTTATGTTCACTCTAATTTATTCATCCTTCTCGGGTTTACTGAAAACTCACAAAACAGCACCTGCCATGATAATTGTCTTGATAGCTCAGCTGGTAAAGCACTACATCGGTATCGCAGAGTTCATGGTTTCAAATCCTGCACAAGTCTGATATTTTTCGTCAAGATTTATTTTCGAAGCTGCTGAAATTCTCTAAATAACTGCGATTGTGGTGGTCTCCCATTTTTTTTAATCTTTCATACGTAATTCAAATATACAACTGAATATATAACAATTCGTACAGTCACTCTAAAATTCAGTATGGTAACCTGAGAAGTGAATTTGGAGGCTGAAACTAACGATCATAGAAGTTTGAGATATTTTGTACGGGTCAGTAAAAAAATCCCGCCCCTCTAAACTGTTTTTGACGGAGATAAGTCTTTTTATCTTCGCACCTGTCAATTTGGAGGCTGAAACTAACGATCATAGAAGTTTGAGATATTTTATACTATCTAAAAAAGAATCCCGCCTCCTTAACTGTTTTTGACGGAAATAAGTCTTTTTATCTTCGCACCTATCAATTTGGAGGCCGAAAACTAACGATCATAGAAGTTTGATATATTTTGCCAGTACTGTCAGAAGAAAATCCCACCCCCATTAACTACTTTTGACGGAAATACGTCTGTGTATCTTCTAACCCTATCAAATTAAGGTCATGAAACACTATATCTTTGTCTCAATGTAATTAGATTTTGTCTGGAAATTGTGCTGCTGGGTGATTTAAATCAGTAAAGCCCATTTGCAATTATTAAGGTTAATACCAACGAGTAAATTTAGATTATTCCAACCATACAAATAAAATGGATCGGTTAGTTGCGAAGACTATTACAGATTGAATCATGATGTTTTAAATCTTATTCCTCAATGTTACTGTTAGTCTCACACACAGTCGTTTTTAGGGAGTCGTATTATTATCCTCCGTCGTGACCGGCTAAAAACAACTGCGTGGGAGCCTCCCACGCAGTCATTTTTGGGAAATCGTATTACGGCTATGTTACGATCTGTCATTCAATGCCTTTCTGAAAGTCCTAGCTGGGTGTTGTTGAGTCCCTGAATGTTATGGAAGATTTTGTTATATTTATCCTTACATAATTTTTTAGAGTTATCTATGACTGAAGTTTTCAAGGCCGGCGGCCCTAACATTGACTTTGTTTGTCTATTTGATGTCTATTCGAATAGACATCAGCGTGAAAGGCGATAAAGATCTTCTCACAGAAGGACCAAGGGAGGAAATAAAGATAGCACCTGTGAATGTCTGATGTACAGATACACAAAATAACAGTTGCCGCGAGAACTGCTATAATCTTCTAAATAGTGCCATAGGAGGATCAGTTAGTAATTGTGAGATAATCGGTTTATCTTAAAAAAACGTTTTGCTCTGTTAAGGATTTTTATGGACATGTTAAGCCTCCCTCAGTCTCCTCGTAGTTTTCAATGTCGAGTTTCAAATGATTTTATTCACACAAGATTGTCTTTTGAAACACCTACATTGAAAGAAGCAGAATTTTAAAATAAACTTTGATCTTTTTTTCTCTTACCGTCCATTTTGCCGTTTCGAATCTATTCGAACATATTTTTGCGACAGATGTAGTTTTGAAAACTAAGTTTTCAAGTTGCCCGTGAAAGGAAAAATAATCAATAGATATACGATGAATGGGATCCCGCGTTATCAGTGTAACTTAGTAACTTATGTGATATATAGTGGTGAAAGTTTACTGACAAAGTTATAGACGGATGAAAACCGTTTATCTAAACATTTCTGATCAGTCTTTTGTAGTACAACGCAACGTTCATTGACTGTCGGGGAACTGATTTCACTAAACAAGCCCACAAACGAAAACTGTACAGTTTTGCTGAAATGTTTGCTCAATGTCGGTCAGCCCTAGTACTGTGTACTCTTGTGTAGCAGCCGGTTGCCCTCTTTTTAAGAAACCATTAAGCTATTCAGAGAGACTCGTAGCCACTGAGCGTAGGTCATTGCTTTTGTTGCCTTCATGCTCGTGCGTTTCCGACATCTTTATACTGACTCTGATTCTCCCATATCACCGTAATTTAAAATTTCGATGAAGTCCCAAACTCAAGTCCCAAAACAATTGACATGATTGAAAGAGCACCCTAAAATTAGTAGGAAAAAACAAACAAAACAACAACAACAACAAAAAAGGCCAAGTTTCAGAGTCTTTTAAAGAGGGAAGATAGCGGTATAGCTTCGTTAAGTCTGAACATTCAGTATAGACGTTTGTGTATGGAAACGGGCAAGTTGTGCCTGTTTTCATACAAACGTCTGCAAAAAGTCCTGAATTTATGGGGTTATATATTCATTATTTTAAAAGATAAGACTCTCAAACGTGGCCTTTTTACTAATTTTAAGATGCTCTTTCCAGCAGGGTCAATAGTTTTTCATTACCTGGACTACATACAAATTTTCAATTACCGTGATAAAGGTCTATGCTTTTCTTTCTGATTCGTAAATTCGTGGGAGCGCTGCCGAGGCTCTTCACGGATGCATAACAAATACCTTTCCATGGTTTTGGAGAAAAAAAATAGGGGCTAATCAAAATTGTTAAAAACATAATCATTGGATAAAGCAATTCCAGGGTTTTGATTGGCTTATGCTTTTCTTTCTAATTCGTAATTTCGTTGGAGCGCTGCCGAGGTTCTTCACGGATGCATAACAAATACTTTTCCATGGATTTGGATAAAAAACAAAAACATGACCATTGGATAAAGCAATTCCAGAGTTTTGATTGGCTTAGCGGTCATGGTATATCAGCCATTACACCACGCCCGAGAAATAGCGATCATTAAATTGTTTTCTGGTCGCTCTTGCAAAGCAAAATCAGCAAGATCTAGCAATATTTTCTTGGATGTTAAAACAATTATTACACTCGCGCTATTTGTATGCCAACTCGGCGCTACCTGCCTCGTTGACTATCTGTCATGTCATATCCAACGCGCGCTGGTGGAATAATTGTTAAATACACTTTTATGACTTGTAGACTCGCGCTAAGAAGAACTTCATTTTAATGTTTTTTTCCGTGCAAGAAGCGCTTTGCAAGCACCGTGCATGCACGGAGAATGACATTTTGAACGAACAAATATCAAACACTGCTGGTACCGGTTTGTAGCAAGAATTGGCAGCTACGCGCACGAAAGCACGATGCGCCAATCTTACGGTTGATGTTTCTATGAAGCTTTGTTTTCAGTAATGGACGCACGCTAAAAACAACGCTCTACCTGACGGCGTCGCTGAAACTGCCTTACTGTAAGTGACAGCGTGGCCTGTGGGTTGAATCTATTCAGTCAATGTATCAGTGTTACACATTACTTCCTTAGCAGTTTTCTATTCAACATGCATGTGGCCGGTTACCATCATAGGAATACGGCCATGCTAAAACATATACAGCCATGTTCAACAACACAGATACTCCGAACACTCACTGAATTACGTCTTTAGATATTTTCTATCTTTGAACATTGGAAAACAATGAAAAGTTTACACATTTTTGCACTAGAATTTCACTGCATGCACATTCTCAATGAGGCCAAGTTCTGTAGGGTACACCAGAGATTTATATATCAAGATACAAGGAAAACATCAGACACCAGATTGCCTACACTGCTGTGTTCTAAGGAGAGCGTGGTGTCAGGTGGTTCGACTACTTAAACAAATGACTTGAACTGAATAACGGTGTATTATGATATTTGGTGTCTGATAGATCATGTTGCACACCAGGTAAATAAATATCTCATATGTGGTCCAACAAGGAAATAATGATGAACATAGTCATGATTGGAAGCGTATTTCCTTGGTTTATTGCATAATGGTCCAAATATAATTTCCCTTTCGTGCCGGAAGTGAAGTGCTTTACAAGCACATTACAAAATATATTTTTTTCTGTGTCAACCGTTTTCTACACATTAAGATCAAACATAACTGCAAATTACCTTTTAGTATAAACTAACGTTGAAATTTCTTTTCTTTTCTTTTGGTGGGTTGAGGAAAAGCTCCCTTCCAAAAAAAGGCTATCTTACTATGTTTCCCAAATGAATAAATCATAGATTGTAATTCATCCATGCATACCGTGACTTTACAGATGATGACAAAATCTAATCAACAGGGAACGACACAATATTCAGACGCAAGCCTACAAAACGTTAAAACCGCAAGATTACACATAACCATCACTGAATCTCATATAACCAATTAAAGTTTGATATTAAGCTTTTAAATTTGGATTTTTGGCAACCCAACTGATGCTATTAAACGAGAAACAACTTAACGTTGCGTGATAAACACGATAGAAACGTGTGAAAGTCGTATTGGAAGGTGTCAAACTCCACAAGATGACCGCTGACCTTCAACGTAATAAAAAAAAACTGTTGTTTGTTTGCAAGTGGACGAGTTTTAAAAGCCTGTTTTATGCCCTCGTTGTAAACTGTCTCTAAATACCACGACTTGGCCCGTCGATATCAAGTTCCCTTGAAGTCTTCAGCCGGAGTAGGTCTAGCGGAGTGATTTTAAAAGGAATCTTAAGAACTGAGCAACAAGGTGACACACATGATTTGTGTATTAGTTCTCTTCCCTGTTACTCGGCTGTGTTTTCTTTCCCGGTGCTCTTGAGTGTCCTCGTCCTTCACTTCAATGTTATCTGTGTTCTCAAATATGATCTTGATAAAAGGAACTATGTTGTCATGTAATATAAACCAAAAGGGAAACACCAAACTCGCAGTGATATAGCTTGATCAGCCCCTGAGATAGAATGCAGTTGATTCTTACTACGTATTTTTCCCTACTCTTCAATAATTGCAACCGGTTCCGGTCAGCTGTGGTTACACTAATTTTATTGTGTATCATGCCAGTGATATCTTTTCAGCAGCATCCCCAAACTCAGCTACAAAACGCTAACAACTAAACTGGCCGAGGTCAGTTACTTTGTTATTGTAAATAAAAAATATGATTAAACTACGTGCTACTAAACAGTTCAAAATCACCTTTCTTTCAGTTTATTTCGACATCAGTTCAAAATAAAGCAAGTCAGTAAAATGGGATTTCAAGACGTACAGATGTTGCGTTCTACACTGAACTATGGAAATGGCCAGGAGTTGACACATGAAATGCAAGAAAGATGTAGAGAGGTCGCCTCGGAACTACGCTCCATAGGTGACACCTTGGAAGCGGGTTATTCACAAAAGAGTGGCATGTCTAGAATTACAAGAATCATCATTGGAGCTACGCTGTTAGGAATCGCCACAAACATTGTGTTGAGATATTTCGCCTAGAACTGTTTACACATAATGGCTGAGTCCCTTTGTCATTGAGCAAAACTGCAGCCATCTTTATGACGACTCTAGTTCTCGAATAAGGTCAGAGCATTACCGTTGAGATGGAAGAGAAGTTGCAAAAAGGCACTGGAACAAGCCAGTCTATAGGGTTATGTATTAATACCCGAAGAAAACAAAAGTATAACTAAGCTTAGAAAACAGCTGACTTAGCCGAAAGATGGTTGAAAAAGGCACATGATATTAGTACAGAAGCCCGGGCGAGCGTTTTATGTACCTGAAAAGATGCATAAATGCAACATATAAGAGCATTTAGTGCGGCATTTGAAAAAACCAGAAGATATATACAAAAGTATAACCGATTCTGTTTATACCAGTTAAGGTAGAAGGGCATATTTGTAGGAAAATTTTATAAGAGATTTGCTTGAGAGTGTTATTTTAACTCGTGTTTCATCTATTAACCGTTCGCTGACGGATCTGAGAACTTTTTCGTCATATCAATTCATTGAAAACAATGCATATTCAATCAAACAGTCGTGTAATATATATAATAACATAAAGTTTTGAGTTACCATTTTAGATAAAAATGTACATTTATCAAAACTGCTGTGGTTTCACTGAATTTCTTTTCTTTCTTTCATTTTTCTTTTAATGTAACAGGTTTCTTAGCTTCCGAAGTCTTATTGGACTTTGCACTGTTTTGTGAACACCGAATGTCCTTATGACACAATTTAAACAGCCAGTCGTCCTTGCAGACCGCACTTCATTTTATAATTCTATAACACTGCACTATTCGTATTTTGCTCAGTAAAAAAAATAATAAATAAAAACTAAAGAAGCAAGCTACATATAGGTAGACAAGAAGCTGCACCTTATTTACAAACTGATAATTAAGATGACGTCAGAGCATCGCACCTTATTCAGTAAACAATTATTTCGAGAAGATCTGAGATAGACGACGAGATTAAATTGTCACCAAAACCATTCTGTAATTTTCAAATTTACAAGTTTTCAAAATTTTCAATTTTCTTTTAAGCAGAATGTTTTTTAAAATGTCTTCCTTCTTAATTTTTGTCAGGAGGAAATATATGTTCATCCATCCGAAAAAAAAAAAATAAAGTAAATAAAAAAGTAACAAGGTCATTTGCATCGGAACGATTTCTACAGAAGAAGAACCCTTATCGCTATGAAGACGGCGGCTTTAGTTTTAATTTCTGTAATTTGAAATGAAACATTTCTAAATGGGCTCTGATTTAAAACGGCCAGGATTTTGTTACATGCAAGTGTACCCCAGTTGCTTCTATAATGGAACATCATATATCATTAGTTCAGACCATCCTTCTCGCTCTCGTTCTATCGGTTTTTACCGTCCTTGAATCAAATGCAAAGAAATTCAACTACATTTACGGTTAAACCAAATTAAACATAAGTAGAGTTACTATAAAGGACCCTTCGGAAACGTTTCACGATATAATTGTGTCCAATTTCTTACCTCAATTTCCATGACCAGGCTAGACTTGGTTCAGGCCTCTGTGGTACAAAATGCATTCATATCAGGTTATATTGTCCGTGCCCTGGTAGGATACGTTGTCATTGAGAAATAAAGATGTTTTAGCTTAGGAGCATCCGAGTAACCAGTCATTGTAACTTATTTTCTTCGAAAATAAAACTCTACTTTTTGGGATCTGACTGGGTCGTTCTTCAATAGACTGTCTACATAGACATAACTGATGAAATATACATAACAGTAGGTTTTTTAGGGAACGATTTGCGTAATAAACGAGACACCGAGAGGCGAGGTGTTAAAGACCAGCTGTTGTTTCTTTGAAAACGTGTTGCTATTGACTGTGATAAAAACTATATTTCCATAATAGTAGTTTTAAATTTACCATGGAAATAGACTTCGAGAACCGTACGGCGGAAACACTTCTTTTAAAAATGTAAACCAATTAGTGAGCAAACCTTTGTTGTTATTTTAAAAAAAAAATTTCCTTCGTCGGCGGACATAGTCATAAAATAAGCTATCCAACTTGAATTTGCTGTGGTTATCTTTCTGTCTGTATCTCTCTCGCGTTCTTGTCCGACTCGGACAGAATTAGAAGGAAAATATTTTTCATTCGGACGAACTTGTGAAATACCAGAGACGCGAACGACTTCCGAGAGTTTCGCAAAATAAAAAACTTGCCAGGAAGAAACGCTCTGTTACCAGAGTAACCATTATGATAGTCAGTATTGTAACTGCGATGATCATTCACTAATTCAGTATTGACTGTAGATGACCGTACAATTTTACCCAGATATATGATAACCTTCCATTCATAAATAAAATGCGATAAATGCCTCATTGTAAAATTTCCAGACGGCTACTAGCTCAAAGTCTGCATCTTAAAGAGTTCTGTTCTGCGAACAACCAAACTGAAATTATATGATCAAATTTTCAAGACACTTTTATAACAATACAAAGTTCTGTTTCATTCTCTCTCACTAAGTTCGTCCGAATGAAAAATATTTTCCTTGTAATTATAATTCGGACGGGGATGCTAAACATCTGTAAACATGCCAACTATACGCGCTAGAGACGCGAACGACTTCCTACATGCTTAAAAAAAAAAAAAAAAAAAAAAAAAAATAGAGAAAAAAAAAAAAAAACGCTCTACTGTCAGTGTAGACTATGGTAAAAGTACCAAAATAAACTTTGTTAAAATTATAATATATACAGTTAAAATATCTAGTACGAAGTATAGTGCCAAAGTTTATCACATTTTCTCTTGGGGCTGTACTGAAAGTCCGATTCTTGACAAGCAGGTCTTGCCACATTTAGAACAAATGAAAGAATCCGGTGGTTTCGCCTGCTCCGTTCTACACTTTTCTTTCAAATCCCTAATGTCTTCAGCAATAACGGCTTCCTTGACAACATAATGCTTGTAGCCTTGGACACGAGACTTCCACATGGGTCTCTTTAAAGCTCGATTCTCCCAGTTTTCCTAAGTGATACCCATAGGTTTGCGCCAACTAGGTCTCTCTTGATGTCACCCTTGTAACTCAGCGCGGTAAAATATACAGTACAAACCGGAATATATAATCCTGTGGCAAGCCCGAAATAGCGAATTCGAACATGTCGGGGCTTGAACAACTGTTTGACTACTAACAGTAGATGCATGTCACTAGTAGTGTAAAGGAAAGTGCCTTTCTTATGCGGCTGTCTGAGTCAGCTCGACAGGACAAATATTGGGTGTTTGATCTATATTTCGGTTCACAGCAACTCGGAAGTTTATACCACTAACGACTTACAAATTTTACACCACCACTTCAGATACTTGAAATGGATACAAGGCGTTTCAAAGATGCACAATGAATAATTGCGCCATGTCCATGAAAATGATTGCCAATTAGCTGTAATTAGTATGCCATAGGCAACTTAAAGCTTTCTTTTGCTGTTTTGACTGTGGAGAGGTTTCCGTCCCCTTCCGTTTAATTATTTCAACGTTCAGTATCAGTTTCAACGTCCGATTAAAGTTTAAAGGCTTTAAAGACACCCCAGGCGTCGTAACTTGGACGAGGTGAAATTAATAAATAAAATAAATGACGCCTTTGAGATCGAATTAAGTTGGTATTATTTCGAATAAATTATAATGAATTACCAGTTTTCCAGCGCTTCCATGCTGCTCTTATTTGGCCTGACTTTGATACCAGTCCTAGCTATCCCTATTCCGCTTTATTTATTAAGAAATAAAGATTAAAGGTATCCATCATAAATATGAAAATTCTTATGTTATAGGACATGCAAACCAAACTATAGCGGCGGAACCAGTCCTTCAGGTAAGTGTGGGGATCCGTTATCGAATGCTCGGCCTTCTCTTCGTGAGACGAAATATCTCGGGTTTCGACTAAAAAATGGGGAGATAAGAGAGACGGGGGGGGGGGGGGCACTCACTTAGGCCCCTCCCCTCTATCCACTTTTGAATGTCGTCTGGCTATAGTCGGTCATGATTCTCTAATCTTATGCACTTATCATTGGCTTTCCCGGGGGTTGACCCCCGGGACACCCCCGGGGATTTGTTTTAGCGATCAAACAAAAACCTTCTAAATCCCCTGGGAATAGGGCATAAAAGTCACGCCAAATCCCCCTCCCAAGGGGCTTAGGAGAGAAAACATCAGCTTAGCTTTAAATATCTGCTGCAGATGCAAGCTAAGCCACAAAATAATGAAGGTACATGTCAGCTCTAAGAACACAATAGCTGTTTTTCGTATAAAAAGCAACTCAGAGAACTAAAAGACAGCGCAACAAGCTATAGCACTATAGCTCTCGAAAGCGAGCTTTGTAAAGACGAGAATCTGTTAGACACTCATTTCCGTGATTACAAACTTCCGGCAATCTTCTAGCCTCCCACGCAGACGTCCTTAGGGGTTCGTCACGCGTTTCCTTCCCCACGCGTTTCCTTCCGTTCGTGGGGAAGGAAACGCGTGACGAACCCCCTAAGGACGTCTGCGTGGGGGGCTAGCAATCTTCCCGCAGCGAGATACAATAGCATAAGCATAAATTCACGAGTTAAGAAATCCACGGATCCTGTATCTTCACAGATAACATTTATTAAGTGCTACCTGAAATCTTGCAGTCAATCCAAGCCGATAAGCCTTAACAAATGCCACAGAGCTAGCATACACAATGGCATATCAAAAACTAATCCTTATGGCTCAGAATGATCAGTAAGAAACCCTACATTCAGTATATTTGAGAATTCCCCCTCATGATCAAGACAAACACCATGAAGCAGAGCAGTCGCATCACATTTTGATCTAGGGAAGAATATCTTATACAAAAGGAAAATCGCTGAAAGACATACTTGTAAAAGCAAAACTGAAAAGGCTTTTATCAACACAACGGACACACAGTGGGAGTCGCGCAGCTCTGTCAACCCCATTTTAACATGCCATGTACCGCTGACCAATGATGACCAAATCCCGGGGGTGCATCCCTGGGGTCTGAAGCGTTCGTTTCCAAAACTAAACAATGTCCCCAACCCGCGGGCCCAAAAATTGTCAAAAATGTACAAATCCCCGCATGTTCCCGGGGGTGTACCGGGGGTCAACCCCCGGGAATGCCAATGATAAGTGCATTATAATTAGCAGGTGGCGGAGTTCGACTTTCTTTAAGCCATTCACTTCTACAAGTCAAGCGTATTAGTTGTGGTTGTATGATTATTAACCAGGCTGGTTTACCGCGATTTTTGCTATTTTTTCCGAGATGCAGTAGAATTACTGATTACATTCTACGCGACTGGACATCATTGATAAATCGCTTTTTTACCTATAATGTCCACAGTAATATTTGCTGTTGTGAGACTGATGATGTATTATTTAGTCAGTGACACAGGCAGGCTGGTTTACCGCGATTTTTGCTGGTTGTACTGGGGTGTGCATTCTACGCGACTGGACGTCATTGATAAATTGCTTTTGTACCTTTAATGTCCACAGTAATATTTGCTGTTGTGAGGCTAACGATGTATCATTCAGTCAGTGACACAAGCATGCTCGATAAAATAAATCCAAGCTTTTTCAAGAGGACTCGAAACTTTAATGATTACTAGTTCGTATGCTATAGTTATCACTGAGCCACAGGAGACTTGTGGGAGCTTCGCCATTATTAAACGAGCACTGCATGTGAAAAACATCTTTTATACCACTGGAATCCTGTGGGACTTTCTTCAGGCTGTGTCACTGACTATATAATACAACATTCTCACACATTTAAGTTTTAACAAACTTGGTTTTAAAACTAGGTTTTAAAAAACCTAGTTTAATGGCCTTAGCTCCCAGGAGTCTCCTGTAGCTCAGTGGTAGAGCATCCGAACTAGTAATCGGAAGGTCTTAGGTTCGACTCCTGATAGGAGCACTCGGATTTCTTTTTTCCGAGTATGCCTGCGTCACTTTCTAGAATAATCATCATTCTCATTCATTCACCAGGCTGGAAATATACCCTCACATTTCTGTCATATACCACACGTTCGACATTCAAATCCTAGCAGTATGCAGGATGTTTGTCCCATGAACTTAGTTTAATGGCCTTAGCTCCCACGAGTCTCCTGTAGCTCAGTGGTAGAGCATCCAAACTAGTAATCGGAAGGTCTTAGGTTCGACTCCTGATAGGAGCACTCGGATTTCTTTTTTCCGAGTATGCCTGCGTCACTTTCTTGAACAATCATCATTCTCATTCATTCACCAGGCTGGAAATATACCATCACATTTCTCTCTTAAAAAATACCATCACATTTATTCCGCACGCGGTTATATGTGTTATACAACAGATACAAGACAAAACCCTTCGCAATGCGCTGCAAAACGGACCGAGATCAAAGTCAGGTTTTCCAACGAGAATTTGTTCCTAATAAGCTGAAGAACGTCAAATCGACTAAATGACTTTGTGACAGTCAAACTGACAGCGCCCTTTACAAATCCTAAGTGATTCTACGAGTGATTATTTACTTTACGTCTCTTAACACAATAGGACGCTAATTTGTGCATTTAATTATGTGGACGCCTACACTTAGTCATACCACCCCGCATCGAGATGGAAACTGCGGACGAAACTGTGTTGCCAAATTTCTGCCTAATAAAAACAAAACCTATTTAATAAGAGTAGAGAGATCCTTAAGGCCAGGATACACTTTGTAACCGATTTCGCGCTGTGTCCCACAGAGCATCACACTAAAAAAACCTCAATACAAACGTTGTTGGATCATGCACTGAGACAATAATTGTCAAAAACTCAAGTCCATGCGACAAGAACGCAAAGTGATACAGGCGTTTATATTGTGTTCGTTTTCTAAAATCAACACTGGTGTCAACGCTCCTTTTCCGATACCTAAAAGAATCAAACAAATAAAACAAAAAGCGGTAGAAACGTCTTCCATCCTATCAACAAGTGACATGTCATAAATCCAAATGGGAAGGTTGGCTCAACGACACAAGATATAATTAAAGCGATCGTGGCGTGCTTTATTAAGCCTTGCACACGTGGATCATTTCGTTAAATGTACCTGAACGCATGAGGTGTAGTTAGTCATTCGTAACTGCAGATCCAGGATAAAAAGAAAATGAAAGAACCTGGATTATGAACCGACAACAGAGGCGTCTGCTTTGTATTGTGCTTAGTACTGTTATTGTATTGTTATAACTTGATCGACCGTCCGTAGAGCGTGTACAGTGTGCTGCCATATCCCAGCCCAACCTAACCCAAACTCATAACACTATGCCGTGAAAAAATAGAATAAAACAAAAACAAAAACAAAAAAGCAAGACTCAACTCCCCTGAGTTTTTGAACAGCCATGTGAATTTTTTAAAGTGCCTCCTTATTTGCTATGAAAAGGTAAAGGAGACCAGTGGTTTTTAGTCGTCACCCGGCAACGACACAATCAATTAATTACTCGACTTCGAAAGCACAAAGTCCAATATTGCGTTTGCGTGTGAATTGCAATTAAATCGACTAATTTTCTCCGTCTTTTACGGTTCTTTATAGGGCCCCAATCTCTATTTAATCGCGAAAGTTAAAAATATTGGACCTGAGGGGCATATGCCTCGTATTTTGGGAAAGGGTAAATCAAGGCAATATTGAGAAGTACTGTCCACATTGTGGTGTTTAGCATTCTATTATGCTGCATTAGAATGGTTCTAGAACATAATCTCAGTGCAATCTCATATAAAGGAAGCCATCCAACAGTACTTTGCATTGGTAAATTCTTCTGATACAAGGTGATTCTAAGCCGGGTTTTAAGTCTGTGGACGAAAGCCTGAATGGTGACCGATGAAAAGCCATATATGATTCTATTTCTTTCTCAAGTTAAGCCTACGAAAATTGAACTAGCTGAGATTATTTTCAGATTAGAAAGATCTGAAGGATTCTAATTCGTTCCATTTTGATTCAGAGCAGAAGAAAGTGAAAGTCAAGATCATTTCCTTTGCTTGAAAAAAAAAAAAATTAATAGGTCGCTCTTAGTTTAATCTTTACTCAGATCGCCATGGCAGCGAACGATTGTTTGCAGGTTGGTTTTGTTTTGTGTTTTTTTTTTAATTTCATTTTAACGCCATATAGTATATGCATCAGTTTGTCATCACCAGGAAGTGTTTAGTGCCTTAAATTAACAATTGCCGTTGCATTTCATTTGAGCAGAATAGATTCACACCGATCCAATCTGCACTTTACCCAACTTAAAATTTTTGACGTTGATGGACCTACCCCCTTTGCACATTTAGCTTAGATTAGGCCATAAAGATTACAGTCACTGTTGTTGGCTGATTTGCTGAAATTTTTGTCAGATTGAACAGGGATTGTATTAAATTCGATGGAGCTGATCAGGCCACCAGGCCGAGCTTCGAATTCAACTCTGAATACTCCGACCTTTATCCAGCTGCCTGAAGCCTGACCAAGTGCACGTGGATCGTGATTTTAGATGCAACACGTGAGGTAGCTTGAAGTGTAGCTAGTTTTCGTTGACCGTCGATTCAGAATACGAAATGGCATGGAAGCAGAGAAACACGGTGATGACTGTCTCCTAGGCCTATATCTAGGGAAAGGGTTAATATAAATGACTCTTTATTTCGATTAAGCTGGACGAGTTTGAATGAAACTTAAGGTTCCTCAGGATCTCCATGGCAACAAGATGATTTGCTCTAGCTTGAGAGGGGATGATAAAGGGTTATTTAGTTTTACACAGTTGATCCAACAAAAGTACACAGTCCGGCTGATTTCCTATTATCAGCCGATAGCGCATCTTATTGAAGTCATTCATGTCAATTACATTTATGCATTAGGAAAATATATATAAACTCTTAACATCAGCAGATTCAAATGAGAGATCGGATAATCATGTCAGTGAAAGACCTAATACGGCGGTTTTTGGAACTGGCAAAAGTTATTCAAAAGTTTTATTTCTTTCATCTTGTTTTGGTGCCAACTATTCATAAGGTTAAGCTCTTGAAACGAATCAAAATAGACTTACACCTTTGATAAATCAGGCAGCCGGCCATGTCAGAGATTTACTTTTCGTTAAAAAGTGTCCAGTTTGAGTGAAGTATTGTGTGCAGATTTCAAACAACATTTGTTATCAGATGCTGTAAAACGTACCGGGAAACAAACCTAAAGACGTCGCTGTCAGTCGCAAAAAGGACCTTACACGTCAAAGATACGAAAAGCTTTTGTTGGAAAATAAACAATACGTGGGTCTCCAAGGATTTATTGTCAGCTTTATTTCAATAATTTTTTTGACACTAAGCTGATAGATGATCAAAAAGAATACCAAAGAATTCTGTTTCTTTAGGCGTTACATCACATTCAGGATCAAGTTAAGCTCAACAAGGAGATTATTCCTGTACTCTTCTACCTAGTTATATAGCGAACGTAACTCCTGTCTGTGCTATCATATAGTACCTACTTTCGACAAACAGCATGAGATTAAAGTGTTCGTAAATTTAAAATTCAAATGAGGCAGTGTAATATTTGTTGATCAAAGATAGTATAACATTTACATTTAAGCATTGTTTCCGGTTAGTTTGCCTGATCTTATATCGCCGGTTTATATTTTGCTCTACAATTTCACAGAGATGTCCATTAAAAGTTCCACACAATATTCTATTCTCCATAAAACATGATTCACTGTTAAATGATGTGTTATACGAAAACTTGATCTATTTTGAAGCCCCGAATTCGTTATTGTACACAGAATGTCATGTACTTAGCTTTTTAGTTGTCCCTTAACAATACAGCCATACATCCTCAGACAAATTTGTACTTTTGAAATGTTGGCCATTTCTTGAATTGATTTGGCAGCTGTTGCAACGGTTGCTTTAAAAGCGAGAAGTGTTATCGGTAGCTCCGTATTCGCCAACGAATCACAGCAATTGGCGCTTGTTGTTCCCGTAATTAGTTTGATACTACATATGATGAATTGGATGAAATATAGTCTCGGGATTTTTTTCGTCAGTCTGGAGGTCTTCCAACCTTCTTTCCACCATTTTTTCCAAGTCAAGACAGGGCCTGGAAATTTTTAGTTTCTTTTTCAAACTTCCTCGACTCGTTTTATATCTTTTTCTCCTGGCATCGATCTTGTCACTTTGATCCTGGGCTGATCCATTCTTTCGAGCTGAATAATTATCTGTACCGTCCGATTTCCCCTGCAGGGACCTGTCCTGTTCAGATGGTTTAAATTTACTCTTAAAAAGCTCTCGCAATTCATCATCGCTGGAGCTTGATAAATCGAGTGCCTCTTCTCGTTTGTTGCACGCAGTGTTCTGTTTGTCAAATGCACACTCTTTCTTACGGCTCATTGACGGCTTCACAGTCTGATTTCGCTTTAAATTTCGTTTGTTGCCAACAACTTTGACGATGCAGACCTCACTGATAAGCTGCGACGATTCTCTGACGTCGAGATGCTGCAAATTACGGCCTACACGCTGAGCTTTGATCGTATGATTTGCATGGTTTTCAAATTTGCTTTTTGTGTGCGGTCTTTCGCAGATGATCCATTCCGCACTACCATTCGACGCAAGCCTAACATCAACAGCATGATTATCGGCTGCGGCTGCAGAAAGCTGCGAGCCAAGGCTTTCAGTCCGGCGAGCTAGACTGTCTTCAAGTCTTTGTCGCCCGAATTGTTCTGTGAGGCTGTCGACGCGCGTTACGTCCGCTACCACCGCGGCCATCGCTATCAAATCAGTTTGTACCGTATCATGAGCTGACGGCGGTTTGGTCTGGTCATCAAATTGTTGCGTGCGGCGAGCGAGTCACCGTGTTGTTATGAGCTGTGTTTAAAAGATGACTGTCCCGATGGGAAAGCAGAAAGCAAACTTCATGATGTTTTCGTATATTGTCGATATGACAATGATAGTATTTGCGTTTGATTCAAAAAGAGTAAAGTGATGGACAAAGCCATCGCTTCCTATTGGCTGAAAATATTTTCTCATCTTGTGCTTTAATTACACGTGAAATAATGAACATGAAATTTTAATGAACATTTTTATTTTTATTTTTTAGTTTAGTATACTCGGGCACAGCTTCAAACGGACCAGAAAAAATCTAATAAGCGTGTGCGGACATATTCCCCAAATTTATAACGGACTCTTACCCACGAAAATTTCTGTTTTGTTTCTATCTTCTGATAATGTTTTGTAATATTTCGGCCTTGTGTCAAATTTTTTATGACTTCCTTTTCCGCACGTTTGACTTATAAATGCCATGAAAACGAATAGTGAAGCTGTATTATCTTCATTGTATTTTCGCCTTTTCTTTAATCTAACGTTCTAATTAATGACATTCAAAATATATACAAAAAGAAAAAAAACCTTTTGACAGATAGAGAATTGAGTGAGCCATTCGGCGTTAAGTAGCAAAAGTGCCTGTTTTCCTCATGCGCAAAAAGGCGAAATTATAAAATAAAAACAACTGAAGAGCGTTGCTCAAAAACAAAACAAAGCTTTGCCGTGAAGCGTTATTCTGTGGTCTCTAATTCACCGATTCCCGCGGCCATCCCAATTTTGTTTAATATTTTTCCCGCCATTATTTGACCTGACTGGCGCCGGTTCCTGCTGTTTGCGCGGTACAATATTTGTGTTGCTTAGGTTATTGATAAAAGTGCTATTCAGAGCTGTATACAAGATAAATTTACCGCCAAATTTTGTTTCACAAGCACGTGTTGTTGTTGATAGTTAAGAGGCGTTTTTGTTATCAATGTTTGCCTGTTGATTTAGAATTTGCTAAAACACCTTCTTAGCCGATGGTCGTGAAAAGTTCACCGGCCACGCTGACTTCCATTTTGAATGACAGAAGCGCCGATTTCATTCAAGATTTATTTCACTTGTTTTTCCCTTGTGGTAATAACGAATGGAAAACAGGTTAAACTAACAAAACAAAAATGGTATCAGTGTAAAACAAAATGTTTATTAAAAAAGGAAACGATCGTTAAATTTGTCCCTGATAATCTAGAACACGTTAATGAGTTAAAAGCTTTTAAATAAGCTATAAAAGCGCTAATTGCATCTCAATAGAGAAAATTCTTTATTTTTCCTAGCCGAAAATTGATCATGAGATTGTTCCGTTGTTTCTCTTATACAGCAGGTACTACGTAGCGTGTCTATGAGTTATCTCAGTAAATCGAATTCTTTGTCCTTCTTTGAAATGTGTAATAATAATAATCCTTGTGGCGCATTGGCCAGCGAGTACAGCATGTCACTATCTCAGAAAATGGAGTGAAACAAGGTTGAGTTCTCTAATTGTTATTTGCAGCTGAATAGCTTTGGGAAAATTGAAAGCAAGAAAAATTTCTTGACCTAAGGCTAAACCTTCTGGTTACTGAAGACTTATTCCCATTTGAAAATTTGAATAATGTTGTTTATTTGTGATTCTTTTAGTACAACTAAGTTAAATGCGATGCTCGTTACTAATTTGAAAAAAATAAAATTACCCACCCTATCATGTATCATGGACTATGGACTAGTAAGATAGCTGTATATTTTTTTTTCGCTGCTATAATAATGTCGTTAGAATGTATCTACTATAGTTGTTTTTATCGTACTTTTGCCGGCATATCTGACAAACCCTCATCTCAGCGTGATCCTGGCGTCAGAGGGCTTAGTTTACACTACGCTACTGTCGGCTTACGGCATGCAAGTGTACGTACCAGCGAAACAGAAACAGGTGCCGATATGCAACTCAGGCAGGATATGTACTGAGTGAAAAGAGAGAAATAAAAAGCTTAAAACTGGTGAACTATTTCTGTCGTTGCCAATGGAAAATATCGCCCGCGTTGGCTGTTATTTGAAATTTGAAATTTTATTCACTGAAAAAAAAGGAAGAATCACCTATACACAGCATGTTAATTAACAATAAAGAGATCAACCATCACATGTACTGCAGCAAACGGCGAGGATCAGCTGCAGGTTTTTACGGGTTTACTCGGTAGTCCTAAACGCCTTGCTCAATCTCTCCAAAGCTCTTATTTGTATGGTCGCTGCAGCAGTTTATAATTAAGATTTTACTGGATCTTAAGCGAGAACCAACCTCTACAGTATGAACAGTACCACAGGAAAGTAGTGCAAGAGGCGGATTCACATATTTGCGATTTGGGGAAGGGTGGGGTGTGGGTAGGAGGGGTGGGGTGGGGGGTTCAAATATCACTTTTCAAATAGATAACATTACGGAAAATGTCCCTCATGGTTATTGCTGCCTCATACGAAATGTTCACAAATATTTCGGTATATCTTTATTTTTATTTTCCATGCAAAATTGAAATGTATTTGGAAGAAATCCTTGAAACAGTGTTCTCCCAGCAACGTTTAATTAGATAACTTGAGCGATAAATCAATGGTTATAATCATTGTCTGTGAAGTCCGTCTGACCGTCTGTCTTTTCGTTTTTTTTTTTAATGTGGCACGTGGTTATGTCGTGTCGTGAACTCCGCAAAACTCAAAATAGTTAGATTTTGAAAATGCAGCGGAGAAAGATACGTTAACCAAATTTATGAGGATTAGTACTTTTGAACGGGGAGGAGGGGGGGGGGGGGGTGGGAGGAAGGATGGGGCTGCTAAGTCGGCAATTAAAAAAATGTAAACAAGTACAAAAGATTTTCATAAACCATCAAGAAATATGAATGGTCAAGATCGAAGAAAATTGACTAGAGATAGATTGTTGTTGGGGAACACGAAAAAATGTAATTTAACCTGCAGTTTTCCAAGTTTAAGAAGTTTTCAACTCTCGTGTGCACAATATAGGGTTACAAAACTTGTAAAATTACTGTTGGAAACCCTACCCCTAACAAGGTTTGCTTGGATATGCTAAACATATTTTTAAGTTTCTGAACAATAGCCAATATCGGTAGACAGTCATGCTTTAATTAATGTCATAACCATTTCGTCTCCCCCTAATTTACATGGACGCAACCCGCGTAAAACAGTCCGCGAAGAAGTGAAACTGCGGTACAATAATCTAAAGCTGCTTTTAGGCGGTAACTATCCTAGAGAACTGGCAAGTGATGTTTTACTTTTTGGTTAGTGTAAGTCAGATTGATAATTAAAAGTTTCTTTGCACGTGGATGCCGACTTGATTGAATACAGGCAGATTTCATTTGCATGACGCCGGACTGTCTGAGCCCTTTTAGTACAGTTTATTTTCTTTTGTTTCTTATTTTACTTTAATTACCTGAGGAGGAAATAGAACTTATATACATGTGGAAGGCCTCTTCGGACAAACAATGCTTCAGTAATATCCAGCGAAAAAGTAAATTGTACCTGATCGAGTGTACAAGAGAGCAGTCCTTTCGCTTCGCACTTTTGAAAGAAGATTACTAGTTAATGTTAATATGAATTGTTTTAGTATTGAAACAATCAAAATCCCGGAAGAGAGAGGATTTACGGTTCTCGTTAGCATCTTTTCAAAATGAATCGACATAATCTGTTCGCCTAATAAACATCGACAAATCCTTAGATAATTGCCAAAGTTGTGTTGAAAATTTAATTCGAAAAGCAAGTGAGACGGTCTAAACGAAATTTTTTTCTCTTGTAATTCGCTTAAGAAAAATGGGGCAGGCCGAAAGCGTGGCTTCTGTTGGTTTCACGCGCCGGAGCTTGCGTCTATCCCCAGCTTAACGTCCAATTTCCTCGTTCGCCCAGACTTTTCGCTGGAATACCACACAAAACCAACACAAAACACGGACTGTTCTGTAGTTTTACTGCAAGGTGGACAAGTAGAATACACTAAACTGCGCATGAATGAGCACTGCTACGTGCTTTTTTTTTTTCTCGAGCAAAGTAAATACCTAACATGGCGAAAGTTTGTAATGTTATATTACAAAATGAGAGGTGATCTGTTTGGAGCTTAGTTGAATAATACTGACGAAGCTGTTTAAATTTTCCGTTGTCATTTTTATTCCGCGAAAGGCCTAGATGTTAAGTTTAAGAAAGAGCTGGCGAGAATACTGGTCCCAATCTGCCTCAGGGAAAGTTCATTTAATATGGAGAGGGGGGTGCATAAAGATATTGAGGGGGGGGGGGGGGCTGAAATTTTAGGAACGTGTGTTGGGGGGGGGGGGGAGCTCTGGAAAAATGATAGGGTCAGGGCACAAGGGGGGCGCCCAATTTTTTCCTTGATGTGAACAGTGCTATTTTTAACTTATGAATGATAACAAGCAAGTTTCCATTCAATAACAACTTTATACACTCGATTGCAAAAACGTTAACACCTTAAAAGCATAAACCGTGAACGATGAGACCCAATCGCTTTGTGGGTATAAGTATACTAAATCTATTTGCATAATATTCTATTCTCGTGCGACGGTTGATAACCAAAATTAGTTGCACGTGGTGTATGATGGAAACTGTCCAAGCTTTCCCTAAAGTGTCAAGTTGGCCAGCAAGGGCCAATTTCAAACACTACCCACAAATTCCTTGTGGCTCATCGTTCATGGTTTATGCTTATTAGGTGTCAACGTTTTTGCAATCGAGTGTATACACACAAAATTGTATAAAGCTCTATTATAAATTCAGCTGGCTTCTTCAGTACTGGAATCATTTTTGTTTGAGTCAGATGAATTAGCACTGCCAGTGCTAATTCATTTCTTGCTTGTTTTCATTTCTTTTTTTTCAGCATCCATAACACCCATTTTTATGAGATATTCTAAAGGTTTAATGTGGAATCTTGGAGAAGCTTTATAGTCCCCAGCTGTTTAGCAGACAATTTCTCATTAACGCTACCCTCCAAGAACGAATCTGCCACTTCTTTTTCCCGTGTTTCCACAAGCAACTTGTGGGCTAGTTTCATCTCCATCTCCTTCTTCCTCCTCTGCTCTTTCTTTCTCCTCAGTCTTCACCCTTTTTCTGCTCTTGAGTAGCAACGGTGTCTCGAGTAAAACGACTACTCTGAATCTTGCAGGTGTTGCTGATGCAACAATATAATGAACTGACTTTTTTATCCAGGTGTTCAAGTGTTTAAAGATGCAGAGTTAAAAAGTCAAGATCATTACTTGTCCATTGTTTGGGTATATGATTTGCATCATACAATGAATTCTTGCGTTCCTGTAAGCTGGGTTGGACCAAAACTTACAAGAGTACCAGCACCATATCCAGATCCTGAAAATCCAGGGCATTACATGAGTGTTTTTGACACGCCAGCCCGACTACAGATGGAAAATTGAGAGAGGTAGATGATTTTGCCACAAGGGCAAACATCAGCCAAGCTTTTCAAAGCCGGTCAATTCTAGCGACACAAACAAGTTAAAAGAACTGTCCAATGATTTGTGCGCGCGTGGAGGAAGAATATGTGGCTTTGTATGTGAAACATATGGAGGAGCTCAAAACAGTAGCCAGTATTAGAGGAAATGAGAGGAGGAAGAAACGTCAAACCGAAAGCAGCAAGAAGTACGAGGAATATGATTGGCTTCTTTTGATCCAGTCTGGAACACTGCAAACACTCAAAGTAAACGAACTGGTTAAATATCTGACAAAGCACAGCTTACCCACTGTTAGAAGAAAGGATGATAAGGTGAAAAGAATCACAGCTGACTATTATATTCGTAACAACACAAATTCAGTCACTCTGCATACAAAAACTGATGAGACGACTGACAGTGATTCTGATAAAGACAGTGAATTAGGAAGTGTATCTGAATGTGATGAAGTTGTCCAAATTATTCCTGAAAGTGAACACGATTCAACAGATGAAGAACAGTTTTCTGATACTGAGATTATTGGGATGGTACTCTTCTGCCAGATCCTCTTCGCGGTTTCAGGCTTTTTATCTCTATTGATTTTTAGGATATTGATCCTAGATTAAAAAAATGCCATTTAGTTTAATAGTTCAGTTCAAGGTACACACATAATGAGATCATCTAGGAGTCCATTATTAAGGAACCATCATGTTAGTGAATAGTCAGGACATATATTAACCTACAAAGGGTGGGAGGGAGGGCTATGGAATTCCAGCCGCATTGATGATGGGGGCTTGGAAAATTTAATGAAAAAATGGAGGAGGGCCCTGAATTATATTTCAGCTAAATGATTCTGTATCTTCATAGCCCCCCCCCCCCCCCCCACTCCCTCTTTTCCATATTAAATGAACTTTCCCTTATGCGATTCATGCAAGATGCATATGCACTCGCACCGCGCCACGTGTGAGGTGGCTAGCTTATATGCACGAGGTTAGGTTAGGTACAGAAAACATTCAAAATGGCCAGCGGTGCTAAAAGATTTTCGGCAAAATTGATGACCGTCCGCGCGTGCGCGCCATTCCTAAGGGAAACAACGGTGTTGAAGCTGACAAAAAATACAGTATGTATAGTTTAAATATTTAGTCAAAATCTAAATAGCTAGAAGGCAACTTTGTGTGCCAGTGTCCGCCATCTTAAATTTCCCCGAGATCCGCAAACGATCCTATGACGTCACTGTTAGACAGGGCAAGACTGGAGTAGTCGAGCAAGAAACTTTCAATTGTCTCTAAACAGCAAATCAATTTTTTTTACGTTAGGATTGGTTCTCAAGGTATCAGGCGCCCCACCCGACCGTGGTGCGCGCGTGCAGCTCTAGTGCTCGCTGTTTTTACAGAACACCCAGTAAATCCCACATTTTTTAAAAGCTTAATATTTCTAGAATATGGCTAATTTACGGAAAGGCGTTCAGATTTGAAAGTCTTTTAGAACTCAGCAATTTTTCCTTGAATATTCTGTCTCCGTAAATCGAGTTCCACGAGAAGACGATTAACATGGCGTTCGTTTGCTCACATAATCGTCTCAAAAGCCTTGTCTCAGATTTTCGACACGTGCGTTTATTATCGTTTTATAAGCAGGTAAAGTTGTGAATATGAAATAATTCGCTGTGTCTGTGAAAAATCGGCCATAACTTACTTCTAATTCGAAAAATATGGTTTTGTATGGTTTGTATTTTATTTCAGCCAATTTGACTCAGTGGTTCCTGACTTGGAGCGCAAAATATACGCGTAACTCGCCAGACGTTTTCTTTCGAGAAAATGAAAAAACAAAGTTTCACCATTTAGAGTTTAGCGACACCTGGGCGTGACGCGCATTTCCCCTCAGCGAGAGATCAACGTTCCTTAACAATGGTATATAGGTAAGACGAAACAGATAAATTTTTCCGGCGATGTTCGTTCGGAGAAGCTTTACGCTCAATGGACCAAGATTAGTAATCACCGAATTTATCGTTTTAATTTGTGGATTTCACCCATTTATGTATTGTTAGTATTGTAAGTAGCTACACTCTGTTTTTTCTATAAGAACGTCTAATTTTGGAGCTGAGGCTGAACGTTCTTATATTTTTTTGCGATTTCAGGCTGAAAACGTTTTTAAATTACATGGTATACACTACATGTATTTCAGTAAATCAATGCGGACGTGACCTAATCTCGTACCCAGATCTCCCACGGTCAGGCGGAGGGGAGATCTGGTAAAGTTCGATTTGAGGCCCGGAATACGGGCCTGCCCATCATCCTTTGTCCACCGTGCTGAATGGCCGCCGGCTCGTAACTGTGATCATTCCTGGTGAGGTTTTCGCTTTCGAGGGTGCTCTTCGGAACGTTCTTCGGTCGAGAGGACAACAAAACTTGAAACTTAAACCAAAACGAAAAAGGCAACAGGAGAGATTGCAATCAACGAGCGCGGTAAATCACTTTTTTACTAAGATTAGTTCCTACCCTTTGTGACCATCTAGACCATCTTTGTAATGAAAACTGTTCCAAGAACAAATCCATCGTAATTGTGCTTTCTCCACTCAAGATCAACGTGCTTATCGACGATCAATTAAAAAGACTTAAGTCAACCGGAGTAAGCTGTACCAGTTTTCGCCTTAGATGGTAACTGTATTGAAGATACTGTAATTTACAGGCAGGGAAATGTCACATAATTTTTGTGCACCCCAAGGTAAAGGTAGCAACAGACAGTGCAGAGAGTTTTTGTTCTCGAAGCTTTATCAGAAAAATTTTGTGGTCGTTGTTGTAGATGAGGCACAATAGAGTTACTGATTGGCATCTTGGTGTTAAATTTCGCATTGGAAAGTCAAATGGTTCATGTCATATTTTCATTTGCAAAGTTTCAGAAATTGTGGTCTACCAGTGATACGAAAAAATTATTTCTTCTCTTTGTAGTCTTTCAGCTGATTTGGTCACACAAATTCTCCTTCTTCCATAAGTTAATGGTTTAAATTTCCAAACCAAATGGATTGTGTAAATGCGGCAGGTTTCTTTTACAGGCCAAAGGACACAACTCAAGGTCACTGTAATAATATAATTTTATATGAACCAGCTAAACAGGGCCTCCTCCTACCTACAACAACTGTCCACTCCTATAACACCAGAAATTCTGCCAAGCTTAATTTCCACCAACCACAAGTTAGAACTAACATAGGCAAATTTACTTTTAAGTACTCTGCTTCTGTCATATGGGAAACTGTCCCCATGGCATTGAAAAAAACAAAAACTTTTAACAGGTTTAAGAAACTTTATAAGGCCTACCTGATCTCTTGTCAATCAAATAATATATGTTCTGTTTAATGATCAAATATAATAGTATGTAACTATCTAATAATAATAATAGAGTGAAAAATAATAATAATAATAATAATAATAATAATAATAATAATAATAATTGTCTGCTTATATTTTGATCTTTGTTGTCGCTGCTGTTGCTGCTGATGATGTGTTGTCCTTTTCCTTTCTTTTTGTTTGTTGTTGTTATTTGTTTGTTTGTATGTTGTTTTGTTTGCTTTTTTTCTGTTTTTATTTATTTATTGTTTTGTTCTTCTTTTATTAAGCTTGTCCTGTTTAGATTTCTTGCTCGGTTCAGTATATCTCGAACATACCTTAATTTACACAAATGTAATTCTCTCTTGTACATCCTAGGCTCTACAAACATTTCCTACATTTTCTAATATCTCAATAAAGCTCAGTGTCATTTCTTTGTTTACTTAAAAGTAGGTGGTGGTCAGCTAGAAAGCCTTTGCTACTTTAACCACCACACACATATTATAATTTGTACTGTATTTATTTTTGTCTTGTAATCATTTGTTGTAATACTTTTCTTTCTATGTTAATGTTGTGTAAATAGTGTGAAATAAATGAACCATGAACCATCCTAGCCCTAACACCATGCTACTGTCTTGGTTATATACCAGCAAACCAGAAAGACCTGTCCCTGTAAATGGTAGGTGCCCAATTATGTCCAACATTAAAATACCGAGTACAACCTTGGGGTTTTTTTTCTCAAAAATGGAAGTTTGAATTTCTTTTGGGAAATGGAGGTACCACATCTGGATTTGGGATCTGAAGAATGTTTGGTTACTTGCAACATGTGAGAAAACAGAGCAAGACTCCCTATGAGTTTCCCATTATAGTTTTATTTGGTAGTGATGAGCTTTCCATTTCAGTGGTTCTTGATTCACCTTTATCACATAACACTTGAAAAGTTTTCACCTGAAATTTATGTTAAGTTTAGGGGACATGCCCCCTCGACTGCTTCTTTGATGACAAGTTAATAAAGGTTATAATTTTACACATAGGAGTCCAGAGACTCGAAAATTAGAACCACATAATACACAAGTCCAATAATATTTGACTCTTGATATGAAGAACAAAGGTCATTATCTGCATTTGATTTGCAAGGCACAATGAGCTGCTTAAATAATCATTGTTGTACTGAGCATTGCATTATTTGTACATGCATAGAGGATGATACACTAAGAATAATACAAGGTTCTTTATGTCCAAAGCAGCTATCTTGGTGCTTGGACACTCACCTCTGATGGGATCCTTGATTTCAGCAAAAAAAAATAATAACAATAATAATAGGAAGGTGTGAAGGTCTTTTGGGCTCATAAAAGTAGCAAATGGCAGATAAATAGAAAACAAATAAAAAAAAAAAAAAATTTCCACTATTTGTTTTCCTGTGCATGTCTGTGTGTTCTAATGAACTGTCACCCATTTCTGCAGCAAAACAACAGCTTTCACAGTAAGCTGATCTTCAGTAACCATGAATTCCTATGTATTCCTTAACCATGGCCTTCCATAGCCAGGAAACAACATTTAATCAAACTGTCAGACACAAACCCACTGCAGAGAAGTGGTGGGGAAAAGAAACTTTGAAAACAGTGTCTGTCTTGGATGAAAATTCCTTGTTGATGCCAATTCCTTGAGCAAAAAAAATTTTCTTGTATTGATATTTGCACCCATGTCAGGTCCTAACTTTTCTTAATATTAAGACCAGCAACACAAAATTATGTTCAAGGACTTTTCACACAAGTACACAAAAAATATCAGAACAGTGAACCTTGAACCTTTAAGCCCCAGTAGTGATCAGTATCAAAATTTCTCCTAATATTTATCAATACACAATCAAGGAGAGGTCATGAGATCACCAGTGGTGAAATTTCTTGATATTTCAACAACCTCCCTATAATGCTACTATGAAAAATGGACATGTAGAGACCAGTAAGGAGAAACTGTATGTTGACACTGAGGCTTAAAGGGTAAAAGCTAATAAATACAGAGCCATATTGTTGGTGATTATCGCAGCTTCTTTTATGCTTCGTCCTTCCACCACCCCATGCGTCAAAAAGGGCTTAGTTACTTGAGAATCCCTTTTTATTCAGCCTTCTCATTATCCCTTTTCTGGTAATTATATTGTCTTATTCTAATGGAAAGAATAACAACATCCCAGTGAATGACTACAGTTTTTTCTTAATTAATTGCATCTTTGTTCAAGGGGGCACAACTTCAGAGAACAGCAAATGAGGAACACTTTCCTCAGTATTCCCTACAGCGAAGATTGTTGTCATGACAACAACAGCAACAGAAAGACAACCAAACTACAATCATACAAAGTTTGAATATGAAAGATTTATGGAGTACTACAAAGGCCCTCCTATCTTAACACAAAGTAATGTTGACCAGTTTGATTACATATTTTCGCCCATAGCAGATGAACTTATCACCACCAATGTCAAAAATTAGGCCTGTCAGTCTATTATTTACTCATCATTAGTACTGTGTGGATTTGGGGGTGCCTTTTTGGGTGGAAAGCTTGGGGATCACCAGTTCTACCTTACTCCCCAAATTCCTCAAAATGCACTTTTGGCTCAGTCTCATTCTCTACAGACTGACAATGAATATTACTTGCCACAATCTTTGGGAATGGGGTTTGATTCTCATTGTGTTGGAAGGATAATAATTTATTCATTTTGGTCTTCCGCAAACCATGGAAAGTTTTTTCCAAGAAAGTGGAAGAGATGGGAAGCCTGCTACATCAAAACTTTACTTTAACAACAATCATATTGGTGCAAATATTGAAGAAATGCAACCCATCACATGTGACAGATTAGTGTAAATACCCCAGAAATCTGTGCAGGGGAAAATTTTTGCTTATAACCACTTTGGTTTTGGCTTTTGTGTGAGAAATGCAGCTGTTGTGATATCTGTTGTCCGAAATGACTGTCATTGCTCTTAATTATGTGTTGAGCTGTGTCCAGCTGTTTTAGCCCTTGAAGATATTCACATCACTGATAGGAACTTTAGGAACTTGCTTCTCCCTAGAAATCAGGTGGAAGAAATTAAGGCAGAGTTAACAGGAAATAAAGGAGAAACTGAGGCCAGTAATAACTATTTGTATCAGAGAATGTGCTAAGGATTAACAATGGAAGTAGTAAATGAAGTGTGTTTAGTACTTCAAGGACTCCATACTAATGATAAAATAATGGAGAAATTCCCCTATCTTGAAGAAAAGAACAATGGCAAAAAGATTCTAAAAACTATAAGTGATGTCAAATCCAAAGAGGCATGTCTTCCTTTTAAAACTACTTCTTTTCTAAAGCCTATCACAAGCATAGACCTGCAAAACATTAGGTGGTGCAGACATGTAAACCAATTAATGTCCCCATTTTTATTTTAGAGGAAGGCTAGTTTTATATTTTGGATCCAAATTTTTTTTAACTCAGTAGGTGAACTTTAGGAACTTGCTTCTCCCTAGAAATCAGGTGGAAGAAATTAAGGCAGAGTTAACAGGAAATAAAGGAGAAACTGAGGCCAGTAATAACTATTTGAATCAGAGAATGTGCTAAGGATTAACAATGAAAGTAGTAAATGAAGTGTGTTTAGTACTTCAAGGACTCCATACTAATGATAAAATAATGGAGAAATTCCCCTATCTTGAAGAAAAGAACAATGGCAAAAAGATTCTAAAAACTATAAGTGATGTCAAATCCAAAGAGGCATGTCCTCCTTTTAAAACTACTTCTTTTCTAAAGCCTATCACAAGCATAGACCTGCAAAACATTAGGTGGTGCAGACATGTAAACCAATTAATGTCCCCATTTTTATTTTAGAGGAAGGCTAGTTTTATATTTTGGATCCAAATTTTTTTTAACTCAGTAGGTGGGAGAGAGGGGATAAAATTAAACTAACTACACTTACATAAAGAGCCCTAATCGGTTCAGACAAGGTGTTCTCTGTTGTAGTACGGGTTTCATTACTATTATTTTGGCGGTCATAAGTCGGACATTTTTCATTTCTCTTAGCTGAGGGGTGGGAGGGATATTGATCTCACCAGCAGATGAATAATAATATTGTGTGGACACTATCAATTTCTCCAAAGTCCTATGAGAGATGTTGTATGGATCTTGAAGGAATAAGCACACTGGTCTGAAAGGACTAATATTATATTATGAAGTCTCTTACTCAAAGTCCAGTTCAATTTATAGAAGGAAAATAGTCTTTTAGCAGAAGACAAAAACTGAAAATATGCTAGCAAATGCGGCGCGCGTGTTCAGGAACTCAAGGTAAAGTATTTTGGGGAAATTAATTTGCGTTTACTAAATAAATAATCATTTAAAAAAAATCATTTTTTGTCAAGAAATACCAAAAAAATATATATGACCTACCTCCATTTTATCCCCAAAAGTAAGCAAGCTTATATCCATCGTGTTGGAAACTTGTGTAATTTGGCAAGGCCGTTTGAACGTTACTGCAAACTCTTTTCGGCTAAAGTCGCTGTTGTCTTCCGAAAAAACAATTTCTCACTGTTCTCTCCCCACACAAAGGGCATGTATGTATTAAAACGTCGCATGACAATCTTAATCGGAGCGAAAACTTTTTCCGTGTTTTTGTTTCTTCCCCGCCTGAGCGAAAACCAAACACAGAAGGAAAGAGCCAATCACAGAGCAGATTAGAATGAGGCATTCTTAATTCTGGTAACCAACCAGAAATGGCGTTGTATCGTCAACTTTACCAGATCTCACATTTCGACATTCCCGAACCGACGACTGAGATCGGGGTACGAGATTAGACGTGACCAGGAAACCTGTCAAAGTGCGTTGCCTGCTGAGATATGGTTATCAAGAACTGCTGACTATGACAAATGCAGTACCTAAGTCTATTCATGTGACATAAGATCGTAATTAGGGCTTACTATATATAGATTACTGTAGAATTTTAATTTAGGGATATATATGTTTTTTTACAAAATTGGGATTCAGATTATTTCCAAAATTTAACCAGGATTATTGATTATTCAGACCCCCCTAACAGGGCCTCACATATCACACACTGTGCGGTTATTCACTTCCAAAATTTCCACACCGACCACTTTTTCAAACCATTTAGGAAATTCACCAACTACATATGTATTATTGTATATTTCGTTTCCTTCGCTTATCGTTAAAAACAAATCCTCGCAGTCTGCAGCAATCGACATCACTCAACACGCCAGGATTGATCATAAAAGACAGCGGAGTGAGAAATTCAAGGCTAAAATAAATTAATATCAACAGCTTGTAAACGTTCTAGCTTTTGGTTTCTTTCGAGCGAAAGAAAGAAAGTGCTTACACTGTAGCTGGCCGGTCGTTTCCACGCTCGATCGATATAGTTACGTGGCCCGTGCAACAGGCACACGCAACACACGTAGCTCAACAGATAAGCTAAGAAACATTGTACTCGACTAGCTAGATATATATACAACCCTGGAGAAATCGCGTATTAGCTATAAAAATTTACGATACTACCATACCTTCGATAAGTCCACCGTGAAAATTTCTCGGCGAGTTTTTGTTTACCTGTGGCCATGTTAAAGAATGCGATTTCCTCGACTTCGCTGATTTTTCAGTTTTTTTTTAATCTCCTGTCGCGTATCTTCCCGTTGAAAGTCCCACGCAAAAGCAGCGATCAATGAGGAAAACAACTTCGTGTAAGAAGGCATCAGAGTCGCTCGACTGGCCCTCTTCGCTGATTAGCCAGAAAAATATTTTTCTCGCCAATCAAAATCGGGGAATTCAAATGCTTCTGGAACTGGTTCGGTAAGAGTAATTGTTCTTACAATAAACTTTCGCCCACGAAAACCCCTGCTACCCGACTATCCGAGGATGGAGGAGTTCTAACTCCGACGAAACTACTGGATTGCGACTCCTCTGGTAATATGTCTGTGCGCCTACGTAAAGTACCCATACCGCGGAGTTGTAGAATGATCCTTACTGTCTATAAGTTGGTAGTGCAGGAACGCTGGCCGGCTTTCCCAGCAGCACACGAAACCAGTTCTGCGGAGTCGTTGCGAAGCCCAAACCCTTCATCTTTGAAAATGGTTTTAAAATTACCGTACTTAACTTATTGAAAGGTGCATCAAAATCTTCCGTGAAATTCGGTGAACACTTTCAAAAGTTTACAAGGCGAAAAATAGAAAACTGGGGTCAAATGATCTTCTGGTCTTCGACAGTGGCATTTTACCTTCCATTCCTTTTTCTTTTACCCTGCTAAAGCAACTACATTTCTTAGTCGTTTAACAGATTACGTGCAAAAGAAAATCTCTTAATTATGATGCAGTTGCAGTACTGTTACAAAGCCGCATAATTTAACAGCATTACGATATCATTTCCCGCCAAATATGAAGCCTTTTTTTTCTCTTTTTTCATTTTTGGTTACAGTGGAAGGTAGACGTCCCGTTGAGGACTCTAACACTCTGTTTTTTGTTTGTCGTTTCGCGCTTGAATGGTTCAACGGACAGGGGTGCTTTTCATTAAGTCAAAATGATCGGTTGGGAATGTCGGAAATTTTACGTCTCAAATGGAAAGACTTTCAGTCTAGTCCTTCCAAAGTCGCAATGTCATGGTAAGTCAAAAACGTACGTAATGGCACAATTATATATGACACAAGAAGATAGTAAAATGGGAAAGGGAAATTTTCTGCAAATGGAACGGTAATTTCCGTTCCAGCCGGAATGGAATGGAAAAGAGTACCTCCAAACGGGTCATCCATTTTTTCCGTAAGTTTCCGTTTGATCCTCGCGTACCATTTTTATTTCTTCTTCTTCTTCTTCTTCTTCTTCTTCTTCTTCTTCTTCTTCTTCTTCTTCTTCTTCTTCTTTTTTCAAGTAACTCCACCTCCTTCAAAAAAGAAGATTCTTATGAGGGTCCGTTAAAAGTAAATAAATAAATAAATAAATAAATAAGTAAATAAATTGGCTAACAATATGCAAATTGCAAGTAGATAAACAAGTAAATAAATAAATATAAATAGGTAAGTAAAACACACAAACGGATTAGGTCATGAAACTAGTGCTTTTCTGAAAGCTTCCAAGTTCGGCGGGGTCTTCCGGTTAAACCGAAAATGTTGGCTATAATAATATGGGAAACGCCCCTAGCAAAAGAAAAATATACGGCCCTGAACCACACTAACCCGCCTTTCCCAGCAACAATAAATTATAGACGGCAAGACTGATTGTAACGGAGACGAAAACAAACAAAAATAGATATATAAACTGAAACAATATTTAACATATGTATACAAATTGCCCGCTTTTTCGGTTTGGAAAACAAATATTCTTCGGGGGGTTACAAGAATAAAATGAGTTAATATATATATTTAGCCCAGCCTAAAATCGGAGCTCCACAAAACTTTTTTTAATAGCATTATATAGCATATAAGTCTGCTTATCGTATGAACGTAATTACAAAGTCCTCATCCTTTCTGGAGTTATATCATTTTACAGTCATTTCAACTAACGTTGTCGGTTCAAAGCATGAAGCTAAAAAACAAGACCGAAAGTTTACGTGGGATTTTTATGAATAAATTCAACAAAATCAGTCATACCTGGAGAAAACAATAGGTTGTAATTAGCAGTACAATGACCTGCACGTGCAGGGATGATTTTGATGACATTATTCATAAAAAATAATCCCACAAAACATTGCGGTCTTGTCTTTTAGCTTGTTTAATCCTACAACGGTTAATTGAAATAGCTGTATATTTTTAGTGCATATGCAACAAACGTTAACCAAGAATAACAATAAGAACAATAAGAATTACAATGTTTATAAATTAGAGGGCAAAATTACTGTCAATGCTGATTAGTTGTCACAAATAGAAGCCATTTTTTCTTAATTTCACCGGGGACAATCTTATTCATGCACCCTAGATTGTTAGAGCGGCGAAAATACTCGCTTCTGATTGGCTGAGCATGACATTTCTACATTTAGTTGGTTTCTTAATTCTGTGATGAGTGTGATCAACAACAACGAATTCTTTCAGGCTCTCTGAAGTTTAACTTTTTAAGCTAGGTTCGGTTTGTTCCTTAAAAGCACAAGAAAATCAAGTGCAGCAGGTAAAAGGAAATTCCTAAAGGTGACATGAAAGAGCGAAATATTATTTATGTCAAAAGCTAAAAACTTGGATCGGATTTGTTTGGTTGAAAATCTGAAATCGGTCACGGCGACCAAGTCCTTACACCTGGTATGGTATCATGGTATGGTAACTTTATTTAGACACGGCGGTAAATCCTAGTTCAGCAAATATATACAGCTCTAGATAAAACTCGGTCCGGTCGCTACTTCTTCTTCCAACGAACAATAACCGAGCTGTCCTTTTGCTAGGAGGAATGAGAAAGTCAAATCATAGTTGTTAGACCAGTTACGGTCACTGTTCAGAAAAAGATTACCCTGGAAGTTTCATTTTTGGATCCACCGTTTGCTATTTTTATCGATCTGTGTTCGTGTGATTTTCCAGCGGTAGAAAGCTTCACAGCGCAGGTGAATCAAGTAATTGATGTCGGCTAACCTTTGGTTTAATCGTTATTAGTTTGTAACTTAATTAAACTAGTATTTTCTCTTAATTACATGTGTATAACAATCGACGTTTCTCGTCAGTTTTGTTTGTTTTGTACACTACGAAACAATTAAAAACTTAAATAATTTGTTTCTTTGCTTTGCTTCAGCGGGTGAGTGTTTTTACTCTACGGCTGACTATTTTATGAAGTGCCTCAATGGTTTTGAGAAAATTTTGCCCTCTATGTTATAAATATGTAATCGCAATGAGACCTCGTATAATTTATAAAGCATTAATTTTCACCTGTATTTTCAGTTCAAAGTTTTCGCAAATTGCCCTCGTAGCGCAATTTGGGAAAGCTTTGAAAACTACTCGGCCTCTACTCTGTATTTAAGGGTCAGATTTCCCTACAAAAGTGTTTATGATGCGCCATCTACTGAAGAGTAATCTGTTTGCGAGCAAAGTTCATTAAATTGTGCTATCATGATTTTTAGCACGCGCCGGCGAGCGTGAATTTGTGGTCTCACACAAATACGAAAATGTACTATCCTCGCTTCCACGAGGTGCACAGAGATGATTGAAACGGCAAAATACTCTGGGTCGGTTATTAAAAGACAGTTTCAATTTTGCTAACAGTTATATCTAAATATTTACGTACTCAAAATAAACCACTGATAAACCGCGGCCTAAGTTAGACGCGGTTTAAGTTAGACTCTGTTTAAATAACTGGCCCTATGTCTTTACGGCTGGTATTCGCTATAAGCTGTTTATGATGTGCCGTCATTTAAAGAGTACTTTTCTCATCCTCTGTCGTGTTGTTTCTCCCGCTAATGTGCCATTGGTAATGGTTTCCTGTGATGCTGCGAAGGATTGACAGTGACGTCATAACCCCAAACAAGACAGGGCCCCAAACCAAAATTACCAAATTTTCTTATCAATGGTGCTCGGCGCGCGCGGAGCTCCGCTAATATATCACACTACGTACCGTTATTTGTAAAGGTTAAAAAATATAAAATAAAGGAAGCTGACGTTAGGTCAATAGCTACAATGTAGCCTAGTGTTTTGCCCTTGTCAATCATGTAACGGGCTTTTCGAGCCCTTCGTTCAAAGTCACTGGTTCGTATGATAGGCCGTTCCAAAGGGATGAGTCGGATGTCTTTTATAATTATATAGTGCCCTGCAGGGAAGTTAAGGTTAAGATGTGCTGAAACAGGAGTAAGGTTCGTGAGATGTCCGAGTTTAGTTATAGGTTAACCTTACACGGAAGGAGGGAGGGGGGGGGGGGGGGGGTGCGGTATAATTTTCCAGCCGTTTTTAGGTCTGAAATTCTGTAAAAATAGTGAACAGATTTTAGCCCCCCAGCGTTGGTCTACTGGAAGTCTAAAAACGAGTATGGATTTTACAGAAACGGGTATGAATACTAGAAAATATGTGAAAATGAATAAAAAATGAAAATGGTTATGAATTTTAGAGGCTAGGTCTGTAAAATCAGAGGATATAGAAAAATATATAATGCGGTCAGGGTCAGGGCTTGACTGAGCTGCACGTGCTCCCCGAATCCGGTCCATTATATTTTGTTGTTTTGATTTGATGGGCATTATTATTATTTGGCACGATAAAAAAAAGGAAATAATGTGTCGTTCTATTGCGTCGTTCTTATGTGTGTGGACTAAAGTGGCCCTGTATTCTGTAGTTGCTCCTATCAAAACAAGGAATAGAAAATAAACGGAAATAAAATAAAATAAGCAATATTGCCTTAAAAAGATGATGATAGGTCAGCGATCGTGTTATCTCATTAAATATTCAAACCATGTTTGGTCATACAAAAACGCCTTATGCTTGCATCAACTGCTATTGAAAGCTGTTGTCACGTACAGCGCTAGGATCAACGATGAGGAAAGGGCAAGACGAAAATGGAATCTCTGAGGAGGACACGGCTCAGAGTAAAGCAAAGCGACGAGGCAGAAGGTGTAACCCATTCAAGCTAAGAAGAGACGAGACAGATGCTGATGAAAAATACGAAGTCCCTCTGGTCGATTTCGAACCACCGGACGGCGCCAAGAACACAAATCCACGACCATCGTTTGGTTATGAAGAAACTAGCGAGGTTGCAACTCCAATATCACCTCACGCTCTGAAGCTTTTCGAAGCTATCCGAGAAGATGAAATGGATCTAGTCGAAGAGGAGCTCGCCTCCCTTTCGGACAAGCGATCGATCGATAAACTTGGCGGACATGGCCTCGCGCTGATTCACGTAGCAGCTCGATACAATTTTGGGAGAATCGTAAACTCTCTTTTGGATCACGGAGCGGACATCAACGTAGGAACGAGAGAATACCAATGGACAGCCCTTCATCTAGCAGCCAGGTGTGTTTTTAACTTAAATGTATCTACTACGTCAAAAGTTTATCTCCTCGCAAAAATCAATTACCGTACCGATCCCTCACAACACTCGAAATTTGATTCCAATACAAAAGGAAATATCACTTGTACACGGTCACGTACTGGTTCGATGTGATTTTAAAATTTTAAAGGAAGGATAAGTTTTTAGGGATAGATTTACTTTAATTTGTTCGTTTCATGTTCCAAACCGAGCGTTAGGCACTCTAAATAAGTAGGATATACATCTTTTCTTTACTTGAAATGTAAATTTGTACAAGCTGTCAGTTTATACAGTGGTTTATAAATTGCCTTCTTGATCCATCAATTATCCTGGCGTTTCTACGCGTAAATGGATCAAAGCTTCGGGAAAATGTCGCAAAGGAGTATTTGGAACACCTCTGCCAACATTTTGATCAATATACCGGAAAGGTCAGGGCCTATGCAGAAGAAATGTTCACCAAAAAAGTATGAATGTTTTATTCGAAAACGTTGTGTGACTCAGACTCTATTCCTGTTCTATTTGAATTTTGAAGAGGTGCATGCATGTATAATTAATGATGGCGGGATTGTGCGAAAATGTTTCGCAACATTTTTGTGCGAACTAAATTCTAATAATATACTTTTGTCCCAGAGGTTTTCTTTCCTGGTCTTTAAATAAAATTTAAGTGGCTCGGCGGTTCGCCAGTCAAATAGAAAAATAATATATCCAAGGAGCTCGAAAGGCAAGTCACCGTGTTGGGCGTGCGATAAGTTCAACCTGAAAGATTTACAGCGGTTACCAATAACACGCGACCTTTCGCCTTCAAAAGACTCCGATAAAGTTGCGTTTTGGTGGACGTCAATCATGGAGAAGCCGTTGAAATTATTTTGAATTCTGAGACCATTTCAAGGCAACAGAACCAAGAAATTGACAGTTTTATCCTCTGACAGATGGTAAACTTTATGAAAGTTGATTTCCAAGCCAGATTATCTAAAACAATGGGCATCGTTTAGACGAAGCAGTTTTTTTTTTTTTATGAAACATTTGAAATCGCTACACCTGATAATAAATCAGCGATGCGTGCAAGTGAGTAAATTATCACGTGCAGTGAAAATTGAAATTTTTAATTCAAAAATACCTTTTATTTGCGCTTGATCTGGCTCGAGAATCAGTTTAAATAAAGTTTACCTTCTCTTAGCGAGGTAAAATTGTTTGTTTCTTGCCGGTTTACCTTGCAATCTTGTCAGAATTCAAAATAATTTCAACGGCTTTTGTTTGATTGACGTCCACCGAAATGCAACTTTATCCGACTCTTTTGAATGCCGTAGGTCGCGTGTTATTGGTAACTGCTGTAAGGCTGATCGAACAGCTGAGCTAATATTTTAATAAGATTGTCCAGTATTTCGGTTAGACGAAACTAACCTTCATCAAGGGCTAGAACTTGACTTCAGTGAAACGGGAAACGAGCGGTTTATTACAATATCAAATTTACCCTGCCAGCAGAGGTTTCTCTCTAGCAAGTCTTAGCATGTACGAAGTCGTTCGCGTGGACTGTAGTATTTCGCGTAGTCGGCTTGTAGAAAGACTTCCTAGAAGGAAACGTCTGCTAGCAGGGTAAAGTGTTGCGAGCAGATGATCTAGTAACCTCCCACGCAGACGTCCTTAGTGGTTCGTCACGCGTTTCCTCCCCGCGTGACGAACTCCTAAGGACGTCTGCGTGGGAGGCTAATGATCTAGCAGTGAAGTGACTCTTTCAACGAGCGTGACATAGCGTGACAGTTTACTTGTAAAGAATTGAATACATTGCCGAAGCGTAAGATTTCTGGACAATGATTAATGATTGTTCATCGTTGTTCTGTGTGATTCAAGGCTTAGATGTATATAAGTCCTTCCCTGTAGTTTGTTTCCGTCATTATCACCAAACGCGGTATCACTAACAGCCTTTATGAATATTAGTACAGCAGTAACTTAGGCCCAGTTCAGACGCCGAACTTAATTCAAGTTAAGGTCGGCCCAAATCACGAACATCCCGCCTTTTGATTCAGAGGCCGAACTTAATTTACTTGAAGCAAAACCAATCGAAATGTTAGCGTTTCTTTAATTTTTTTTTAAAATTTTTTTAATTTTTTTTTTATTTGAAATACGTTATAATAATTTATACCAGCCAAAGGTACCAGCCATAGTACCTAAAGGCCTTATTAATCCCATGCCCAAAGAAATAGCTATTGGGTGATTTAAAAGTGAAACTATCAAAACAAAATAAATAAATGGAAAGTTCAGTGGAAGCGACCGAGTGACTCTTCTCTCCACTTTTTCCAGATCGAATTGGAATTTGAAGAGAGAGAGGAAACAGAACAGTACTAAACTGTTCTATTTTGTTATAGGTTTAACTGTCTGTCCACTGTAGTCGACGTTCTTTTACCACGAGGCGCTGATCCAACACTCCGTGGCAAGAACGGGAGTATGCCTTTACACCTTGCAGCCCGTAGAGGGAATGACGAAATTGTTAAAGTTCTTTTAGATCAGACTTCGGTTCATGTTGACGAGAAGGATAGCTCTGGAAAAACTGCGCTGCACCTGGCCTGCAGTGAAGGACACAGAAATCTGTGCCAAATCCTGCTCAATTTTGGAGCTAACATAAAGGAAGTTTCAGCGGACAAGATGACACCTCTTCATTGTGCTATTCAAAATGGACATTCAGAAGTCGCGAGAATTATATTGAATCGAGGTAAGATATATCTTATTTATCAGATAGCCCAAACAGTGTTAAGCTTATTGTACAAATCGGTTTTATGTTGTGTGATATGTTCAGAAAAGAATGTACGCTAATGAGATACATGAACTGTGAGATAGACATCACAAGGTGTCCTCTAAAACACAAATAATTCTGTCAAACGTGAAGTCATAGGAAAACGAAAAAAGGTTCGTCTTATATGAAGTACCCAAATTTAGGGCTAGGTGTATTTCTGGACATAAGAAAATGTTGTGAGATCCATGATTAGGATTAATTTATGTGATCAACGGTAGACATATCAAGGTTTCGCCGTATTAGATGTTAGAAGTTGTATTTTTTAGTTTGTTTGAAACCACTTTTTTATCATTCTTTGTTAGTTTTCTCGTTTTCTTCCTGCACAAAAATACAACTTCTAGTAACAACAGCCTTATTAAACGATTACTCTGGACTGGGGTTAGGTTGTGGTAAGGTAGCGACAGTGAACCGGCTCTGTTAAGGCTCGATGCGTAAGTTATTCGCGCATATGGTAGTCAATCTTTCCGCTTTAAATCCGATAGCCGGTTATTGAAACCATCTACACCAACTCTACAATATTACAGACTATTTTGCGCATTAGTACTTCATTTATCGAGCTAAGGAAAAGTGTCAGCACACTAGTTCTGAACTCGCAGGCTATTATGCAATGCCTTTCAAAATTGCAGATTGTTGGTTCATGTCGTAAAAGACAATGGCGTTTAAAAGGATGATTAAAAATCGCACTAGTGATCGGTCATTAGGCCTGGAATAAAAAATAGGCAGTCTCAGACTGCATGTGTCTACTGCAGCACTGGTGTAGAAATGTGATATAAAACAATTGAAGAAAAGGGAAATAAGACTGAAAAGAAAACGAAGAGGGAGGAGTGGAAATAGGATAAAGATAAAAAAATGGTTGTAAAAATGTTGCACAGAATACTGGTGAGAAGAGATTAAGCTGGTATTGCTTACCACAAACATTTTGTTTGAAGAGAACTGTAACTTTATTCTAACATAAACAATATATTATATAATCTTACAACGTGAACCACAACTTTGTAATGAAAGCAATGCAGCAGAGTTCTAAACATAAAGTACTGAAAGCAAAGTTCTAATCTGAAACGTAGGCATAAAATGCAACAGAAACTATTAATTAATCTATACTGAACTTATGTGTGGCAAGTATCATTCTTTGACTCCTGTTGTGTTTCCATAGTTTTCGCATAAATTAACTTTTTCCTAGAGCGGTTAAAAACAAATGTTTTCTGACGTAAAATAATATGGTTACCTATTAATCATTTGCCGAAAAACACACTTGAACGCAAAAATTGCTAAAATTCACGGCGTGTTGATGAAGACCTTTGGCATACCAAATTTCAACCCGCTTATGCAAATCAGTTGTCCTTGATTGCGCATCTAGCATCTGTCGCTTTTCAAACGCATATATGAATTAACAAAGACACAAAAATCAACAAAAAGCTTTTCCAACAAAACATTTTATTGAAATAAACGATGCATTTGTTATAAGAGGCAAAAAACTTTCAGTTTTTTTTGCGTGCGTGCAAACACGCCTGTAAAATTTGAAGACACTCCGTGTTTGTTCAAAGCGATCACTCGCAGTAAATTCGGGTATGTTTGCGATGAAAATTACAGAAGTTACAGAATTCTGGCTCAAATCATCACTTACAGTCAACCCAGGTCACGCGTGAACGATATTTTTGAAATTTGAACGGAGTTTTGAAATTTACATGTCAGTTTTGAAAATCGCAAACGAGATTTCAGAGTTCCCGTATAAATTTCCCTAGCTTATTGACGGTATAAAGCTATGAATTTTTCTTTACATTGCAAAATTGAATATTTCAAGAATAACAATTGTTTCCCAAGTATTTTGAATCTTTTTTTCAGTTAATGCGTCTTTTTCAGAACGATTTCCAGCGAAATGTCCAACATTCCATTCACACGTCGGACATTACAAAGAGAAATTCGAATGTTTATTTCATTCTTGGAAATACTGTTCACGCGTGACCTGGGTTGACTGTAAACTATTTGTAAAAAGCAAATCAACATCAGAAAACATCATTTACCGTATTGTCGCCATTGTCCTGATCCGGAAATACAATCGCTTAGATCTCGGTCAGTCGAGGATTAGCGTCGGCTTTCGATAGGATTCCATTTGGGATTCCTGTGGCATTTACACTCTTACACTCTTTCACTCTTTCACTCTTTCACTCAACCCGATGACATAGTGTCTACGCTTCTCTAGAAGCCGTAGACACAAAAATTCATCCAAATTCAAAGAGTAATATAATTTTTAGAAGTGTTACGGAAATAACTAACATTTAAGTTTTTGTTATCAAGCTGCTGACAGAGATGTTGACACAAACAAGAAGGAACTTGTTGGGGAAGAAGATTTGCAGAGTAACACAGTTTTGCATTTGGCCGCTTGGATTAATGACGTCAAGACTGCCGAACTGTGCCTTGACAACGGCGCTGATGTCAACACTTTAAATTGCAAATCGGCCACAGCGCTTCATTTGGCGGCCATTAAAGGAAACATTGAGATGGCAGATTTGCTGATATCAAGAGGAGCCGATGTCGACACGAAAGATGGAGACTCCAAAACACCCCTTCACAGGTGAGTTTATTATCCTTTTTACTACAGAAATCACCGAGGTGCTGATGAGCGTTCTCGACATTTTGGAGCTGCGGTGCTAATTGAAGGGTAGCGTTTTTCAGGGAGGAGATTATTAGAAGGCGTGCCAGGATGACATCTCCTGGTTCTGCCGTTCCGTTATACCTTGATTCATTTAAATGATAGCCGTTTGTAAGTTGTAAAAGAAGTGCCTGACGCGTCCACCATCCTTCACAAAAAAGGCATGTGATCGCTGTTTTCTCGCGCGAGCACTTGTTTATTTATTTATATTTATTTATTTCATGTACATAGGGCCGCCCTGTTTAACCATACGAAGCTTGTTGAATTTCTCTTGGAAAAGGAAGCCAGATTGAATGCACGTGACAGCGAAGGTCGTTCTCCATTTTTGAATGCTGTCGCTGCTGGTCACGTGGACTCGGCCCGAGTTCTCCTCAAACGTGGAGCTGATATCAGTGCCGCCGACTTGCTCATGAAAACCTGTGTTCACATTGCGGTGGAAAACGAACATTTGAAGATGCTCGCCATGCTTCTGGAGACTCGCCCGGGTGTAAATAATTTGAACAACAAAGATTTGTTGGATAGAGTTCCTCTACACTACGCTGCTAAGACAAAAGATAGCAAGGTAACACAGTGAACCTGTCGTCTAGGTACACTACTCCTTGTATCATTACATGTAACATTTGGTTAATGATGAGAATAAACCAATGTATGTATACTAGCCCCTCCTGAATGTTAAGCCAAACAGTTTTTGTTGTTGCCATCGAATCATTGTTATCAACAAGTTGTGTAGTTGGGGAAAGGACTGGACAAACCTGGCAAGGAATGTCTCTAGTTAATGTAACTTACTAATAATCGGAAACAAATTGCCGGATTCATCGATGTCGATTGTTGGTAGACTGACCAGTAGCTGTACCAGTACCTTGTGTATATTATTCTTTTCTAACTGTATTTGCATGCGCATGAAACTAATTTATCTCCACGCATTTCAAAAATGGTAAAATCGTAATTAAATTGAGAATGATGTATTATTCAGTGAGTAACACTGGCATACTCGGAAAAAAAGAAATCCGAACAACAACAACAATCTTTATTCGTGCCCAGAAATTATACAGTGTTGCATTAATACAAGAAAGAAAAATTACTAAAGAAGAGGGCACAGCCACTTAGAAATTCTCCTAATTTCCCCTAATTGCTAATTTCATTCATGCCCCTTGCTCGCTTACTAAGGAATGTACTCAACGGTTGTGCATTGCTAAGGCTGAGCTCGGTTTTGCTAGGAAGAGGACTGAGCTGACACCATTATTTGCCATAATTTGGCCACTCAGTTAAGTGGCCGTTTATTGATAATATCATATCAAATTACAACAAATCTGGAAATGAGCACCTATTCCCAGCTAAGGAAAAATGGAGGGGGTGGGGAGGGGGCAATGCTTGGAAGCTGTAGCATAAAAGGCCTGTAACCGCGTGCTCAGATGCCTAACTATAGACATATTTAAGATTTTGAAACGCAACGCAGGCTGCATAAAACAATTTATTCCCTTTGGTAATAAATGTCATTTCCTTATTTTCTGTAGATTTTAGAACTCCTGTTATGCAAACAGCAGCTTCATTGTAATTATTGTTTCCAAGACGAGCATCACAAGACACCTCTTCACATCGCAGCAGAGGAGGCCTCGTCCAAACATGTCGAAGCACTTGCAAAGCGCATCTCTGGTATCAACTCGCGAGATGAGCTGGGACGAACACCTCTGCATAGTGCTGCAAGGAAAGGGCAGAGGTAACAGTCTGACCTTTTTAATGTTACACCTGAAATTTTGATCCATGATTATCATGATCATGTCCGATTTTAAGCTTCAAGTTCAGCTGTAAGTCTTCGATTTTAAGCTATAAAATGAGTCAAATAGTACCTTTTCGGGCTCACTTTTAGTTTTGAGTGTTTCAGTATGGTAAATTATCGTAATACCGTTTATGGATTCAGAGGCCATGAAACACACGTATAACCCTGAAGAAGAAACGTCCCATGGAAATGATGAAATGACCCACCTTTGAGACGACTTACTTCGTAAAGTATCCATGTTGCCAACGTCGTTGCCCCGATAAATTGTGTCATCACGCCCGACTAGTTACTGGGGAGAAGCCGATTCGATTCTTTGGTTGCATTTGGGGACTCCTTTTTTTGTTTTGACCCATGCTCGTATTGTCCGAATCATACTCCTGTTATGAATGTTATCAAATGGCAAAAGGTATTTGAGTGTGAAAGTTCTTTTGTCCTTTAATTTGTCGTACACAGCAAATCTCTTTTGACACTTCTGAATATGGGGGCAGACGTTGACAGTAGAGATAACAACCATCGAACACCTCTAATGTGGGCTGCAAAGAGAAACCAGCTAAAATGTGCTGAGATTCTGTTTGACTTCAAAGCATCTCCTGACCTGCAAGACATTGGCGGTGACTCTGCCTTACATGTTGCGTGTGCCCAAGGTCACGCAGCTTTCGTCACGTTACTGTTGGACCGCGGTGCAAGTTTAACGCTTTGTAACAAACAAGAGTTTGCCTGTTTGGAAGTAGCAGCTAAAGCTGGCTCCAACGATGCTGTTATGGCAATTGCCAAGCACAAAAGGTTAGCTAACTTTATTGAGAATAGCTCATTTTAGAATTCCTTCTGATGCAGACTCCAAATATAAACAAAGTAGCGTTTATGTTCAATGGCAAATTCGGTAATCTAAGATTACGATCTCCGAGCACATATATACATCTTTGCTTGATCTGTTATGCTTCCCAGTGTACACCGCAATACACGAAACATTGATAAACGAGAGACCATCCAGGGCACGAAATTAACTTTTTTCTTAAGGAGACATTTGGCTCCTAAATATTCCAAAGTGGTCGCCAAGTCCAAAAAGTTAGTAGCCATTTTTTTCCGAAACGAAAACAAAAAAATATTGAAAATGCGTTATCATGGATGACAATATCAAATCGTAAGCTTTCCTAGCATTAGGAATGCCTGGACGGTTTTGTTGATGTCTAAAAAATAGCAAAATAGCATTCTGGTCACATTAAAAAATGAATATCACCAAAATTTCATGTCTTTGAAAGTTTTTTTTTATTTTTGGAAATTATTCAAAATTCACAGTTCAAAATGAGCTCAACAGCCACGAGCAAACGCAAGACTCATTTTCGTCTCATCGCCCACCAAAACCAACGAAACAACATTGAAAAGACAGTTTCCATCAGCAGAAGTAATTGTGGCTGCTATTTCTTGTCGTTAAGGGATATCCTCTAGCACCAGGGACATTCCCAATTTGTCTTTCGGTAATCCCACGTGGCCATGGAGCGGCAAGATGGGAAAAAACTTCTTCTTGTCGGCATATTTTTCTTCCACGCCCCGTGCGAATTCCAAAACCTCATCCTCGGTCCCGGTTGTACGCGCAGCAATATTTGAAATAAAATTTTCCCGATCCTCGTCGACGCTCATTTTAAATTTAAATCACTCGGTGACATGAATATTAATGAAAGTCCGAAAAAACGGAATCCGCCATCTTGGATTTTCAGAATGCGGTCATGTTCTGAGCCCGCAATATGTACTGTTAGCAAAAGGGACATTTGAATGCACAATATACAACGTAGCGTCTAAATTATCCAAGATGGCGGATGTTGACGGGGAGTTCGTGACGGTTTTGCTACAAATAAACCTCGCCATTCGCACCGAATTTTTTTTTTCGAGCTTTATTTTATTGCACAATACATAAAAGTAGGATACATAAGGGCTCTGGTCGCCAATGTGGCGACTAACTTTCAAATCTTGGTCGCCAACACGGAAAACTTACGCGCATTGGCGACTGTATCAGGCGCAATTTCGTGCCCTGCCATCGCAGTTATGTACGCAACTTAGGCAAAGAGAAAAGCCTGAGAAGAATTCAGGTTTGAACGAGCTCGAGGTTCGAACCTTTGACGTATAGCTATCTGCGGTGTAACATAGGCCAAGGGTTCGAATCCCGTTCAAAACGAGGACATTTTTTCAGGCTTTTTTTTTTCTCATGCACCTGCTGAAGTACCCTGCGACTTATCTAGGAAGATCGAAGGGTCTCTGCTCGCAGGGTACCGCTGAAGTTGACGTAACTGCGATGGTCTCTCACTTATCCTATCTTTCATCCGTAGTTTAAATATATGAATTTTATATATTTCACTTCCATCACGCACACATCACGCATTTACAACTTTATGCCACACACTCTACCCATTCATTCTATTGAAATGGCCAAATTTCGTTTTGGAAATTATAGTAAACAAATAGTACCAACGTAAAGCACTGTATAGTTGAAGTGCTTTCATTTGATCAGCCACATCGTTCGAGAAATGGTTCACCGACTATAAATAAGCGTCGACAGGCTCTGCCAAACGGAGTCCAGCGCAGGAACGGTGCAGGAAGACTCAAGTTCCAAACTTGTCATTGTTGGCTTGCGACTTCTTCCTTGGTGAAGATATGCGTATTTGCAGTGAGTTGAGTTCTCTTTGATTAAGCTCAAATTCGCACTTAAGTTGGCATAATTTCTTCATCGTTTGGCCACCCAATTCACGTTTACGCAAGTTCTTTCCACTGCTGTTTTCTTTGGCTTTGCCCGGTCCCCGAGTCTGAACTGAAATGGCTCTTTGCAAATCGCGCCTACTCAGTGTGACCTCCTTTGGTCACCCATCCAATGGTGTATGTACAAGTTGACATTTCCAAACTTGCATGACCTTGGCCTGGGTTTTACAGCCATATAAAACTGATTTTTGGCTTTACTTTGCGAGGGAATAGGTTAAAAGCGTGTGTTAACTGCGACTCATTTCTGGTCAAAGTGAATTTTGGTCACCTGTTCATGTCCATGCCACTCGCTTGTTTGTACTTTGTCACTCCCTTAATGTGAATTTAGATTTTAAGTGGTCATATTTCTTCTGCCTTCAGGTGGACAGAACTTGAAACCTACGAAACATCAAATGGTCAAACTGCGATCTCACTCCTCATAGAAAATGCCCCAGAAGCTGCCGAAGTCGTTCTGACTCAGTGTCTACATCACTCTGAACACCTAAACCCAACCGACCAAGAATACACTGTTACTTACAATTTCAAGTATCTGGATAAAAATCCTGAAGAAAAAACGCCAAATGGAAGGTTTTCCGCAGTTAAGACGATGATCAAGCACAAGCGCGAAAGGCTTCTCCTTCATCCGCTCACGCTGAAATTCAAGGAACGCAAGTGGGCTTTGTTGGGAAGTTATGTATTCATGGTCGACTTTGTCACATACCTCATACTGATGATACTCTTCACCATATTCCTAGTCGAACAAAGAAAAGGCCAAGACTTCAGACCAGCCAATTACACCCGTAGTGCCCCACGACCACCAAAGATGAATAGAACGTCAGCCCGAGCGTACTTCAAGCCTAAACCCTCCGACATTTACAAGAAGGAAACAGCCTTCACAGAAACAGTACCAGTGATGATCATAATATTTGCCTTGTTCCACATGTGCAGAGAAATTCTGCAGCTCTACGTGGAACGTTGGAACTATTTCAAACACCTCTCCAATTACCTTCACTGGGCCCTCTACATTAGCCTTTCCCTATTCATGGTCCCCTACCTCACATCACTTGAATACCTCGATGACTGGTTCGAGGGTATGAGCGACCCACGTTCTTTGTGGATTATTGGAATTGTAGCCATCTTCGTGTGCTACACGAACATGATGCTGTTTCTTAGAAGATACCGTTTGTTTGGCACCTACATTTCAATGTATATTGAAGTAACCAAGACCGTTTTTCAAGTGATGGTTGTGTTCGTTTTCATCGTCGCGGGGTTCGCGCTGGTCTTCCACATCCTTTTTAAAGAACAGGTCAGTATTATTATGTAACGACTAAAATGTTACACTACCTTCTAGCCCCACAGCAGACTCTTGCCATCTCAAATCCTTCATTTTGCCTTGGATAATGCCTTATAATAGTATCCAACCTCTGGGAAACCCATTTTATCGATTAAGTAGTTTGTTTTATTATAATTATTATAATTATTATAATTATTATTATTATTATTATTATTATTATTATTATTATTATTATCGTCATCATTATTATTATTATCATCATCATCATCATCATCATCATTATCATTATTATTATTATTATTATTATTATTATTATTATTATTATTATTATTATTATTATTATTATTATTTACGATTAGCGTTAGTCTGTTGTGCAAGAACACCTCCCAAAAAAATTCTGGCCCAACAAGAGAAGGAATCGAAAGAGAATTAAGACTTATAATGTCACCAACTCTCTACCGCCGGGTCCCTCGAAATTGCCAGGGAAGTCATCGTTGAATATTTAATTTAGTCAACTGCGTTGACTGTGTCTTACCTTGATATCTGGATTAGGGCAAGGTTATAACAGGAAAACCTATAAAGAAACCTTTGCTGATGCATCCATAGTTAAATAATTTTACATTCTTTTTCACATTGGTTTAGATAGAGACCGGCAAAACTGGACCGTAACCCTAACATAGACTTAACAAATCTATATCTTCGCTGTTTTAGTAGACAAGATCATCAAACGTAGCTGTTTCACTAATTTAAACGGCCTGTTTCCAGCGGTGTCAATGGTTTTTCCTTTCCTGGTCTGCATCAATATTTTAAATCACCGTGATAAAGTGATAAACAGCTCTGAGAATGCAATCCAGAGATACACGTTGTAGAATTTCACATTCGTTTCTACTGCCTTCTTGTAGGACATTTCGATTAGTTTTGTAGAGATAGGTAGATATGGTCGCTCTTTGGACTAAACCAACGTTAACGAGCTACACAGATACTGCACAAAAGTAATTCGGATAAATTACGAAAAGTTACGAGAATTTCGACGAAAATGGCGAATCTGTGCAGACATGATTTATTTTCGGTGAAATTTCACCGAGGTGGGTAAAAAAGTGTTTCCAAAGTTCGTTGCTCTATAGGAAGTTTTGCGCAAACTAAAGAGCAACGAACTTTCGAAACATTATGGAAAACAGTGGAGACGAATGTGAAATTCTTCAACTAATTTTGGACCACCAATCATGGTTTCTCGCAACTCTTTATCACTTTTAAGTGATTAAAATCACGGTAATTAATTTTGAAAGTAGGCCAGGTGACGCAAAAGCATTGCCACCGCTGAAAAGAGAACCTTAAAATTAGAAAAAACAAATTGAAATGTTTCATTTCCTAGTTTAACTGATTATACTTAATTTTATTGACCAATGTTTTCGCGCTAATGAAAATTTATTTCCTGATAATGAAAGGCAAAAGGTGTAGTTAGGGCGTTTGAAGATCCTCGCGGGAAGAGGAGAAACGTGAACACGATAATTGCCAGAAAATGTGCAGCGTGGTTTAGGTGGGGAGTTGATTGAAGGATAGAGCTAAGACTTGCTTGATTGTTGCGTTGACTGTATCTCTGTTGTAATGAATTTTTTCCTCGTTAAAGAACGTAAAGAAGCGTCTAATGTTTGTTCATTCTCTTAAAGGTTTGTTATTTCCATTAAATTGAACTGATATTCGCATTAATAAACGTTCTTCTCTATGTAAAACGCCTTATTGACGACACCGAAAATTAAAACGTTTGTCTATTTTCATACAATGATTACGCATTCCCTTTAATGGTTTAATTTTTAACACCAATGCAAATGTATTTCCTGATAATGAAGGGCAAAAGGTGTATCCTTTCATGATGCTTACTTGGGATACGGTTTCGACGAACTCTGTGCTCCATTACTGCGAAACCAGTGTGCCCATGTACAGCATCGTTATTAAATTGAAGCATTCATATAAATCCATTGGGAAATTAGTCAGAAACCACGTAACTAAAAATATTTTGTAGTTGAAATTTTATTCGCGCAATGGAACGTTAACCCTGGGTTCATGAATCTTCATTCGCACTAAAGAATGTTGTTTTCGATAAAACAAACGCTATTCTAATTGGCCTTAATTAATCTTCTTTTCGATGCGAAACTCCTTAATGACTCTGCTACAAAGTGAAATGTTTCATTTCCTAGTTAAACTGACTATACATTAATTTTATTGACGAATGTTTCCGCGCTAATGAAAATTAATTTCCTGATAATGAAGGGCAAAAGGTTTACTAGTAATTTTAGGCGATCTTTCTAGCAGTATCAATATAATGATTTTTTGTTAACTCTCACATACTCTATCATATACCCTTTTTACCTGGATGACTTGCAAACTTACAAGCTGTTAATTGTTGTGCAAAATTATTCCATTACAGAAAGGATTCCATACAGTGCACCATTCTCTTCTGCGTGTGTTGGTAATGATGATTGGTGAAATGGACTTTGGAGCAACCTTCATAGACTCAATAGGCGAAGAAAGTGATAAAAACCAGAACCCTTTGAATCCATTTCCTCCTGTGGGTTTTTGGTTCCTCTTTATCTGTTTGTTTTTGCTGACCATCGCGCTGATGAACTTGTTGGTAAGAAAATATCCTTCGTCTCCAATTTTATAAAGTTGTTTATAATTAAAATTTCCCTTAATTAGCATGAGGTTGAAAATGTCCGCGTATACAAAGGTTCAGCTGAGATGTGCTGTAATTTGTTATTTGGCTGTTTTATGTCCCAACAGAGATTGAGAAACGTAAACTCCCATATACTTTCTTTTGCTAAATGCGTGCGAGTATTATTTCACTGTTATGTGTATCATATTTGAAAGATAATCGACAAACTATTGAACCAATCAATCGCTTTCCAATTTGTTTAAAATGGCAAGTTTTCTAAATATGGTTCTTAGCAAAACTGACTATCAATCACTTTTTCCTGTCCAATGAATCAATGAATGTTGTTAAACGAAATAAAACCGGGTTCGGTTCCATTTAAAACTGTTCAGCGATACACCGTTCATCAATTGCTGACCGAGTTTACCGGTTGACCGAGTCAACTCCGAGTCCGAGTCAAATCCGAGTCCGTGTCATGTGACCGAGTCACTGGTCAGCGGTTTTTTTTCACTAATACCAAAAGTTTTACCAAAAATATCGCATTGAATAGGAACTTTCTTTTGCCAAATTCTTTCATGGTCCAAGAGGGTACGACTTCTGTGCAACACTGAATGCTTGATGGAGGAAACCATTGGTTTTGGAAGTTCGAACGCGCAGATGAACAACGAACGCTTGATCGGTCCCAGACTAGCTCGATAAATTACTTTGTAATAACCCGAATAAGGTCGAATAAGCTCTCAGCGAGGTAAATATTGGAGAGAAATAGAGTTTTCCCTGTAATTATATATCACTGTCTATAAAATAAACGAAGAGAGAGTTTTGCATTTACTGGCCTCGGCCTCGCAAAAGTGGAAACAACTGAACAAGACAATAGGCCTTATCACGGTTTTCGACGCCATTTTGAGTGGGGGGGGGGGGGGGACAGGGGGGCGGGAGCCCGGGAGAATAGGGGGCGGGAGGAGTACGGGAGACGGGAGAAGAAAGGGCGGGAGGCGGGAGTTCTAAGAGGACGGGAAGCGGGAGGGCAATACAAAACGGTGAATTTCTTTACTTATTAATGCGCTAGAATACTATCAAAAAAAGAATTCAACAATGTTGTTCAATGTTATTTGTCTTCCATTTAGCGTCCTCCGAGGCTTTACACAATATTTTATAGCCGAAGGCACACGAAAATTCGTGCTCAGGCGAAAACTCGTGCTCAGGGTTGCTTCCGGTGAAATTGTAAACCCTTTCATGGTGTTACGTCATAGCGCGTGAAATGTCAAGCGTGGCATGTGCACACATGTGTGAGTGCCGCGCAAGTTTTAAGAAGTCTCAAGTCGCAAGGTGAGCAAGTACGCGTCTTGTAAATTTAGTATCAGAGATTCAATGTCGTCAAAGACCATTTTAGTAGTTCTTAGTATTTTTCGGTGCGGTAGTGAGAAATCTGGGTCATGGACGACCTTCTTGGGAGTTAGCTCCCAATGACCGTCAATCGGGACTGTACTAAAGATTTTGCTGTATGGTGTATGGGAATTTGCGAACGGAATGCTATTTCAATGAGCACGTGGAGAGTGCGGAGTGGTTCGTTTTGAAAGGACACCGTTTTTCGTTTTGGACATTGCAAAATCGATTCCTATTACAATAGGTAGCCAAACAGCATGGGAAGCAATCAGGAACGACTTTATAGAAAAGAGGAGTAGGATTAGGAGTAGAAGGAGATCAGTGCCGCCTCCTCTGCACATTGATGAAGACTTCTTTTTAATGAACAGTTTGTCATACGGTGGCCCAATTTCGGACGCTTTTTGCATTTAATGCAGTAATTCTTTCCTCAGAGCAGTAGCAGCGAGCTTAGAATTCACCACCAGTAACCCAGAGATTTATACCTTGAATTAAAAGTAGGTCCTAAAGTTTCATTTTACCTTTTCCCGAACTAAAAGCAATTTTTTCACGCAGTTTTAGGGAGTAAGGATATCGAGAAAGATATCAAGATTATAATTAGTGTATCAAGTAAACGCGATGGATCCGCAATAAGGCGCCGAGAATTAGGCAGACATACCGAACTCTAAACTGGGCCGTTTGGCTGCCAGCTCGCCATTTCCTACTTCCCCATTTGAATTACGTGATCCCAACTTGTGAATGAATAATTAAGAAATGCAACAACTATTACACTGCACGATGGACAAGACTGTTGTCACTGAAAGAATGGTTAAACCGTCAAACAAGACGAACATGTTAGTCAAAAATTAAATACAAACAGCGGTGATAAACATAATGAACTTGTGCATTTTAGCTTGACGTAGTATATGAAACGTCAAGTTACATAAAATACGCAAGTTTATTATGTTTATCACCGCTGCTTGCATTTTATTTCTGATCAAGCTCCGATGGCTCAAAAACAAAAGTCTTTATGTTAGTCAAAACTTCATTAACTCAGAGTACAAAACCTATCAATAATGTTAACGTTAATCAAAATATATATAGTAAAAAAATGAATAATGAAAGGCCTGAGAATGGTACGTCCTGGTACAGCTTTATGACTAATACGGGTTTTGAAGCCTTCTAATTTACTCGGGGACGGGAGAAACGCGAAAAAGGGCGGGAGGCGGGAGGTTCCGACCCCCCTGTCCCCCCCCCACTTTTGACGAGTAGGCAAACAGGCTTGAAATAACAATGTTTTTTATGGAAATCCGATGTCAAATAATTTTCATAAAACATCGCTTCGGAAAAATTCATGAATTGGAAACTTTTGGCACTAGGAAAAGGATTTTAAATAAAAAAATTGGAGGGATGTAATTTTGTCCGAAAGCGTCCAGTCGTGTTTTGAATAGGCCTTATCACGGTTTTCGACGCCATTTTGACGGGTAGGCAAACAGGCTTGAAATAACAGTGTTTGCATGAAAATCCGATGTAAAATAATTTTCATAAAACATCGCTTCTGAAAAATTCATGAATTGGAAACTTTTGGCACTAGGAAAAGGATTTTAAGGAAAAAATTGGAGGGATGTAGCTGTGACAGAAAGCGTCCAGTCGTGTTTTGAACTTCCCATACATTTCCCTGTATTTTATATACTTTTGTACATCATAAACATAATCTGTGATATGTTATATCCTCCTTTTCCCCTTCTACTGACTTATACCTGAAAAATCAAGCCCTTCAGCTTAATTATGCTTCACCAGTAGGTTTGATCTTCGGTAACAAACACCCTAAGATGGTTCAGCCCAACACCCTAAGATGGTTCCGCCCTACGTGACTCAAAAATGAGTAACACATTTGCTGAACAGCCATAACATACATAAATTAGTACATGGAAAATGCAAAGTAAATAAATTGATCCCCTTTTTACCTTTTTGGTCAACGGCAGAGGATGATTAAGACCTTAACATACATTTTATGTTTTTTTAATTTAACATTTGCCACCTATCCTTGTAAAGATGAAGATCTAGCTGACACAACTGTTTCATGGGAACTATCATTATTGCTGTAGGAACCACTGTAGAAATAAAAAAATCTATTGAACATAATTCAATTCTGTCAACAATATTATTGATGCACTTACATGTATAATGGCCATAACAAATTCTAAATCCATATCCTCAGGAAGAAATCAGCTCCATGTTTCTCTTTTAAGATTTGTAGTATATGTAAGTCCAAGCTTGTACAAAAACATTCAGCACATTTTTGAACTACATTTATGGCTTACATTTGTTTCTGATTGGACTGGTGCTGGCCTTGATATTAGTAAATTAGATTTAAGAAACTTTGGTCCAGTATAGTTTTCATGAACAGGTAAGTTATTAAAGATGACGACCAATTTGCAACTGTACCATGTATTGTCCTTCTTGTCATCATTCACAGCTACAAAAAGTTTCCTTTTTGAGAAATTTCCCCCCATTTTTCTTTTGCCTTGGGTAATACCATCCTTGATTGGAGAGTCCTCAGAGATGATACTTGTACAACCTATGGCATAAGTTTTATTGCACCTTGAAATTTTCACCATGGTTGAATGATCAAATTATACACAAGAAACAAGTTTTCAAAGGATGTATAGCTTAAACTAGATACATGTAATTTCTTGGGAACAAACAAAAATAAATTTCTCTACCACACAGCTGTTTGATGTTATCTTTCAACTCTTACTGTATTGATAAAAAAATTGCATATGTAGCTTAAAATACTTTTACTTTAAATTGAACCGTATCTTTTGCTGCTTTAGATGGATAAATAAAGCGAATTGTTTAATATTGTTAAACTTTTGCTAAATAAAATTCACTCTTCAAGGAATTCAAACATACTTTAGGCAATTGTACCCTGGGGTGTACAGAATTTACCTTTTTTTTGTAGGGGGGGGGGGGGAGATGATGTACGGTGTTTCGCTTATTGTTTTAATATTATAAGCTTAATTGATCAATGATCTTTAAAGCTTCGAAAAATGCTTTTCCAAAATATTGGGTTGACAAAGAAAAGTTTTGTAATGGCTTACCACTGGGGCTCCTTTTGCGCGCTCGAGATCCCGCGCTGGAAAAGATAACTCCTCGTCGCTACTGTCACTGCAAACAAAAATCGCTGGCGTTAAACATGCAGGTTCAATTTATAGAAAATCCGTTTCATAAGTGTGACAAAAAGTAGGATAAACTTTTAAAATGTCATTATTACTCCCCGCATGGCAGCCAACATGGTCGCAGCTTCCCACACTAAAATTGTTCGTCATTTGTGCGAGCAATTTTTACCCTAGATGCGTTCCTCCTTTAAAAGTGACGAAAGCCGTATTTATTTACCTGTTGATGGTCAAAACTTCCACAGACTTAAGAAGTTGTAGAGGGTAAAGAACAAATTATTTACATAATTTCGCTGGTATACCAAGGAAACGAATAGAAGAAAACGGACTTAACTTACGCATTTAATCCCGTCCCTGTGCTTTATATCTGTTCAGAAGTGAAAATAAAAAAAACTCTCAATTATCAACAGCACTTAATTTATGTAAAGAAGACAACTACAGCTGTATGTAAAGTCATTATGATGTAAATAATTTGATAAACATTGTACTTACCACTTGCCATCTTCGCCATTCCGAAAGACAAACCTCGTGGCCAGGAGTTTGAAAGATATACCGCTGACCAGTGACTCGGTCGATTGACTCGGACTGGGATGTGACTCGGGCTCGGAGTTGACTCGGGAAACGGGATTACTCATTGCTGACCAGGAATCGCTACAGCTTTGTTCGTCAACCAACATTAAACCGTGTTCACTGGCTTGAGAGAGAATAAAAACTGCCTTACCTGCGAACTAGTTGTTTCCGATTATACAGAAACCAACACTAAATGTTCGCGACCGTCCTGGCTCGTTCAGGTTTTTGGATTAAAGAACTGACCTTCGTTGTTGTAAATGGAATTATTTTTCTCACAGGTCGGTTTGGCTGTTGGAGATACTGAGATGATGAAGAAGTACGCTACTATTGAGAGACTGGGAATGCAGCTTCAGCATCATATACAGATTGAAGAAGCTTATCCCACTTTCATAATCCGAAGGGCTTACCAAATGGTGTATGTTGAAAAGCCCAACAAGTTGCCAAGGTCTTACAGGTGTGGAATCAGTTTAAATGTATTCATTTCTGTATTTTGTAAGCTGTGGTGTGTTTCAATCAAAGGGCATGTATACCCTTAGATTGAAACAAACTACAGCTTACTATCTTTAAAATATCGGAGAAGTGATAGTAAACTAAAGGAACGACAAAGTTCGTGAAGGATTAGCAGGATTAGCCCATATGTAACGCATACATTGGGTGGGTAACAGTGATTGACAGCGGAAGACAGAGTCGCCTTAAAAATGCTGGCGTCCGATCTCTGCAGAGAGACTGAAAAGCAAACAGGTATTGTTGTCGGCTAACCCAGCATACATTCGTTTATTGTATGAAATTTTGCCTTCATCCTACCACCATTGTCAAGCGACAGACTGAAAGTGTGTTTATCGTGGTAAAGTCAAATTACTATACGTCACAAATATGGTACACTCAATTTTTTGCGGTAAAATATTCCCAGGTGTGACTTCATCCATAAGCAACCTTGAGATCGAAGTGCGAATACGAGTAGAAGTAGGAGTACGCCTCTTTTCCTTCGGCTTAGTTCTTGCCAACCAGTAGAGAAGAAAGCACTAAACTAATCATGAAGTCGCACTGTGAAAAGTGTCTTCAAGACACATAAAAGCCGATGAAGTTATTTTGGGTGCATTATCCGTCTTTTCAGTTCCCGTCTTTATACGCATAATCAAACTGATGAGACGATCTATACTTTGTGTGTTGTTTCAAGAAAAGCACATTCGGCTATTAACTTTGTTATTCATTTTTTCCGAGTTTTGAGTACCCTGCAGTGTCAAGTTCATTATAGTCATGACATTTATCCTATCTTGTCTTACATCACAGAGTGGTGGAGTGGCTACAGGCAAGATTTGCTGAAGTCAGTCCAGAAGCGCCTGAAGAGAGCCAACCATCTGAACTCTCTAATGTGAAAGCCGAAATAATGAAGAACAAGAAGAGGATCAAGTCGATGATGGCCATGTTAGAATCGCAGAACAAGCTGCTCAGAGCCCTCGCAGTAACAATCGACCCCAAGTTTCAGTTGCCAGATGATCCCGAGGGCAATATGGGATCTGATAACACGGATGCTGGACTAAAAGCATCACTTGAACCAGAACTGGAAATGGAAAAGCCATTGGATGACACGCGTGGATGATGGAAAGTTTCCAAGTGAATGCTTCAATCTGTTTTGTTGCACTCTGTGTAATATCCTGGGAAACCGAGATTCTCAGTCTTGAGCATTTCGTAGCCGACAGGTTGTTTCCCGAAGGCTGTTAGTGTCCACATTACACTGGATGCCCCCTGGTTATTAGACTGGCATGCTTATTAACCACGAAAAAACTTGGCTGGGCTAATTAAAAATTAAACTCATTGCAACAATGTACGAGTGTACGTCTATCAATATTTTTATTGAAGTCAATCTTTTGTTCACTGTGTGCGTACCTACTATCTTTAAACATTTCAGCTGCCAGGATACCCGTGTAACTCAGTTACCTGTGCCAGGCTGATGTTCACATTGTATCGGATCCATTTTGGACTCGAAACAAAAATTTGCGTGGATAGATCTTTCGATCATGTTGTACCTGCTATTCTGCGCACCATTTGAGCAAGTCTTTATTTTGTTTGTTACTTGGTCTTGAAGCAGGTGTAGTAAATATGTGTTTGTATATTTAGGACATCATTCAGGTAATAAATGAGCAAATTACAGCAACTTAAGCATTTTATAACAAAACTTGGGAAATGGCTTGACTTGTCAATAAACCTTATTCGCTTCGTTGTTTTGTGTCCCCATTACAGATCACGTGACGGTACTCAAGGAAGGAGTCTCTTTAATAATTGGTCATATTCACGCAAGGATGCATTCTTTACTTTCAAAAAGACCAAAGATCAACTCTCCTGAGAATATCACGTGGTTTGTAATGGAAAATTAGCATATAGAGCTAATAAGTTCTATTGTGAGCATTCTATGACTCCATCCACTAACTAGTATAACGAAATCAAAGGTGTTTAATAATTTCGTCTTCTTTAAACTGGAAGACGTGGCCCTTGATACGATTATGATGAAAGTCGACTACATCGCAGATTAAATGCACAACCGTTTTATCAATTCTAAATCTCAACATCCTCCCGGGAAACACTCCGGACATTTGAACGTTTGAAGATTAGTTGTTCAAATTCCCGCCCTCCGGGGCCAAACAGCCGTTCAAATAACGGTGTTACAAGGACCTCTCCGCGAGGACAAATTTCAGCTTCAAACAATCACTTTTCACGCCTTTAGGACGCCTTCAAAAAATGGTTTGAAGCTATTTTGAGTACACCATTCGCTTACAAAGGCGGCATTCTGTGCTTAAAAAACTTCTGACTCACAAAAACCAGGAAAATTCTGCAAGACAAAAACAAACCAAAAAAAAAAAAAAAAATCGGACCCCGATCGAATTCACCACTCCCCGGGCACGGTCCATGTCCAAATGCCTAGTGGAGATTTTGAAGATTCGGAGTGATCGGCGTCTCAGCTTCCCTTAGTATTCATGCACTATCTTATTTGCATTGTTTGTAGTTGTTTGTCGTCGCTTTTGTTGCTTTCAAACGAACTTTGAGCATCAGTTATTTGCTTGTTGTATCGCCCCAAAGCAGTAGATCCGACTGAATTTGAAGAAAAATCGTACGAAATCGACGCAAAGAAATCGCTCGGACATTTTTTGTCGGATTGGTTTTGTCGTCAGAAAAAAGTCCAAACAGCTTTGTAGTTAAAGTGTCTTCATTCCCAGTGAATTCCTCTGTGGAAAAGGTTCTTAGTCAGCAACATTGTTTTCAGAAAGACCGCTTGATCATCAGAACGATGAATGGAAGTTCTTTTTTCTAGCCTAAAAGCTAAATGCAAGCTCACTGTATTTTTGCTATCGTGCACTCATCTTGTCAAATGCAAAACAAGAGTATTGTTATGCCTAAATTCCTAAAGCCTGTATTCAAAGGTGTGAACCGAATTGTAATTATACTGGCTCAAGCCCAAATCTTTGGAAACCGGCCTGGCGCTTAATTCGGTTGCATAGTAACTTCATATTAAATTGCCGTTAAATTAAATTGTAATGTAAATGACGACAACAATGTACCTGGCTTTCTATCAGAAACAAGCCGACAAATTAAAATAAAAAGGAAAACTCTTCGCAAGAAGGCCGACGTCAGAACCATGTAATACGCTCATGACGTTTTTCCACACCTCTCCCAGTACCCTTGGCGACCAAACAGTCTAGAGCATCTGAAGACGAGGCCTGATGTCGGATAAAAACAATCAGGGAAATTATTTACTCTCTTCGATGGACGACAAACTCCACGATGGAAACATTAACCTCAGTGATGGTCAAGAGAAAAACCATGTGAACAAAGAAAAGATAAGTTTGGAGATGAGTGAGCTTCAAAAGCCTATTTTTCGAACGCGGGAAACCAACTTGTTCGAAGCTGTACGGGACGGAATAGTAGATGTTGTAAAGGAACGACTCTTGAAAAGGCAACATACCAAACATATCGATAAGTTGGACCAGTCTGGGCTGGCTATGCTCCATCAAGCGGCAAGATATAACCGAATAAACGTAGCTCAAACTTTGCTAGATCACGGCGCGCGGATCGATGTCCGAACTAGAGAAGAAAATCTTACACCACTGCAGATAGCAGCGAGGTAAGTTGTTTTCACACACAGTTAGCATTAAACTTCGAATAACGTTTAGTCGCTCGTCATCTTGAACGCTGGCTATTTAATTTGTAACCTCTAGCCATCATAAACTGAAAACATGCTGCCCTTGGATTATTCTTTGCACTGACCATGCAATACCTCCCGGTCAAAGTCTTCCTTTTTCGAGCAATTTTTCTCTAGAAGATTCGAGATAGCGAATGCAGTGCACATGTAAAATCATGTTTCGCGTTTATTTCTCAAGTTTCGAGCTCCCTTGAAACTTTTCGAAGTGCTTTTTGCGATGAATGTAACGGGGCCCATTGTTTTCACTTCACTGTTAACCCGCCTTGGTAATCTCGAGCTTTGACAACAACGCCGAATAGAAACCACGAGGCTTAAAGCATGTGTATTGACACATTCTTTCATCAGACCTGCTCTTTTTTTACGAACATGCAGTTGACAGACCTTAATTGACGGTCTCACCAAGAAGCTGAGAGTGCACAATTTTTAACAGCTAGCATTCACTGCTGAGAGATATATACCGATCATTTACAAGAAAATGAATGTTTCTGGATGCAGCAAAGTTTTTTTCCATTTATGCCTATTTATACTACATCCTTCTCTTTCGCACAAATCCCACAATACTGAAGCTGATTCTCCATTTCAGCTCTATATTTTTGCGAAGCTGCAGGATAAGTGAATCAACTATCGACTGAAGTTAGCGCCGGGGAAAAGGAGGCAAAGAGACATCAAGAAACTTAAAATTTAATAAGTCTTGCATGTACAACTGGATACCTTAGTCACGTACGCTGGCTGTAATGAAGAGCAACAAAGCAATTAAGCCGGCAAACTTTTGTTTAATGAATTTGATAGAATAAGAATGCAATTTGCATTTCACAACTCAGTGCACTCAAATAATACACCTAGAGCAGCAAGAGATATTACGTGCAGCAATCCGCGCATTATAATGTTTGGCGGCAAATTTTACCCTTTGCCTAAAGCAAGAATAAAGTAATGACGGTAACATAAAAAGGGTGATAGCCTAAAAGAACGACAGACCCCCCCCCCCTCCCAAAAACTAACAATAAACAAACAAAACAATAACAACAACAACAAATTCATAAGAAAAAATAAGTATTCCATGAAAAATTCAAAGCCGAATCTCTTTATCCGTGTTTTAAAAGAACCATTTCATTCAAGGGAATTATACAGAAGTTCAACTGCCCCGTGCTCATTCTTAGTACACAGTACAAAACTAGTCTTCTGTGTTAGATTCGTAAGCCTTCACACTACGGTGATTCCGTGAAATCAATGTTAGCTGAGCAACTGTACCCGTTGTTTTTCATGTCCGAACACGGTGTCAAGAGTAGTTGGAAACGCCGTTTATTTCTGCATGGCGTTAGTTCTTGAAAGTAAGATACACTGATAATGAAGTCGGCATTTTCCTTACTACGAAATCTTTGGTCCTTTGTTTTTTTAGATTTAACTGCGTCGAAACCGTCAATTTGCTGATCGAAAGAGGAGCAAACCCTGCCTTGAAGTCATCCAATGGAAGTATGGCTTTGCACTTTGCCGCCCGTCGCGGGAATGACAAAGTAGCGGAATATCTCGTGCATCATGCAAAAGTTGACGTCAACGCCCAAGACCTCTCCCACATGACTGCGCTTCATCTGGCTTGCGTCAGTGGAAACGTAACGATTTCAAAGATGCTGATGGATCGAGGAGCTGATATACGAGCTAAGTCCACCGAGCTTATGACTCCTCTTCACACTGCAGTGTATCACGGGAATACTGAAGTCGCTGCTTTGATTTTGGGAACGGGTAAGTAGTCAGTGCAGCTATTACTACTACTAAGATATCACATCGATTGATTGATTGATTGATTGATTGATTGATTGATTGATTGATTGACTGACTGACTGACTGAGTGACTGATGATTAATTAATTGATTGATTGATTGATTGATTGATTGATTGATTGACTGAGTGACTGACTGACTGACTGACTAATGATTAATTGATTGATTGATGAGTACTTAGAGAAAATAAGAGACTTTTAAATAGGTTCAGATAACTAAATATAATTTTGCAAAGCAATTCGAGAGCTTTCAGTCTCCCCAACTCCTTTTTCTGTATAAGTTTCGTTCTTGTTTAATTATCGTAAGAGAAAAAATTGTTTCTTGATCCTGTCATATTATGCCAACAAAAGAGGTTTCGTTTTAAGGATCGAAAATTTATGTTGAAGCACAAGCTTTCGATTCCCCATTTCGGCAAGACCCTTTGTTTAATTATTGTTTTTTTTTTTGTTTGTTTCTTTGTTTTGGTTTTAACTGTTTCAACTGTATAAAGGAAAGCCAAGTCTAACTCCTTTTTTCTGTGTCCTAGTTTTCTTTTCCTTTAATTCAGTTTGTTGTTTTGTTGTTGTTGTTGTTGTTTTTACTGTCAAAAGGTAATCAATCCATTCGCACTCACATCTGTTGCATTGTTATTATCTTATCTCTGCGTCTAACTAAAAGTATAGGGATGACGAAAACGTAACAGCGTAACCACTCATGATTTTGATTCCGACTTTCAGTCACCATGGCCGGCCAGAGCGTGAGAATAAAGGAACTCGTAGGAGATAGGGATTTGTACAACAACACAGTCCTTCACCTCGCCGCCGGAACAAACGACCTTAACACCGCAGAGGTGTGTCTTCGGAATGGTGCGGACATCGACGCGCGTAAATCAAACAACGAAACGCCACTTTACGTGGCAACAGTAAAAGGAAACTTAAGGATGGTAGAGTTGTTGGTCAGGAAAGGAGCTAACGTTGTTGCTAAGAATGCAGACTCAAAAACTATCCTTCACAGGTAATTGAAAACGTATGACTTGAGATAATTTTGTCATCGTTCCTTCCGTAATGCCATTGATATGTTTCGGTCACTGCTCAATGTAAAGACTGAACGAAAACAGACAGATGTGTCAGATGTTTTCAATCATAGTGCTTGTTGTTAAACTAGTTATTTGCATCAAAGACTTTCTTTTAGAGACCCGGTTCAAACGTCGAATCATTGTTTCCGAACCATTCGGCACGTGTTAAGTTGGACGTGGTGATGTTGACCTCGACTGGGCAGTCGAATGTAACGGCCTAAGTTCGAAACGAGTTCAAACGTTGCACTTTTCATGTCCTGAATAAAATGCATGAATTATGATAATCGACAGTTTTATTGCACTGTTTATAACAAACTTGACAGTCATATCGTTGTTTCTACCTGACAGACAAACATTTTCGGGTTTTGAAATGACAGCAAATTTGCGTGATACTTCCCCTTTAACTTTGCATAGTCGGTGATTGCCTTTACTGGTTCGAGGAAGTTCGAAAATAATACGTATTAGGCTCGGGTCGTGAACCATTCGATGTTTGATCCAGGCCATTACACTGATTAAACATATAATTTAACAGAGCAGCTGTGTTTAATCGCGATGACATCATCTCGTTTCTCTTGGACAATGGTGTACCCATCGACACCCGCGATGCACAGAACAACACACCTTTCTTAGACGCTGTAGCCGCTGGCCAGACTAAATGTGCTCGACTTCTTCTTCAGAGAGGGGCTGACTTCAAAGCTTGTGATATTTACATGAAAAATTGCGTTCACATGGCGGTTGAGAATGAACATCTAGAGACATTGTGTATGCTCTTGGAAGAGACATCTCTTCTGTGCAACCTCTACAGCCGTGATGTCAATGAGAGGGTTCCACTGCACTATGCTGCCATGGTTAAAGATGTTAGGGTACGTACTGTAATTGTACTTACTGCATGGACAGTAAATACGGAACACAACGATATACTAGTGTATTTGATGGGTAAAATTTGTACTGAAGAAATTTGGGCTTATCATAAACGAAGTGAAGTGCCCGTATTCTGAAGATCTTACCGACTGGACTGACGTTGAAATTTCAATTAAACGAGGTTCTTTCTTATATCCCCTAGTATTGAATTAACCCATTCTATCCAGCCTGGTTATGACAAATGGAGGAGGGATGAGGTACTCATGCTTACTGATTGACCGTTTTCTAGATTTCCTGTTTCGTTGAGCCTCTAAATCATCGTTGCTCTAAGTCTTCCTTTTCGTGGTAGTTACTGTATCTTTCCTTTAGGTGAGCTACCTATATTACGCAAGGTTTTCTAAAAACCAGGCACATGTTTCTTGGAAAAGTTTATCTTCATCATTTGGCTTATTTCTTATATTCGGTATTACTGTTTTGCGTGTACTGTACCAGATAATGGATGCACTTTTGAATAAGCAAAAAAGATTCACCTTCGAAGATGAGACACAGCAAACTCCCCTGCATCTTGCTGCCCAGTATGGAATGTTTGCACACGTGGAAGCCTTGGCGCGACGAGTTGCCTCTGGCTTGAATGAACGAGATGATCAAGGAAGAACCCCACTCCATAATGCCGTCGTGCAGGGACATAGGTAATTAAGGATGCCTTCTGCACAGTGTTTAGATCGTTAAATGTATCAAACTACTTGAAGTTTGTTAACAGGAAGTGTGGGTGTCACCTTATTTTTGACAAACGTCGCTAAAAAGCCATGAGTTTTAGCTCCGTGGCTCTTGAATGAGATCTGTTTGCACTTCATTGTGTTTTGCGGTGTACGCCATGGGCTCTAGAAAGTTGTCCAAAAGAACAGCAATTAAAGCGAGACAATAAAGAACGCTTTCGGATACTGAATTTAATTTTCTTTGCCAGGTTCTTGGCAATTGCATGTACTTTTACCGAAAGGAAACATTCTCTACAATCCACTTGTTTCAATGTTAGTTCCATCATATATTTCTTTATTTTAACTTCCATTTCCATTTCTTATTGCCTTGCTGCCCAAATTTTTTTCAAGATAGCATAATGGGTAATTTGCAAAAGAGTAATCAAATGAATTTATAACACAGATTATGATCGGTCCGTGCATGAATAAATATTGGATATGACTGATTTTTAGTCATACCTTCAGGATAAAGTACAGTTGCAACTTTTACGTACCTTCTTATTAATAGCATTTGGGCGACTTACTCATTTAAATTATATCTCTTACCTTTCAGGAAAGTGTGTTACACTTTGTTAAAACTCGGAGCCGAAGTAGGCAGCACAGACAATAACCAGTGGACTCCGCTGATGTGGGCGTCCAAGCTAGGCTATGCGAAGTGTTGCCAAGAGCTGCTGGCCAGGGAAACATCTCTGAATAACGTCAACATGGATGGGAACACCGCATTGCACATCGCCTGTAGGCAGGGACACGTAGACATCGTTAATATGCTGTTGGATAACGGGGCCAGCTTGACTGTTTGTAACACGCAGGGTGTCACGTGCTTAGAGGCTGCAGTTCGGGCAGGAAACAGCGATGTGGCCACAGCTGTGATCAAACACTCAAGGTATGGTATTCTGGGCTTAAAATGTGATATTTCCAGAGATGTCACGCGGAACACACCAAGTGCTAAAAGTAAAGAACCCTGGAAGTAATCCAACCACATCAAACGTAACGTTAACTACGTACTTCACTTGATTTACACAATTCACTTAAATTAAAATAGTAGTAATTTGGAGCATCTATTACGATCCACCTACATAACTCCGACACACGCAGTTAGGAACTAAATCCTTTAACTTTTAATTAAGCCTATCCCAGAGGCTTCCAACCTCCGAAGTGTGGGAAGGAAAGCAACCTGCTCATTTTAAAACGTCTGAGTGTTGAATCCTCTTGTACGTCACTGGTGTTAATTGCAGCAAGTTTTTAATTAAATGCTTCTATGAATTGCTTCACAATCAAACTTGTCATGCTTCTAGTATAGCTTTATACATATAGGTTGCTATGTATTAGATTTATTAAAAATCCTTTTCGTTTTGTTTCCTTGCAGATGGCCTGAAGTAATGGACCACAAAGACAAAAATGGACACACCCCGATGAAGCTACTTATAAAGCACTTTCCAGAAAGTGCAGAGCTTTTGATGGATCGATGTGTTAAGCGCTCGGAAATGACAGGCCCTAATGATCCCGACTTCTCAGTTACGTATGACTTCCACCTCCTAGACCCAGGACCTGATGACCAAGCTTTCGTGCTTGGAAGACGCTTCTTCGGACCCAGTACTATGGTGAAACACCAAAGAAAGAAGCTCCTCCTGCATCCACTAACACAAGTTCTGTTGAGTCAAAAGTGGTCTACGTTTGGACGCATTATTTACTATTTCAACTTTCTGTCATATCTGGTTTTTGTGGGTCTCTATTCGGCTTTCATCATCATTGAAAGGAGAAAACTGAACTTCACGACAACCTACGAGGTACAAGGACAGGAATGCTACGATGAAGACCTCTCTTATTACGATGAAAATAAAACCTGGGTAGAATATTATGAACCCGTGTGCTACCCAGTGTCACAAATCTACGATGGCCAAACGGTCTTCACCAAAGGATTTTCGTACATAGTATTTGCATTTGCAGTTACCCATCTCGTAAAGGAGATACTACAAATAATAATACAACGGGTTAGGTACTTTACGGAAATTAGCAACTTGCTGGAGTGGCTGCTCTATAGCTCTGCGTCCGCTTTCATGATTCCATACGTCTTGCCAGATGACGTAACCAACGACATGTTCAAGCAAATGAAAGATCCCTACCTTCTCTGGGTGGTGGGTGTGACATCGATTTTCCTTTGTTATGCAAACTTGGTGTTGTTTCTTCGCCGATTTCGTCTGTTTGGAATTTATGTAACCATGTTCGTGGAGGTCACCAAGACAGTACTCAAGGTGCTAATTGTGTTCTTCGTCTTCATTATTGGCTTTTCCATGGTTTTCTTCATCCTCTTTAAAGAGCAGGTGAGGTGTGCCTCGGTTTAATTGTATTAGCAATTCTTTTCCAGATTGAATGCTTCATCTCCAATAACGTTTTGAAGACTCTCTGTCGAGCATCATGCATTGCGCACCCCGTCCCAAGGCTCGTGGACCACGAAACTTCCATTAATTTAGTTGTTTGTCATCTCTTTGTTCAAAATGAAATCCCTCAAAATCCAAGGTATCCATCGGGATTTTTCGGTACCTGTTGCTTCTTTCAAAGAGATTTATTCTCGAAAATAACTTAGAAGGGGATTTTGCAAATAGAAAATCGTCAACCTAAGTTAAGACTGCCACGGAGAAAGTCGAAATGTTCTCACCATGTTTGCGCAACGTCTTCGCGAATTTTGCCGCATTTGTGTTTACCTACATGTACGTACGTTTTAAAAATTGGTCGAATGGCAAGGACAATCAATGCACATCCACTAACATCCTTTCGCTTGAGTTCAGAAGAATACTTAATTGCAAGTGCAATAAGAACGATGTAGTTCTCCTCCAGCGCACGTCTTTGAGTTTCAGGTCTCCCGTAACTTGGCTTCGATCGCCTCTGTAAACATCATCTTCACAATACGAACTGCGATGCGGATTTGACAAAGTTCCATATATTCCAGCTTGTGAATTTGTAACAGACAAAAAAAAAACGTGTACTCTCAACTACACTTTCCGTATTGGAACATTACAATCCTCTAGCACATGGCTCTACTTGAAGGTTACCAATCTACACTACGGTTCTGTACAAGAACAATACCACGTGCACGTCACGCGCGGGTCCCACATAGACATTTATTACATTTGACTACAATCGTGACAGAACCTAGCAATGTAATTTTAAAGAATTAATTGCGATTGTCTTTTTTTCGTAGGACGCATTTAGTGACCCTTGGCGAGCGTTAATCAAGGTGATCGTAATGATGGTTGGAGAAATTGAATTTGATAATACGTTTATCGACACCATTGGCAAGAATAGTACTACTACTCGCAAACCACTCAACCCATTCCCAGACGCCTCATTTGTGTTCGTCAGCTTCTTCCTGCTCCTCATGTCCATCATACTGATGAACTTAATGGTATGTTCATTCCGTTAGCGTAAAACACAGTCTACAAACTGCAAATATAATCGAGGCTAACAGAAGGATTTCACTAGAAATAATCCCACAGATTGTAGGCTAACCTTAACCACGTGAGGGTAATTCGTGGATTACACACACCTTTTCAGATTAGATGTACCCTATTTATACCTTTTCTTTTGTCTTCTGTGTCCAGGGTGGGGAAGAGGGTCAGGGGTGGGGGCAGACTCAACCTCCCCCTCCTCCTCCTCCTCCTCCTCCTCCTCCTCCTCCTTCTCACCATAACCATGAATTAAGACATATAGAAAGGAAACATGTCAGCGCTCTTTTTTTTATTCGCTGTAGTCGCATTTGGCCGGAATGTGCAACCTGATAACTTACGCAGAAATGATGTCCCACTTTAATCTTTCAAAAGAATGTTGATCGAATACTACGATGCTCTCGTTAATTTTGATCAGGACGATATAAGATCGTGTAGGACAATCTGCCCCAAATGCAACGCTGCTCGCAGTGCGATGCGGCAGGCGTCGTGTTGTTTCTAGTCGTTTTTAACTCGTGAATGCGCGTAGCACAATGAACGAGTTATCTGAGTCATCTGTAATTGCATTGTTTTTCAGGGTTCATTCAGGGTTGAGAACATTGTTCTGTTGTTCGTTCTTTTGTCCTCTCGACCAACCTTGTAAGACGTTGCAAACGGTGTAGGTCGCCCCACCAAAAGTTCAGTTTCAAATAATGAGGAGCCGTGCCATTTTTTGCGTTGGAAGTTAAAGCGTCTGCGTCTCACGGCCATGACAAAGGACTGGTTTATTTTTACTCCTAACACTGCTTGCAGACCAGATCTTTGTCTCACGTACGCCCTTCTCATCTTTCTTGTTGTAGTTGTCACGTCATCTTTGTCTAACACTTGTTTGGATTAGGGTTATGGTTGATAGGGTTGGGATACGTAAACGATAACTATTTTAAATTATCTCGTTCCTAGGTTGGCCTTGCTGTGGGAGATATCGATGCTATACAGCATAATGCCACTCTAAAGCGGTTAGCAATGCGGGTTGAGTTTGTTGCCGAGATCGAAGAAAGCTATCCAAGATTCATCACTAGGAGACTTTACCGCCCAACGTTGGTAATCAAGCCCAATCAACCAAGCAGATATAACAGGTATAACATCCTTCTTGTTTTACGATTGTTTACTTGTTAACTGTTTTCGATTATTGAATGCCATGAAGTCAAACCAATCCAGTGTCGAAGGCTAAGATCCCAACGGTAAATCGGTCTTACGACGGCCAGATCTATGCGATTGCTTTATTGCACAAATCTACTCCACAAAAAAATGGTAAGGGGCGACGTACACATAGAATTTTCGCACATCGGAAAATTTAGTTCCCTGGCTTGCTTTTATTATAGAGGCCCACCTTTTTTGTCGGAAGGTATTAGGGGAGAGGAGGAGATGTCTTTGCTCTCGCTTACAACAATACCTATGGAACAACCAAAACAAATGCAGCCTAAGTTGAGTAACCAGTGGTCTAATAACATGGCATTTATGAACGTTGACAAAGGCCAGCAGCTATATTCTTTGTAGGCATGCTCAGCTTTAGTTCCCGAGCATTTTCTTCCATCAAAGTGGATGGCAACTACATCAAATCGTATTTATCTTACCTGTGCGTTTTCTTTTGTCCAGTTTGCTGGCCAGGCTTGGAATGAAAGAGAGTTCTAAACTCGACTCTGGTCTTCCCACTAATGAGGAAGATTCCAATTCATCTGAATTCACCGAGGTTAGAAAGCAACTCGATAAAACTAAAAAGCGCGTCAAAACGCTGGTAAATGTTATCGACGCTCAGAACACATTGCTGAGAAGACTAGCCACAAAGATTGATCCCGACAACTGCAGCCTTTACGACATAAGGCCGACTACAGTTGAGGCCCAAACTGCTGTAGCTCCAGATTTTTCGGATGGAAGGTTACCGGAGGAAAATGGAAAGGCAATTTCTGTTAAAAAGCGTGAGACAACATCTTGTTAGTTTAAGCACTTTCGCGCCTATCTGTCTCGCATCCCATACACAGACGAGGAGAGATAAAGAGCAAGGAATTTCAATGTTTGTGAACATTCTTACAAGTATGAACGTTAGAATTTTTTAACATAATAGCATAATTTTTACAATATCATAGTTTCTTGTCATAAGTTTGATTTGATATGCGTGCATTTATATAAGTAAGCTTCGAGAAGCTCAAGCTGGGGACGAAGTGATGGATAGTGCAACATAAAAAAAAATGTTCATATATCGTCTGATGTCAGTTAATTCGGCTATGTTTAGTTTGCTTTGTATTGTATAGGGTTTTTTGAAAACGGGCTAGTAAATGTGATATTAGACTTCGTTAATGAATGGACCGCTGTAAAAGCCATTGTTGTGTGGATGAATAAAGTTTGTGTTAAAAAAGTAATGGTCTGTTGTAAGATATCTCTAACTCCATTCCAAAATGCTTATTTGTAGGATTTCGCCATGCCAAATGACGTATGCTGTGAAAGTACTCCATCCCTCCATCCAGTGCAGTCTTGTTTGCATGCTGCTTTTCACATTTTACAGGAGCATCGGAGTTATTATAATGACTGAATTGTCCGCCATCTTGTTGCGTAATACAACGTTTGAATTATTATATTTTTTTTTGTAGGATCTCAACATACCAAATAACATGAACTGTAAAGTTCCCTCAACCAATAGCAGCCGGTTATCTGTTGAACTCTGAGTCTGGTCTTAAGCAGCATCTCGAATTGTCAGCTAATAAACTGTTGACTTAAAAAAAAAAACTATTGTTACAGAGTTTTGACCATAAGAGAAATGACTGACCCTTTCAATACGCATACATACCTCAGTCGGGGGTCTTTTCATTTTGGCCCAAATAACCAGCATCTTGTATCTTTTATTGACCAAAACTGAGACGCCATATTGTTTCGTAATGCTACTGAAATTTACGAAAATTTAATGTTGCTCATACAATTAGCCCCTTCCAAAGAAGTTTTTAATTTTAAATTTTGAAAAAACGTTGGATTTGAACATGCTGATCACAGTTCCATGATTGTAACCGACGGACGCGAACGCTTCTAAAACACGGAAATTCAAGTTATTCCAAACTCTTTTCACTTCGATCTTTCATGTGCTGTCCGGGAGGGTTGCACGTTGTTTAACAAAGTTAAGAAGATGACCAGGCAAGAAAGGTGTAAAGTTGTACAAGCTAAGGTGAACTAACCGGCAAAACCGAACGGAAATACAGGACACTTATAATTAGGTTGTTATGACGCATTTAGAAGAAACTTTCGAGAAGATATATCGTGCAGACTGCAGTTAACTGAAATTAATGAGTATGACTCGGCGAAGCGCGGCTCGTTGAAACTTCAACGCAAAAATGAACAGAAATGTAAGTTATTTCGGAAACGTGACTAGCAAAATTCAAATTATTAAGCTAAATTCCCACGCTAAAGGCCTAGACGCACGCTTATGAGGCCTGTATTGTTACAAGGTGTTTAGATCCCACATCGATAAAAAAATATATATATGCAGGAGTCACCGTGCTCCTTTCTGAGCATTATATGGTAGTATTGACTGGTTATCGGCTTGCTATCAATGGTAACCTATAATATGTCGAGGAAACCCTGTCTTCTTCAGGGTGGCATGTTGAAAGTGCCACTTTCAACATGCCACCCTGAAGAAGTTTATCGTAACTTTACTTGTCCAACAGAATACATTTGATTAGGCATTTTTTCCATACCATTATTGGTGTATTACTGAAAAGGCTGATAAAGAATGGTTAAGTATTAATCACCAAAAGTAGAATTATGGAAAGTGTTGGAAACAACAGGTACCAGCCACCTTTTGAAACGATATAAGGCGCGGTAGAAACCTCACTTTGTCTGAATGCTTGAAGTCTTGCGACAACGTTTCCTCACTGACACAGCCTTTTATTCACAAATTCATGGTTTCACCATCGTCCATCGATATCACGTGTCCAAGCCTATGATTCCTCGCCAAGCGAGGGAAATAAATTCGTCGGGCCGAGCCAGTCCCAGCGGAGCTAAGCCGCGCGAATTCGAGCGAAAAATATATTTATATATTTATCTGAGCTGATTTTCTAGAAGGTGGCTACAGAAATTGACGTTTTTGTTACCTTTTCTTACGATATTTATCTATTTTTTTATTTATTTTTAGCGTTTCTTATTGAATTTCACATCAGTAACTTAATAGATTACAATGGTCATTAGCAAATGTTTATAAAACCAAAATATTTTTCTCCTACCCCCCCCCCCCCCTCCCTCCCTGATTTGCTAACCTAGCCCCACTCTCTCTCAAACGTCCTCTAACCGCGCAACGATTTGGCTTTAAATTCGGCGCGCGCTCTGAGATCAGAACTAAGTCATTAGACCTAGCGTTTCGTTTGGCTTCCTGAAGCAAAGTTTTCCTGAGGACATCATTAAGTCTAGTGAGAGAAGAAGTCTTACGAGTGCAGTTCCTGCCTCGTCTAATATGCTTGCTACCAGTAGTCAGCTAAACGGGTAATTTTCAGTTACTCGGGCTTGGACTATTAAAGGCTTGTATATTGTGGGCTTTGCTTGAAGAGGTGACAGTCTTTGGCTTTAAAAAGTAGGTCTTACGGATGAGTTCTATTCGGGCAACGTCAAATTTTCGCAAATTTTTCACCCTGCTAAAGACTTAGTATATTTTTGTGGTGGAAAAGGGCGTTAACCCTTCCCTTTTCAAATGTTGATTTCAACATCCGGGACTTAAGCTGATATGGAAAACACTAGCAAGAATGGGCAAGGATTTTCTCTCCAAGAAGCGTGAGTTTGAAAAGCTATTCTATTATTTTTCGCCGTTATAACTGTAGCGTTGTTAGAGAAGTGCGATTTTGGTCGGATTTCCGGACTCAATGTCATAAATAATTTCCAGATGTTCGTTCGGCGTGATTCTCATTACGTCTTGAACTTATAATTAACACGGAAAATCAATTTAAAACGCTGTCTTGCCTTGATTAAGCCGATTCTTTTGTGGAAGGCTAGTCTTGAGGGCTTAAAGACCGGGTTTTGGTTGAGATTTAAGATGCGTTGGCGCCGTTAATAATTATCAAGTGTCACACTTGTTTAGTCGGATCACAGGTCATGTCTCATTTCACTCGGGTGTCAATGTCACGTCTAATTCCAAAGAAAAGCCCCTCTTTTCTCTTTCATAGTATTTCCTGACCTTACTTTCTTGTGATGAACCGTAACTGGAGTATTGTTAATGACTAGCATATTCCTTCAGCTTAGAAAGTCTCAAAATGTGCTCAATTTCTGTAGCCACCTTTTTGAAAATCAGCTTCGATATATATGTTTATATATTTTGTTGAAGGTACCCGCACTGTTGCCTAGCAACAGTGAAAAACAAAGTATGTGACGTCAGACTGTCTGGCATCGTCTTGAGCAAAATTTGCATACATCGGGAAAGTTTGCGTGCCGGATCAAATTTCAACTGCAATGTTCATCAATATTCACTGGATACAGAACTATCTCTCGAGAATCTTTGTGAAAGATTGCATTGAAGAAATAACACGTTTTGTCGCCGCTGTAAAATAATTTTCCGTGGGAAATAAATTCATCGAACACGACAGCGCTTCACGCACGTTGTTCATTTCGTCGCGTCAGAAATAGATTTTCAACCGCAAACTACCCTCTTGAACCTCGAAAAGACCATGCTCATCAAAATAGTTGCTATGTTCAGAAACCTTTTAATCTCCTCATTTGATGCTACAATACGAGTAAAGAGGGCTTTCCACCCAGCCCCAGGTTCGCGAGGTTTTGCGAGTCACGTATTTCTAGTATAGAAAGATAACGTCTTTGGCTTAAATGAAAGAGCGTACATGTTGGCACGGTCTACTCACGGTAGGTGAGCCGCTTCCGCCAAGTGAATATGTTCTTCCGCGTGTGGAAGGTTAGCAGACGTCGCTCTTGACGCATGTAGATTGCCCACCTCTCACTTCCTATCACGAAACCGATTGGATGATATGGTTTAAACTCTGAATTTTTCTTCGGGAACCTGCTGATTTCAAACCTGCAGGATGTGCACACTAAGTCTTCGAAATACGATGTCCTAATCTGAAGCTTTTTCTTACAGTTATCTTAATTAGGGGTGAATATAGACTATGTCTTCCGCGTGGTCGCGTGTGTCGTCTCCTCGCGGAACGCAATTCCGGTTCGCGCGCGATCGAGTGTTTCGCTTGCTTCACCATCGCTGTTCCCTGCCGAAATGGAGCTCTTTAAACCTTTGTCACTCGGCGGCCATGTTGAGTCTCCGGAGAATGAAAAGCTTTGTTTTTGCCCGGCAAGCCTTGCACTGAATTCGCGTCTGGGCGAGGCTTTCCGTGCCAAAAAGAAAAAAAGATAGAAAAATGATGAGAGAAGCAGAGACTTATACAACGTAGAATTACGTTTTAAAGTGTATTATATTTCGGCTGGCCAAACCAGCCTTCCTCAGGTACAATGAGAATTTGCATTGGGACATACAAGTATTTGCGCTATAGCGGAACTACGTAAAACTAAAGTGATTGACAGTATAAATGATGAAGCAAATGAAATAATAATATATATTAATATATATAATAATACATATTAAAAAAGGAAAAAAAATTAGCATTTGTATTTGTTAAGCCTATCAGATCAACCATTGATCCAACGTATACCAGGAGGATTATCGTCCACAGTTGTTTCTTAGACTTTAGTAAAAAAAAAAAAAAACTTGATTCCTCTGAGACTCATAGTGGCCCCGCACGACAAAGGTCTCTTCGTTAAAAAAAAAAAAAAACTAAAAAAAACTAAGAAAGTAAATAAATAAACTGTGGAATGATCTCACTCCTAGAATAAGATATCAACCCTCTCTGAAGCAATTTTAAAGAGTCATACGTAATCAGGACCTTACTGCCCTAGCTGCAAATGTCAGTAACTGTGGAGGCTGTAATCTATGCCGAGAATGACTGTCCTTTACATGAGTTTTACAATTGATGTATGGAATTTTTAACATTTTAATATGGTTTACGATGTAAATTTCAATATATTGTAGTTATTTCTCAGTTTTAGCTAGAGTTAAAATAGGCTATTTAGTTAGGTGTCCACTATTAGTAGAGCGGACTTCTCCCCTCAGCTGCATTCCTTTTGTAACACAATAATAAAGTTATTATTATTATTATTATTATTATTATTATTATTATTATTATTATTATTATTATTATTATTATTTCTGTTCCCGTCTACGTTCAGGACTATGAGAATTAACATACTTACATAGTGTAAACATTTTATATAAGATGCCCAACCTGGAACAACTAACGGGATTAACAATTTTGTGTTATTCTTGACCGCAAAATACCGGCCGTGACAACTACTTCTTCCCCACTCCATTGTTGCATGCGTAAAACCAAGAAAATATGATCGATCCTCTCTTGGTAAAACCGAATTTTTGTGTAGCGTATCATGATCTATTATTGTTTTCAACATCGCGGGATGGCAAATTTAAAAGTTGTCACTAGAACTGTAGGTAAATGAGTCTGGAAAGGATCGTTTCTGAGTTATTTTGATCTTAAACAGAGGATGTTTTTTTTTTAAATTATTTAAATGGGTTATAGACGTTTAGCGCTCGGACTTGAAGGAATGAAATAAAGGCCTTAAGGATTTTCTTAGCACCGAACGGAGAAATTTTAAATTTTGGTTTATTTTTTGTACTGTGTATATATAATATGTATTTGTTCGTTTCTCTGAATCCATCATACCATAGAAACTCAGTATACTGAAAGAAATAAAGCAATCATGCAAAGCAATATCAGCATATGTGCATATTGCGGATTATAGATTCAAAACGTCTAGGAGAGGGGTATGTCGAGACAAGGATAATTTTAGCTTTATTCAGTCGTTACAACAATATGAGAAAGCATTATTGTTCAATATTTTAATAAGAAATTTAGGGGAGTTATAACTGCATATAATTACAGTTAACAAAAGAATCCGAGATAGTAGTATGTACCTTTTAGCATTGCGCAAAATAACTTGTTGCTTAAGGAGCGCCTTTTGAAATAACTTCCCATTATAAATGTTTTTCTGATCTTTGTCAGATATTCTTATCCGATATACTCTAAAGGCCCATTTAAGCAGTTTCAATATTTGCTTCAACATGCGTTCAAACACAGTTGTTGAACCAAATCGGTTGGGGGCGTTTGAACGGGTCGTTTAACATTCAGTGAAGGCGTAAAATGTTTGAAACGGTGTATTGAATTATATTTAAATTGGTTTAGACTATGATTCATTCAATGTCGATTCAACATTTTCTTTGTTCTTGAAAATGTTGACTGGCGTTGTAACCGTTTGAACACTGCATTTATCCAACATTTGCCCAACGTGCATCCGTTCAACTTTAGTTGAACGAATGTTGGGCCATTATGATGAAACCGTTTAAACGGGCCTTAAAACTCTATCCAGGTTCTGTCTCATACACATGCAAATATCACTTTTAATTCAACTCAGTGTAATTCTTACATGACCGGTTATCGCGTTTAAAATGAAATGTCCATCGATTGATGGATGGATTTATGTAGAGATAGAAAGATTGACAGAGCTTCCTTTTGGCGGATCCGACGCAAGCCGGCACCCATGTATGGTTGTCGCGGCGACTGGGAAAAAAGTCAGGCATTTTCACCACGGGGCGTACATTCGTCGGCACCGTAATAGGATGAAACCTTGAGCGTAGTAACTAGTAAGCAAAGCAAATACAGGCGCCTTTTCTCAGTCAGTGAGCAGTTTTGCTGTTTTAAGTCATTGATGCGCATATAAAGTTATTTTAAATCTGGCATTTTTGGTTTTGCGTGACGCGATCTTAACGTAACTCACACCAAACTCGGTATAAAATAAAATAAAACAAAAAAGGACATGAAATGAAACAAAATTAAATAAAACAAGACACAATTAAATAAAATAACATAGCTTTTGTTTTGTATTCTTCTTTCATTTTTTTTCCAAAATCAGTAGTGACAGATCAAGTGCGATCTCGTCAGATATTCAAACAATGATTAGATACACAAACATAAGTGACTTCTGCTCTGTGACGTAAACAGTCCCACTTGTCTTTACTTTGAGGGCACTGGTGATACGTGACACGATACAACACTATAAACAATGAAGAAAGGGCAACACTTTAATGGCATCTCTGAGGAAGACTTGGCTCAGGGTAAGGCAAAGCGACAAGGTACAAGTTGCAACCCATTCAAGCTAAGAAGAGATGAGAAAGCTGCTGATGAAATACAGGAAGAGACTCTGGTCGAGTTCCAACCAGCGACCGCCAGGGGCACAAAGCCACGACCATCACTTGGTTTTGAAGAAACCAGCGAGGTTCCAACCCCAATATCACCTCATGCTCTAAAGCTTTTTCAGGCTATCCGAGAAGATGAAATGGATCTAGTCGAAGAGGAGCTCGCCTCCCTGACAGATAAACGCAAGATCGATAACCTTGGCGGACATGGTTTCGCCCTGATGCACGTAGCAGCTCGATACAATTTTGGGAGAATCGTAAACTCTCTTTTAGATCACGGAGCGGACATTAACGTAGGGACGAGAGAATACCAATGGACACCCCTTCATCTAGCAGCCAGGTGGGTAAAAACTTGTTCAGCGTGCAAATTTTTCTCCTTGCATTAATCAATATTTTGGTGAACCAACATTACGACACTCCACATTTGCATATCTTAAACAAAATAAAAAAAAAAGCAAATAATATATATCTTGTACATTGTCACATGTTTGGTTTGATTAAGTAGGAAGATAAGTTTCTGGTGGAAAAATTGGTTTTTTATTTGCTGTTATTATTACGGGCGTCACTCATTTTGGAAAGTAGATAAACACCGTCATTGCGTATTGTCGCTCTTACAGTTATTCTTAAATGTAAATTGAATGTACATGTCAGATATTTTAATCGGGCTCTTGGTTCGTCTATAGTATAGTCTTTTATGTATAAACGGAGAAGAGTCTTTGAGAAGTAATATTTCGAATATCTGCAGTTCTACAGTTACCCAAAACCATGACAGATAATTTCAAACAAAACAAAAATGTCAGTGATTGCAGTCTGATCTTTTCGTAAACATTGTGTGACGAGCCATGACGGATTTTGTATACGTAATCAAACATTGTTTGCTCTTTTGCACATTATTGTTTTGATTCCCCCAATAAAATGCCCAAACTTTATGCTCCATTTTTCTACTAAAATGCTCGAATAATGAATCACTATACATCTGCTTATTTTAGTAATAAATGTTATCAGTTAATTCAACAGGGTGTAACCTGACAACAACAAATCAATGATTTATTTCTGATTTATACAACAAATACAAAGTAACACAACAAAAACAAAGTCATTCATCCTGGCTTTGATGCCTTGCGTTTCATTTTAAAAAAAATGTCGAGTTTCAGTTATCATTTTCTCTTAAAAATAATTTTTTTTTCTTGGGAAAATGCCTTTAAAATGCTCAAATAATGCTTAATGCTCCAAAAATTACCAGCATAATGTGCAAATGCCCATTCGAAAGAAATTAAATCCGCCAACTGAGCAATAAGTTTTCGGACTTGCGCAGACTTATAATGACGCCCACTTGCTGCAATTAGGTCAGTTCATGATGTGTTCTTACAAGGCCTCATCCGTACCACCAAGATTTTGTAACAATTTAATTTCCTTCAAAACAACCAATTTCACACCTACAATACTAAAAAACTCTCATGCTTTACATCTACCTTACTGTCGTACAAATATTAAGAATTGTTTTTCAAGGACCCATTAACAGCGAAATCGCCAACTCTAATTCAATTTGCTCCTTATACGTGAAAAAGCTGGAACATCTTTCATAGAAAGCCCAGAAACAAAAAGGGTATCAGGGTGGAAAGGTATTCGCACAAATACCCCTCTGTCGCCAAAATTCATCATTACCACTGGAACCACAAATACTCCTTTGTCGCCAAAATCCATCATCATCTTAGATGCACCTCATGGTTACAAAATCCGACATGTTTAGTAAGAGAGTAATGTTTTATTTTGTTTGCGTGACATTTTCGGTCAAACTACATCACGTTTATCGCAAATATGATGCCTCAGACTCTCAGCAAAAAAATCTTTTATCGTTCACCTGTCACCAAAGACTGAACTAAGGTGCATGCTCAGATACTCCTAATACAACGACGCCCAAGTAAACGCTCCCACAGCGTCTTGTTACAATAATCAATCAAGTGAATAAAAACCTTTGTACAGTTTCGGACACAACGGCCTTTGCAGTGCCCAGGTACAGTTTCCCTTGGGTAGTACGGGCATCTGGGCTGAACATGGCATATTACGTGCGCGTCTGGAAACCAGGGGCTGGAACAGAGAACAAGAGAATCAGAATGGATCATTCTCTCTGATGGGAGAATTGGAACGGGGAACTTGTCAGACTTGTTAGGAAAGGCAAACCCGTGCAGCCCAACTCAATAAACATTAACTGCTTAATAATCAAGAGTATTCTTGTAATGGATTTTCTGATTCACCCTTTGGTATCCTTAGTAGTCTTAGTATAGTGGAGTTCTAGTTTTTGTAACTGAAAACCTCGCTGTTTTGTTGTAGGTTTAATGGCTTGTCCACTGTTGTTGATGTTCTTTTACCACGCGGCGCCGATCCAACACTCCGTGGCAAGAACGGAAGTATGCCACTGCATCTTGCAGCCCGTAGAGGGAATGAGGAGATTGTTAAAGTTCTTTTGGATCAGCCTTCGGTTCATGTTGACGCCAAAGATAGCTCTGGAAAAACCGCGCTGCATCTAGCCTGTAGTGAAGGACACAGAAATGTTTGCCAAATCCTGCTCAATTTTGGAGCGAACATAACTGAAATTTCAGCGGACAAGATGACACCTCTCCATTGTGCTATTCTAAATAGACATTCAGAAGTCGCGACAATGATATTGAATCGAGGTAAAACTTTGCTATAAATCAAGCGTTAAAAGTGGAAGTGTCAAGTGTCGTGTAACAGAAACTGAGTACTCGCTTTTAGTCGCCAAAATGCGCTTGAACAGATGATGAGTTATTTCTTTAAAGAAGATATTGCACAAAATATTTTGACGTATGACCATCATTATTTAATACTGCTAAACAAAAATATTGGCACACTAGTTCTGAATACGCGGATTGTTAGCACATGCCTTTCAAAGTTTCGGACTGTAAAGAAATGTCGTAGCGTTCTGGGTGATGATAAAAAATGATTTAAATCATCTTTGTACTCGGCCCTTAAGGCGTGGAAACTTAGCTATTGCTAGAAAATAAAATTACTGTAATGAAAATTTTATTTACTTTAAATTTTTTGTTACCAAGCCGGCGACAGAGACGTTGGTACTAACAGAAAGGAACTTGTTGGGGAAGAAGATTTGCAGAGTAACACAGTTTTGCACATGACTGCCTGGAATAATGACGTCAAGACGGCCGAACTTCTCCTCGACAATGGCGCTAATGTCAACACTTTGAATTGCAACTCGGCCACAGCTCTTCATTTGGCCGCCATTAAGGGAAACATTGAGATGGCACATTTACTGATATCACGAGGAGCCGATGTCGACACGAAAGACGGAGACTCCAAAACACCCCTTCACAAGTGAGTTTACTATCCTATTTACTCCAGAAATCACCGCGGTTCTGATGAACGTTTTCGACATTTTGAAGTGGTGCTTATTGAAGGGTGGCGTTTTGCGGGGAGGAGCTTATTAAAGAGCGTGCCATGGAAGACATCTCGTGGTTTTTGCAGTTTTTTGTTATAGCTTGATTCATTTTAATGATAGCCGTTTGTAAGTGGTAAAATTAGTGCCTCAGGCGTCCACCTTCCTTCACATATAATCGATGTTTAGTCATGGGAGCACCTGTCTATTTATTTATTTTTTCTAATTTATTTATTCCGTGTACATAGGGCCGCCCTATTTAACCAGACGAAAGTTGTTGAATTTCTCTTGGATATGGAAGCCAGATTGAATGCACGTGACAGCGAAGGTCGTTCTCCATTTTTGAACGCTGTTGCTGCTGGTCACGTGGACTCGGCCCGAGTTCTCCTCAAACGTGGAGCTGATATCAGTGCCGCCGACTTGCTCATGAAAACCTGTGTTCACATTGCGGTGGAAAACGAGCATTTGGAGATGCTCGCCGTGCTTTTGGAGACTCGCTCGGGTGCAAATAATCTGAACAAAAAAGATTTGTTGGATAGAGTTCCTCTACACTACGCTGCTAAGACAAAAGATATAAAGGTAACAAAATATTCTTGAGGTTATTCTCAAAATATTCTCCAGCTTTGGCCATTCAATAAACTAAAGGAATCAATGTAAAAAATTGATGCGGTTATATCAGTTTCAGATAGTAAAATAATGACCTATTGGCCTTCGGTCACAGGTAAAACTTCCCTTTTGTCAAACAACCACAATCTAATAGGGTACCAAACTTTATTGATATATCGCGGTGCGAGATCAATCCTTATTGAATTATCACAAGATTTGAATAGAATCCACAAACGTGCGGGTTAACTTTAAAAATGGGGCACTGTCACGGCGATTTTGCTGTATTTTGATCGAAACTGCTCAAATATTTGACAAAGAAACTGTTTTGTAACCTGAAATTGCTCTTACAACATCGTAAAAGAAATAATAAGATTTTTCTCCTACGAAGAACAAACCATAATAAATTTTAGTCACTTCTCTAAAATACACATGAAGAACTTGAAAAAATTGGCCAATTTTTTAAAGTTGCAGTCCACCTCCAACCCTAGCCATCCTAGCCATCCGCAGCCAAACATAATTAATACTAGTTTCTGTGCCTTAGCTAGGGGGTTATTGTTAACAAAACTAAACCATTATTTTAACGATTCCTTTGAAACAAATACGTTTTTTGGCTATTCACAGTGACACTTAAAATAGGTGACACTGCCCCTTTAAGGATGTAATACAATAATTGTGTTTCTCACTCGACTTTATGAATATCGTTTGTTACTTTTCATGCTTATCAAATGTAATTAATTATAATATTGTTTGTATTCCAGTAGAATTTTAATTGTGTGAAAGTATGAAAGGACCTATCATAGATGCACAGAGCTTGATTAAGATAACACTGTGATAGTGAAAAACCTGAATCATTGCTATGAGATAGATAGATAGTTTAGATAGGCAGATAGTTTATTGATAAAATAGTTCGCAGCCCGAAAGCTGAATTGCGTATTTACATAGATACAAAACTAGATAGCATGAACTTCTGTGCGTTTAAAGACTACTTTGCCGAATCCTTAGAGTGCACTAGCATTTCTGATTTTTACTAGTAAGTAAACATTTTTCTCCGCGGTCGCACGTCTTCTTTCTTCCGCACTTTCCTGTGTTGTGTACATCTATACGTGAAATGCGTATCTCACCCTTCGATGAATCAGTAGGGTTGTAGCTGGGGGCCCTAAATAAAGTGGCTTCTTTTTCCTTCTCGTTTACTTTGACCCAGAGAAGCTACAATGTTAGAAACAGCACCTTTTTCATGGTTTCCTGTCTAACTCACAGCCTTCTACAACCAAGATGTGCACCTGTGACCATAGCTATTTTTTGCCATTCCTGTTACATTGAAGCCTCAAAATTCAAACACTCGATTCCTGCCAAGGGCCCCCAGATGACGTCAGGCGCGTACAAGAAACACCTACTACCTCAAACATGACATACGTTTATTCCATATTCAAGGACTTGAACTAGCCAAGAAGCTTGTGAGCAACTTGACAGGTTTCCTTTATTATGTGAACTGCCATGGCAGAGAACTCTACTTTTTTATTACACATCTACTCTGATCGCGGTGACAGGTGAATCAGTTTTACGTATGTTTAAAAAACGAGCAGGAGTGTTTTATCGGGCTCAAAACCACGAGGTGCAGCCGAGTGGTTTTAGACCCGATAAAACACGTGCTGCGAGTTTTTTGAACGGCTTCAAAAACGTTCCTGGAAAAGCGTGTGTCAATAGATTCATAACAATCATGCTTTTGTGAACGTTAGAAATTAGCATACGAGAAAAAACACCGCATACTAATGAGGAGTGTTTTACCAGCTGGTAAAACACCGCATACTAATCAGGACTGTTTTATCAGCTGATAAAACACCGCATACTTATAAGGAGTAAGTTTCTCAATACAAAGTCACTTTAAGTGATGTATTATCGACCATTTGATAGGTCAATGGGCTTATGAATTATATTATTAATGAGTTTTGAATTCATGATTTATATTTTGTAGTCATCCTCTAAGAGACCGCAGACCATCTTCTCTACATAAGGTTGCGTTCGATTAACCGTATTCCGGAATAAGAATGAGCGGAATGGCTGTTAGTTTCCATTTTTAAGTAATTCCGGAAGACATTTCTGCAAACGTTCGCTGACGCACGATAATTTAAGAGCCATTCTGTACTCTAGTAACAACGACAACTTGTTATGACAGGTTTCTTGTCATCATTATATGTGTTCCCATTCCGGAATAGGGTCAATCGAACGCACCCTAACTTTTTAAGTGGCCCTGAATTGTGAAATTGCTCCACCTTTTCTTTTTCAACTTGGCAGTGATATACACTGAAAGTGAAACTCATTTAACAATGTTATGGCTTATTTCGTTTTGTTATCAATTTTTCTTTTTAGATTTTAGAGCTCGTTTTATCCAAAATGAAGCTTCACGGTAATTGTCTCCAAGACGAGCATCACAAGACACCCCTTCACCTTGCAGCAGAGGAAGCTTCGTCCAAGCATGTTGAAGCACTTGCAAGGCGAGTGTCTGATGTCAACGCGCGAGATGAGCTGGGACGAACACCTTTGCATAGTGCTGCAAAGAAAGGGCAGAGGTAACAACGAAGCATTTTATATGTTAAGCCTTGCATATTGATTCAGCATTGTCAAGTTTTTGTCTCCTTTTTTAAGCTTCAAATTAATCAAATGTTGCCACTAATTTTCAGGTTCTGAGTGATTTTTTTAAATTGAGTTTATGCTCGGAAGGCATGTGCCACCCACGCTTCAGGACAAAAGAAGCCGTGCTTTTAGACTATTAGTCAACCAAATAAAAAAATCGCATAGGTAAACTGGCAGACTTGAAATAAAGAGGTGTGATTCATAATCAATCAATCATTCTTCGATTGGTAATTAAAACATAAAATTATGCTTGAAGGATCGTGTACAGCTAACACCAACTTATTCAAACTACATACATCTGTAAAACTACAATCTGCATACACCAGTTGCAAAATAAAACAACAGATTTTTTTCTTTGACCCGGCCGTGCACTTGATATGCTGAATACTACATGGCAATAGGTAAGAGAATAAGAAATTTTTTTTATTTCGCTTGTTGCACACAGGAAATCTTGTCTGACACTTCTGAATATGGGAGCAGACGTTGACAGTAGAGATAATAACCATCGAACACCTCTTATGTGGGCTGCAAAGAGAAACCAGCTAAAATGTGCTGAGATTCTGTTTGACTTCAAAGCATCTCCTGACCTGCAAGACATTGGTGGCCACTCTGCCTTACATGTTGCATGTGCCCAAGGTTACGCAGCTTTTGTCAGTTTACTGTTGGACCGCGGAGCAAGTTTAACGCTTTGTAACAAACAAGAGTTGGCCTGTTTGGAAGTGGCAGCCAAAGCGGGATCCGGTGATGTTGCCATAACAATTGTCAAGCACAAAAGGTTAATAGGCGTTATAAATTATTGCTAACTTACGAGTTACTTTGGTTAGACTCCAAATCCAAGTAAAACAGAGTTTTTTTTCAATCACAAACTACAATGATTACGGCCTCCGAACACATAGCGTCACTCGATAGGCTTCCCGGCGTAAACATTGGTACAAGAAGCATTACACACCAATATTGAAATTACCAATTTCGATTCAGTAAAGAATTGTAAAACAAAAATTACCATTGGAGCACATTATGCAAATGAATAGCTTTCATTTGAATAGCCAAATAGTTTGCGATTTCGTTAGAGACTTTGTTTGATAGGAGTTGAGTGTACTTGCGACACTATGTAGTTTCCTGAGCTTGCGACAACACGTGAAACCGGCAACGTGGAAATTCTTTTCACGGTTGATACTGATACATACGTACATACACATATACATACATACATCATACGTACATCACCTTTATTCAAACCTCGGATTTACAGAGTAGCTGTAAAAGCCAAAATCTCCGAGAAAAGATTGATTTGGTTGTTTTGGCCACAAAGGCTGAACTAGATCTAATAGCTACATGTTCGCTCTGAGTCACCAATCGCAAGTTTTTACACAAATGAGTAGGCATTTAGAAGCTTGGAATGGCTTGCAACACCGTTTGGCCTGGCCGTGATCTTCAGAATCATATAGGCTTATTTATGATTTCACTTCGTGAGCTGAGTGATTAGGTAAATTAAAAAATTTCTGGTAACAGAGTTTTTTTTCATCTTACTTCCCCGTTTGTTTATAAACGATTTTGTACCTGACTCGCTTTGAAACAAAGGCAAAGATGACCAATTGGTCATATCAATTCCACCTGCGAATGTCATTCTATGTTGATTCCCAGTTTTCATATTTAATTTTCTCATTCTTACTAGAGATAAACATTTTGCGAAAGACAAGTACAGTTGTAATCTCGTGAAACATCTAAGTGTTTACTTAACGTAGATTTAAAATGCTTCAATTCCTTTTTTCATGAAAAGTTCTTTGCTACGAACGATGAATGTAAAATAACAAACTTAACTTTTGACATATACAGACCGTAAAATAGCCCACTCACTCTTATAACATGAATTCCTCCTCCAGTTAATCATTCTGCTTCTATCTTAAGGTGGAAAGAACTTGAAGACTACAAAACATCAAATGGTCAAACTGCGATCTCACTTCTGATAGAAAATATCCCAGAAGCTGCAGAGCTTGTTCTGGATCAATGCGTGCATCATTCTGAGCACCTTAACCCGACCGACCCAGAATACAAAGTTACCTACAACTTCAAGTATCTGGATCAAGGTGTGGAAATGCCAAATGGAAGGTTCTCCGCTGTCCAGGCGATGATCAAGTACAGGCGTGAACGACTTCTTCTCCATCCTCTCACGCTGAAATTCAACGAAGTCAAGTGGAGCAAACTGGGGAGAAGTGTTTTCATGTTCGATTTTGTCACATATCTCATACTGATGATACTCTTCACCATATTCATAGTCGATCAGAGGAAAGGCCAAGACTTCAGAGAGGTCGACAACCAGCCGAACAACTCAGCGCAAAGGGACCCTAAGCGTAAACCTTCAGACTTTTACAAGAAGGATACTCTCTTTACAGAAATGGTACCAATAATGATCCTGCTATTTGCCGTGGTGCACATGTGTAAAGAATTTTTGCAAATCTACGTGCAACGTTGGAACTATTTTAAGGACCTGTCCAATTACCTCGACTGGACTTTGCATATCTGTGCCGCCTTGTTTATGATTCCCTACGTCACGACACAACAAGACCTAGATGATTGGTTCGAGGGTATGAAGGACCCACGTTCTTTGTGGATTATTGGAATTGTAGCCATCTTCGTGTGCTACACGAACATGATACTGTTTCTCAGAAGATATCGTTTGTTTGGCACCTATATTGCAATGTATATTGAAGTCACCAAGACCGTTTTTCAAGTGATGGCTGTCTTCACTTTCCTTGTGTTGGGATTCGCGCTCGTGTTTTACATCCTTTTTAAAGAACAGGTTGGGAATACGGGATTAACTTGTGAATGTAATGTTACGTTACGTAATATAGATAATACTACAAAAGACATATGTTCCCTAATAATCCTTTTGCTATCTTCAACAGAAATCTGTTTGCCTTGGTTGGAAAATGTCTTATACCACTAATTTCCCTTCCGCTTTATCGAACTTTTTAGCTCCCTTGATAGTTCAAGATAAGCAGGATTCTTTTGTTTAAGAATCTCTCCATAAGTAACGTCAATGCCGACCCACCAAGCGAATGCCTCTGAGTGCAAAAAGTCAGTGTGATGTTGCCAGGTCTTTTCTTTCAACACTCCTGAAATTTTTCTGGGAATACATGATAGGTTGACCTTTTCTGAATGTATTACATAAATTAAAACTGCGCTGGGCATTAATGAGTTCTGCTTTCCCTGAACATTACTGGGTTAGAATAAGGTTCTTTAGAGAAGGAAAATAAATTGATCTGATAAAACGTTGCCGATTCAGTTGAAGACTGGCACATTCTTAGTTTCTTCACTGTCTTCAGTTAGGACAGTGAAATTAGTGCTTTAGCGAAGTTTTAAAACTATAATGACAGTTAATAATGCTCATTCTTGACCTTGGAAACTTAAGTAATTTTATAGAAAACTCTTCTCTCGTGTTCTACTAATGTTGAAGCATTGAAGCTTTCGATTGTTTTTCACAGTCTTCTTCAGCAAATACTGTCTCCAATGTTGTCACGTGACTTGTGTGTATTTAGTCACGTGACAATAAGTGATTAAAAATCACAGGTAGTTCGTAATTCCCATCTCTGTTTAGGATTGACCGCTGAGGAACCCCTCAGACCTATTGTATCCATCATTGGGAGTATGACGTACGAAGCAGCCGAATACCTCGCGGAGGTAATCGGTCCACTCGTGGGTAAAACGCCATGTCAAGAACAGCATTGATTTTTTTCCGAAAGATCAAGGATTTGGAGTTACCCTCTTCACAGAAACTTGTCAGCGCGCTTTTTACCAGCATCCCCACGGAAGAGGCGATTTGGGCCATCAGACAGCGACTGTAACAAGACCACAGCTGGCATGCATGCAGGACAGAACTAACCTTACCGTGGACCAAGCAATTCAACTCCTTGAGTTATGCTTTAGCACCACCTATTTCACGTTCAGGGGTGAATTTTTCCCACAACACAAGGGCATAGCCAGGAGGTCCCCTATATCACCAATTGTTGCTAACTTGTATATGGAACATTTTGAAAAGGTGGCCTTAGCTTCTGCGCCCAACCCACCTCAAATCTGGTATCCCTATGATGATGATACACGAAGATGCACACTGCCAACATTGACAGCTTCAGCCGACATATCAACAGCATTAACCAGCACATCAAGTTTGCCAGCGAACAGGAGGAAGACGGCAAACTACTTTTTCTTGACGCCTGTGTCCCTGTAAACGAGAATGGGAGCACGAAAACAACTGTGTACTGGAAGCCCACCCATACCAATCAATGACTTAATTTCACGTCTAACCATCACTCGCATCATAAACGATCCGTTGTGAAGTCCCTTCTACACAGAGCAGGGAAATTATTTAGCGAGGATGAAGAGTAGGCAAAGGAGCTACCGCATGTCCAGGATGCCTTACTTGCGAATGGCTACAAACGGTAGATGTTTATGATCCCTCCCCGACTTAACTCCCAAAGGTACCAAAACAACACCTCCGGGTCTACTAGATCTATCACCGTGGGTCTGCCATATGTAACCGGACTTTAGGAACATCTTAGTGGTCTTTAGATCATATGATATCAACATTTACCACAAACCTTATAACATTCCCCTCTCCCCCGGCCAGAGAAAAAAACGGGCGTGGTGTACGACATTATATGCAACAGCTGTGGAGAGCACTACATAGGAGAGACAGCTAGGGTCTTGGGGAAGGGACTGGGCGAACATCAGAAGCAAACAACACCTGCCGTCTGGGAACACTTGTCCAAGGCCAACCATGAGATCGACTGGGAGGGGATCAAAATCCTTGAGCCGGGAGGCCATCCATATCAGACGACAGCGTCCCATCCTAAATAGAGATGGGGGTTACGAACTAATCACCGATTTTTAATCACTTGTTGCCACGTGACTAAATACACATAAGTCAGTGACATCACTGAAGAAGACTGTGAGAAAGAGTCAAAAGCTTCAATGCTTCAACATTAGTAGACCTTGAGAGAGGGGTTTTCCATACAATGACAACAGTTGTAATTGCAGTTTCGTGGTACAAATCACTATTCATGCTTTTGGAAGTTGAGTTCGGATGCTTCTTATATTTCAGACTGGATTCCATACAGTGTACCATTCACTACTCCGTGTCTTGGTGATGATGATTGGGGAACTAGACTTTGGATCAATCTTCATAGATACAATGGGCCAACGAAGCGAGGCAAACCGGAACCCATTGAATCCATTTCCTCGTGTGGGTTTCTTCTTCCTCTTTGTTTGTTTGTTTTTGCTGACCATCGCGCTGATGAACCTGTTGGTAAGAAAATGGCTTTCATTCCTAATCAGGCGCACCCAACGAGAACATTAGAGCAAAATAATTGTAATGTTGTCTGCAGGGCCGTACCTAGGATTTTTTGCCTGTGGGGGCAAACTCCGCACACCCCTCACAGGGGTCTACCGTATGTAGACAGGGTTTCTAGTTGAACATTAATTTTGTTTTCACTCCTACACAGAAAGTTGCCTCTACGACGTTTAGAGAAAAAAAACACACCGAAGCTTTTTTTTTTAATTGCCATGACTTCTTATGGAGTTAACATCTTGTTCAGCTTGAAGTAAATATTGTTTCTCATTTTAAAACACAGTCGATACACTGCTGTAAACAAAGGGAGAAAATCACTGAGCTTCCACAATACAAACGCACTATATCAGTGGAGCGAAGCATTTGCAAAAACACAGTCGTTATTTAAATACAATTCAAGCCTTTTCAGTATTACTGTGACACGTTGCATAGCTCTATAACACGCTACAACGATTACTAGAGAACCAAAAAACCAAATAGCCGTGCCAAGAAACACAACTCCTTGTGACAAACACTAATAGTCGGGCCCGGCATTCCAACAATTACAGAATGAAGCTCATTGCATGATACAGGCAATGATTAATTTCTGTCCTAACATTACACAAATCTCAACAAGAAAGGCAGTTAAAACTATCAAGCACTTAAAAGATCCAAGCCAAACCCAGCTGAAATGCCCTATGTGGCATAAAAACACCGTCGTCGAACACGCGGAATAAGAGATCATATTCAAAAGGAAGAGAATTTGTTACAGCGAGTTATAGCTTTTTCTGCGCGCCTAATTTACACCTACTTTTGTTGTATTTGTTTGTGCTACATCTTTCATACCTTTCGCCCCCACACCTTTAAAGATGATTATGTATGTAAAGAGCCTTTCTGACACTCCTTTTACCCTTTTTAAGCCAGTTTTCTTTGCATAAGTTTTTAGTGTGCGCGTCATTTTCAGTGATGTAAAGTTGTGTTTCGCCGTTTTTATGTTAATCGTTCGTTTTCTATTGTTTCTCAGTTGCTTATTCCATGTCGTTACTTGTAGTATTTTTTAACATCTTTTATTTAATCTTTGTATTTCAAGAATCGTTCTGGTACGGATTTGTTTACCGTCGGGATGTGTTTGGAATGGTGAAGTTTTCGAATAAAGTGATAAAGTAGAGAGCTGAGTGTAATTAGCAGCGGCTACAGAATTCAAAAGAGGAAACTCAAAAATCATTAGGCGCAAATGAGCTGTCGGATGATGAACATGTGATGGTTAAATCCAAACCCGCTACAAATACTTGCGAGCAGGGCAGGCTTTTAAAACCAATTTATCTCTGAAAAAAAGTGTACATGTATAACCTAGATTTAAAAAGACTAAAACACGCGCCAGAAAGTGGCGTAGGCTTGTCAGTCTTTATTTACACACCAAATTCTAAACCATAGGCAGCACAAACTGACAAAATCATTATTTTCATAAGAAAACCGGTACTGGCTTTTGCCTCAAAAGATTTTCCAAAATAATTATTTGGAATTCACATTGAAGGAATATTTTTTCAGTCAATTAGTCGATTTTCTTGTGATCAGTGTGATGTTAGAAACAAATTGAGTTTTCCTGGCGGGGGCAGCTGCCCCCTCTGCCCCCGCGCTAGGTACGGCCCTGGTCTGTTGCAAGTTACCATATCGTTTCGTAGATTTTTAAAGTCATATTTGTGTAAGCTAATACAGTATAATCTGTTCGTATGTTTTAACATTTAACTCACCGAACGTTTTAAGAAACGGAATCTTATTTCCCGAATTTACGAGCTATTTTTGGCTTTACGAATATGCTAGCTGACCCTACGCTTTTTTATCGGGATATTTACCAGGGCTCCAAAAAGGAAAGGTATGAGTTTTCTAGTGTTATGAAAGTTTGAGCTGACATTTTGCCGTAGAAACTTTAGATTTTCTTTAAACTAAATCCGACGGCCTTCCGAACATATATCTACTTAATTTAACGGTTGGGTGTCCGTGCATGAGTTTAAACCATTATGTGACTGAACGTTTCCACTTTTAGCCAGAGGTTAAAAATTTTTGTGTTTATGGAGTTTTGGCTGAGATTTCTAACAACTTGTTGCCAATTTATGTTCTGACAGAGGCCAAAAGGCATCACATTTATCGCCTTTATGACGATTGTGTGTCAGCTAAGTGCGTTGAGTCGCGGGTAAAATCGTCTTGACGACGTTCTCGCGCTATTGTCTCAAGAGACTTTTGAAGTTATCTTTATCGAAGTGTTGATTGCATTTCTGATACAATTTGCACAGGACACAGACAGGAGAGGCGTATGATCTCTACCATGGCTAGTTTTAGCTAGTTTTGTTTCGTAGAGCGAATAATTATGTGCCGTTCAACGTACTTAGTTCAACATTCATTTTCACTTGCTAGTGCCGTGATAAATCTGTGTTTGATTATTCCTTTTCCTTGTCGAGATCTATTCTGTCTGTTCAACATGTCAGTTGGCGTATTTTAACATTCTGCATCATGATGGTGTGATAAACGTGCGGCAATCGAGTTTAACAGAAATCGCTTAATTTTGAAATTGGGTATCGTCGTACTTTTATGGAAACGCAATGGTCGATTATATACCATCTAGTTGTTTAGTTCTAGTGTAGGAAACAAAACGAATTTTCTACGAGCTACCTTGCCCATTCAGATCTTTAGATCGAATACAGAATGATTCCTCAACTGAGGTATGTAAAAGGGATTGTTTTTCTTACAGGTCGGTCTGGCCGTTGGAGATACTGAGAAAATAAAGACCAACGCTGCTATTAAGAGATTGGGAATGCAGCTAGAGTATCAAATCGAAATAGAAGAGGCGTATCCTATGTTCATTGTCCGGAGGGCTTACCAAATGGTACACGTTGAAAAGCCCAACAAGCTATCTAGGTCGTACAGGTGGGGACTCAGTTTAAAGCATCTATCCTAAGTGCATTTATTTTCTTTATGTTGAATGTTACTATACTAGTTATAGGCACTGACGTAGAGTTAACATTATATTTATTGGTTAAGGCCACATGCGAGATTTCTTCGTGGTAAACGTGAGTTAAGGCAGACTTGACCATGGTAAAAGGCTTTTGTTGACTTTAATTCTTCTCTGGTTTCAAGCTCTCAACTAAATAAACAGAATTTACTAGATCAACGAGCGCCAAACCATATTGAATCAGGTCGCCTCGACTCGTACTATGCGTCGTACAAAAACGCGCATTAAAGTTGCAGTAGTTCTTCTGGACGCATTATCTTTCATCAGATGCTCTCATCTTCACGATCGAACTAACCAGAGGAGCTTAACTTTGTATCTCCGAGTTCCCTCAAGATGATTGACGCATCCATCTCTTACTACAAGAATGGTGATTGTTACCAGCTACTTGCAATAGGTTTTTTTTCTTTCTTTCTTTATTTCTTTCTTTTTTTTTTTTTTTTTTACTTTGACAGGCGAGCACTGGGATTGATCATGTTTGCTGTGATGGTGAATCAGAGAATTACGGCATCGTAGCACTTTTAACTTCAGAGTTAATTCACCGTTTGTGCCATTAAAGCTTCATGACTGGGCCTAGTTACCTAGGGTTAACGCTAAGTTGGAAATTAATCACTTCACCTCATCGCTTTAACTTTCACCGCAGAAGCGAGTATCTCTCTGATTCCTCATTTCAGTGAAACACCATGTTTGTTCTAGCCTTATTGCTTCGTATGGCTCTCCGTTATTTTCCTAATCCAAGCTTGCTGCTTAAAATTGGAAGAGATTATTATTCAGCCCTAGCCTTAATGATATACTGATCTTTTCGTGCGTTTTTAATAGACAAACATCTATGCTGTTTTCACGTTGTCAGAAAATAGAATTTTACTGGAAGAATACTGCATAAGAACATGGCCGTGAGCTCTCCTTCTTTAACTGGGGCCTGCTTGAAATCAACTTTAGAGAAAAATATACTGATATGTGAGATCTTATTGCCCTTTGAAATGTATAAAATAATGAAGTAATCTGTTGGAACTTCCCGTTCTCTGCAATAGTAAGTTTATTTGGCTTATAACTGTTCCGTCATGTCTTATATACTAGATTGATGGAGTGGCTGCAAGCAAGATTTGCCGATGTCAGCCCAGAACCAACTAAAGACAGTCCACCATCTGAACTCGCTGATATGAAAGGTGAAATGGTGAAGAACAAGAAGAAGATCAAGTCGATGATGGCCACGTTAGAGTCGCAGAACAAGCTCCTCAGAACCCTTGCAATAACAATCGACCCTAAGTTTCAGTTACCGGATGATCCTGAGGGCAATAGGGGAGCTGATAGCACGGATAGTGAAATAAGAGCGACACTTGAAACAGAACTGGAAAGTGAAGAACCAACGGATCCCACGGGCATACAGTTGGCCACTCCTCATTCTACAACTGATGCTCTCTTTCAAACTGGATTTTAGTCTTCCTTTGGATCAATACAGGCAGTTTATGATGCGGATTTCTTGGGCAGGCTGATTTCCTGGCGATTTGAATTGCTTTTCTTCTTTCTCGATTCAGATGACTACCGACAGTGATTTCACAGTCATCTTCTGCCGGGGTATTTAACTGCAACAAAATTGCCACTAATGGCTACCGTCAGGAAATAATCAAACGACGTTTAGTGAATTTTTGCGCTTATGGCGCATGCGACTGTCTTCAATAGCACAACTTTACTTAAGCAAAAACTAAAAATGATATTAACGATGCATTTTCGTAATCTGGCCTGGAGAACTGGTCACTAGTTGTTGTTAAGATGGCATAGTTCATGACATACCCGATTCTTGCTTCCAGGAGAGGGCACCGACCCCCATTGCAAACTTACTTAAAGTAAAGGACCCAACATATAACTTAAGGGGCACAAACATGCTCTTATTGCCCAAAGTAAGAAGCACCAAGCATGGTCTTAGGTCTTTTCGGTACTTCGCTGCAAAGACATGAAATGCGCTGCCGGACTCGATTCGCGCCATGGCCGGCATAAGGGAATTTTTAAGAAGTATTCGTCATGCAGCATTTTAAAATTGTAATTATCATAGTTAGCTTTTAAAATTGTAAATTTAATTTGTAATTACACATGTATTGATACATGAATGAGTAGATTTCCTAGTTATTTTAGATTTTTAAATTTTTAGATTTTAGACTGTTAGCTAATTTTCATCTTTCTTTTTGTTTTTGTAATTTTATCTGTTTATTGGTGGGCTTCCCGTAAAGTAGCTTTTAGCTAAGTGTAGTGCCATGTAAAATAAAGGTCCAAGTTCCAAGTTCCATTGCTTCAACCCCTTTCTAATTCGGCGGGAGAGGGGGGATGCAGAAGTCGAAAAAAAGACCCCTCTAGATAGACTTAGTAGCTTTGTTTAACACCGTTCATCGGCGAACGAATATCATATTTCAAACTTCATGAAAGTAATCGTTTTAGAATGAAGGGGCCGTTGCGACAGAGTATTTGGTCAGAGGTTTAACGTTAACGATTTTATCGACTGTGACTACGCGGCTCATTGAAACTTCCGCAACGCAGAAATGAAGAGAAATGTATTTTCGCAAACGTGACATGCAAAATTCAAATTATTTAGCAAAATTCCCACGTTAAAGGCCTAGGGGGAATGCAAATGAAGCCTGTATTGTTACAAGGTGTTTAGATCAGTCAAGAGAGGATGAGCTATTATCTTCTCTTGGATCAGTGCAAAATCGATGAAAAATAGGTGTCACTGTGCTCCTCCTTATTGAGCATTATGGGGTGTTATTGACAGTCTTGTTATCAATGCTAGCCTATAATATGTCGAGGAAACGACTAACATAACTATGCTGGTTCTTCAATAAATATGAAAAGCCATTTTCTTTTTTGATACCATAATTGGTGTACTGCATGTATTAAGAAGTTGATAAAGAGTGGAAGTATTAATCAGCCAAAAGTCAGGTCAAAAGTATAAATGATGGAAAGTGCTGGAAACAGCAGGGGCCAGCTACCTTTAGAAACGGAAAATGGCCCGGGCCCCTCAACAGGAGTTAAGCAGAAATTATAATAAGGCACTGTAGAAACTTCACTTTGTTTGAATGCTTGGAGCCTTTTGACAACTTTTCCTGGTAATACAACCTGTTATGCACAAATCCATGTTTGACGATCGTCCATCGATGTACGTGTCCAAGCCCATGATATAGAAACGTCTCTCGCTTAATTAAGAACGGTGATAACCAATTCCGAAGTATTTTTGCGCGGTTTATGACTATGCGAGAAAAGCAGATCTTAGCAAGTGCCATTACAATCCAAAAAGAAAAATGAGGGCAACCACGCATCTTTTAGAGATAATTAAGCAACATTAGTCTAAAAAGCTGTAAAATACAAAGCAATGTATGGCGTTTTTTTCCAAATTGAAGCTTAAATAATCGCTGAAAAATACATGGTTACCTCCAGTTTTCATTTTGGATACCCAGAGCACGTTCTGAGTTCTGCTTTCTCTACTTAGCTTTTAACCGTGCAAAAATATCCTTGTATTAGCAGGCACCACCCATAGGAAACCCGAGCATCTCCAGATGCGCAGTAGAAAAAGTGGGAAGTTGGTACGATCAGGTAACTCACGGTAGGTGAGGTGCTCCCGGCAAGTGAATATGTTCTTAGATAGATGAGACAGATTATAGTTTATTCACATTTTTACAAATGAGCCCAGTACCGCGTGTAAAAGGTTTGCAGACGTCGCTCTTGGTACATGCATGTAGATTGCCCACCTCTTATGTCTGATCGTGAAACATTGAATAATATGGTTTGGACTCAAAATTTATCTTCGGAAACCTGTGGACTTCGAACCTGGATATGCACACTGAGTCCTCGAAATAAGGCGTCCTAATCTGAAGCTTTTTCTTACAGTTATCTTAATTAGTAGTGAATATAGACTATCATAAGTCCCCTATTTTTCTTAGGTCGGAATAGCAAAGCGATCAAAATACGCTTAAATTGTCTTCTGCGTGTACGCGTGTGTCGTCTCCTCGCGGAATACGATTCCGGTTCGGGCGCGCTCGTGTGTTTCGCTTGCTTCACTATCACTGTTCCCTGCCGAAATGGAGCTCTGGGGTGCTTACCATTTACATGGAAAACCCGGAAATTCCAGTTGGAAAATCAAATAGTACCATTTGGAGTACTTCTGAAATTATGGGCTTCTGGTCAAAGTGATGCATTTTTCTTAGCATGAACTGCAGAATTATGGAGCGTTTTTCTTTTCTTTTTTCCGATACCGATATTTTTATTACCTTTCTGTGTTTGTTGTTTGTTTTTCTACTAATAAAGTATTTATTATTATTATTATTATTATTATTATTATTATTATTATTATTATTATTATTATTATTATTATTTAAATGGGGTATAGACTCAGCGACCGGACTTGAAGGAATGAAACAAGACGATTAAGGATTTTCTCAGCACCGAAAGGAGAAAATATATTTTTAATATAGTGTTATTTTTTGTACTGTGTGTGTTTAGTATGTATTTGTTCGTTTCTCCAATCCATCATACCAAAGAAACTCAGTATACTGACAGAAACAAATAAATCATGGTACAAATCAGCACATATGTGCATATTGCAAACCAAAGATTAAAAACGTCTAGGAGAAGGGCGTCTAGTATAATTAATCTGCATGTTTTAACTAAATTTAATTAGTTGTTACGACAATATGAGAAAGCATTATTGTTTAATATTTTAATAACAAATTAAGGAGAGTTGTTATTACACAACGCATATAATTACAGTTCAAAAAGAATCCGAGACAAAGAGTTTAGTTGTATGTACTTTTTAGTATTAGGTAAAATTAGCTTGTTGCTTAAATGAGCACCTTTTAAACTGGCTTTTGGTGGGTTGGGTTTTTATGCTCACTGTCAGATTTTCTAATCTGATATACTCTAACCAGGCTCTTATACATATGCAATGTTGATTAATCAACTCAATTTAATTCCTACACGATCCACAATGGTCATTGATGGCGGATGAATTCATGTTGAGGTACCTTTTTTTATATGACTTATGAGGTCGACTTGTAGTAAGTCTAAGCTACATAGAGCCCTCTTTTGGCGGATCCGACGGTTGACCAACATCCTTGAATGGTTGTTGGGGCGACTGGAAAATAAGTCAGGCATTTACACACCACCGGGCTTACATTCGACAGCACCGTAATATGACGAAACCTTCTGCGTAGTTAGCAATGCAAAGTAAATACAGCCGCCTTTTCCTATTCCGTGAGTAGTTAAATGCTCTTTTTTAGTTTGATGCATCTTTCAAGTTATTTTAAATCTGCCATTTTTGGTTTTGTGTGACTTGATCTTAAAGTTAACGTAACTCACACTAAACTCATTATACAATAATAAAACAAAAACGAGATCAATATGAAATGAAACAAAGCAAAATAAAAAAAGATGAAATTACATTAAAAAACATGTTTTTTGTTAAAAAAAATAGTGACAGATCAAAGTGATCTCATCAGATATTCAAACAATGATTAGATACAGATACAAGTGCATGACTTCTGCTCTGTGGCGTAAACAGTCCCACATTAGAACGCTAGTGACACGATATAACACTAACAATGAAGAAAGGACAACACTTTAATGGAATCTCTGAGGAGGACTTGGCTCAGGGTAAGGCAAAGCGACATGGTACAAGTTGCAACCCATTCAAGCTAACGAAAGACAAGAAAGATGCTGATGAGATGCGCCTCGAGACTAAAGTCGAGTTCGAGCCAGAGATAGCCAGGGACCCAAAGCCACGACCATCACTTGGTTTTGAAGAAACCGAGGTTCCAGCCCCTTTATCACCTCATGCTCTGAAGCTTTTTCAAGCTATTCGAGAAGATGAAATGGATCTAGTAGAAGAGGAGCTCGCCTCCCTGACAGATGAACGCAAGATCGATAAACTTGGCGGACATGGCTTCGCCCCGATTCACGTAGCAGCTCGATACAATTTTGGGAGAATCGTAAACTCTCTTTTAGATCACGGAGCGGACATTAACGTAGGAACGAGTGAATACCAATGGACACCCCTTCATCTAGCAGCCAGGTGGGTAAAATCTTCTTCAGCGTGAAATTTTTTTCTCCTTGGACATTTTGGTTAAACCACCATTACACTCCAAATTTACATATCAGTTTCTTTACCAAATTAAAAAAAAATAGAAAGAAAATATATCTTATACATTGTTATATGTTTATCTTATGCATTGTTATATGTTTGGTTTGATTAAGTAGAAAGGATAAGTTTCTAGCAGAGAATTTCTTTTTTGTGTTTTTTTTTTTTTGTTCGTTTTTTTTTTTTTTCTATTTGCTTTTATGTGAGGAGACAGGCATTTTGGAAAGGTATCTTATAATGATATCTTATAATGCGTATATCTTTGTCCCTCTACGCATTTTAAAATATAAATTGATTGAATGTATGCGCATGTCAAATATTTTAATCGAGCTCTTGATCCGTCTATAGCATAGTCTTTTATGCTAAAACGGAGAAAAGTCTTTGAGAAGGAGTATTTCGAATATCTGCAATTCTACAGTGACCCAAAATGATGACAGATAAATTTCAAACAACCTGACCCAACCTCGTTCCCAGCTGCAGGTTCTCTCCTCTTCCCATTCCTTGGAGGGTGTAGGCGGATGGTGTAGTCTCGGATGATTACAACCTTTAACAATGTGCGCTTTCCAGTCCCATCCTGGGTAATTAAAATCCCCCGCGAGGAGGACCTGGTGAATTTCATTTATCTTTGAGAGGGATTTCTTTAGCTATATTAATGCAAATTCATCATCTTCATGAGGTCTATTATATAAATATGCGCCAATGTGCAAATGGTCAGACCTGTTCCTAGAAGAACACCCTCTAGTTCGACTCTTGTAATTAAGCGGACATTCTCCAGCAAAGGATCATTAAATCTTGGCATTTTAGGTGGTCGCTTACGAGAGGTTCGTCTGTACTTTCCTTTAATTTCTATTTGTGATTGTATAGCCGTTTTGCAAAAGTGTTTATTAAAGAAACAAGGAGAAGTAGATAGGGAGGGGGGGACGTAAATCCTTGGGAACGTAGCTGTGAGTCGACGTGACGATAGCCTGCATTTGGAAAATCGTTCTAAATGGCCTCAGTAACTCATCTACTTGTTCCTTCGTTTGCTGTCACATGGCCGTACTCATAGAAATTGGTCTCCATGGGCGTCCACTAAACTATACGGATGCATTATAACCAGATGAATAGAGAAGATTTTCACAAGTTGTAAGCTGAGAAATTAAAAACACTGAACTTATAATTGCAATCATATCTTTCAAGTTCACATTGGTTCCAGCAAGACCTATTAAGTGGCGGCAGATTTGGTGCAACCGAGATACTAGTACTCTAGTATTCATTGGAAAAGCACGATTGCAGTCCCCTCGACACGTCAAACAATGCCCTTCTAGATTGCACTATCAACTCGTCCGTCAGGATGAATCAAGAACCAGCCCAGGCCGCCAGGATGTAGGCCAGAATGCCATTTGCGGTGGCCATTCAATCTGGTTGTACCTCACTGAATATATATGTATTGGCCTATTCAATTTGTGTTAGTTTACATTGCGAGTAATTTTAACCATTCAGTTTGGTCAGTTGGCCCGGCCACTTAATCTGAACATGTTCCATTCGTTACGGTTAAACTTCATTCGAATCTGGGTAAGCCACTCGGTTTGAAAGTGTGCCACCACTCAACTGACGCTGATACCGTCAAACGTGATGCATTCTTCACGATAATTCAGTTCGATATTGTTAATTTTGACCTCATCCATCCGCCATAGAATTCGAAAGTATGCTTTTGCACATTATGCTTTTGATTCCCCAGCAAAAGTGCAACTCCCAGATTCCCAAGTGATGTCCTACGGCTAAAGAAAACAGTCACCGCAAAAGGAGCAGCCTGACTAAATAGACATTAACTGCCCAAAAATCTTGAGTATTCTTGTGAGAGATTTTTCCGATTTACTCTTTGGCATGCTTAGCGGTGTTAAACTTTTTGTAATAAAACCTCGCTGTTTTGTCGTAGGTTTAATGGCCTGTCCACTGTTGTTGATGTTCTTTTACCACGAGGCGCCGATCCAACACTCCGTGCCAAGAACGGAAGTATGCCACTGCATCTTGCAGCCCGTAGAGGGAATGGGGAGATTGTCAACGTTCTATTGGATCATGCCTCGGTTCATGTTGACGCCAAAGATAGCTCTGGAAATACTGCGCTGCATCTGGCCTGCAGTGGAGGACACAGAAACGTGTGCCAAATCCTGCTCAATTTTGGAGCGGACATAACTGAAATTTCAGCGGACAAGATGACTCCTCTCCATTGTGCTATTCAAAATGGGCATTCAGAAGTCGCGAAAATGTTATTGAACCGAGGTAAAAACTTTGGTATAAATAAAGCTTAAAGTGGAAGTGTCACGTGTCTTGTAACATAAACTGTCGTGATTTTCTCTAGCCATAGATCAGATCATTTTTATGTTTGGCCATCCTTATTTATTAGAGCTAAACAAAAATGTCGGCACACTAGTTGTGAATTTCGGACAGTAAGCAAATGTCGCAGCATTCTGGATGATGAGGTTGTACGTGCCAGACAGAAAATTAAACTACTGTAATGAAAATATTAACTGGGTGTAAGTGAAATCATTTACTGTAAATTTTTTTGTTACCAAGCCGGCGACAGGGATGTTGGTACCAACAAGAAGAGACTTGTTGGGGAAGAGGATTTGCAGAGTAACACAGTTTTGCATTTGGCTGCCTGGAATAATGACGTCAAGACGGCCGAACTTCTCCTCGACAATGGCGCTGATGTCAACACTTTGAATTGCAACTCGGCCACAGCGCTTCATTTGGCGGCCATTAAAGGGAACATTGAGATGGCACATTTACTGATATCACGAGGGGCCGATGTCAACACGAAAGACGGAGACTCCAAAACACCCCTTCACAAGTAAGTTTACTATCCTATTTACTCCAGAAATCACCGCGGTGCTGATGAACGTTTTCGACATTTTGAAGCGGTGCTTATTGAAAGGTAGCGTTTTTCGGGGAGAAGCTTATTAAAAAGGGTACCATGGAAGACATCTGATGGTTTTTGCAGTTCTTTGTTATAGCTTAATTCATTTTAATGATACCCGTTTGTAAATGGTAAAAAAAAAAGTGCCTCACGCGTCCTTCTTCCTTCACAAAAGGCACTGATATAATCGATAGTAAGTCACATGCACTAACACTGTCTTGTTTATCTATCTATTTATTTATTTTATTAATGTATCTATTTCCTGTACATAGGGCCGCCCTTTTTAACCAGACAAAACTTGTTGAATTTCTCTTGGAAAAAGAAGCCAGATTGAATGCACGTGACGGCGAAGGTCGTTCTCCATTTTTGAACGCTGTTGCTGCTGGTCACGTGGAATCGGCCCGTATTCTCCTCAAACGTGGAGCTGATATAAGTGCCGCCGACTTGCTCATGAAAACCTGTGTTCACATTGCGGTGGAAAACGAACATTTGAAGATGCTCGCCATGCTTCTGGAGACTCGCCCGGGTGCAAAAAATTTAAACAAAAAAGATTTGTTGGATAGAGTTCCTCTACACTACGCTGCTAAGACTAAAGATAATAAGGTAACAAAATAGTCTTGCTTTTATGCTCAAAATATTCCCAGCTTTAGCCAGTCAATAAACTGAACTGGCGAATCAATGGAGCAAAACAAAACAGATACTTTTATTTATTTAAGTCAGGGTGATCCCTTTAGCACTTAAAAACAAAGTACTGTTATCAATGGGAGCCCTGGCTGTAAATTTAAGGCACAATTACATCTATAGCAATGAAAAATAAAAGTCTAACAAGTTAAAAATCATCAATTTACAAACACTAATGAAATTAAAAAGTATTCTATAAAATAGCTAGTTTAAGGAATTATTAAAAACGACGCTACCATTGTAATAAAATGGCTTCGTAGCCTATTCAGTCCTTACTGAAGGTACGCACAAGAAATTTCTCTGCCGGCAGACGTTAGGAGTCCTCCCAGTTAGATTTAAATTCACTAAAGACTGTGCACTTCATTAACAATATATTCCCTCACTAATTTGAGAATGTGTTTGTTTCGGCGAAATTCTAGCTAGAGTGTCCCATTAGAGGTCTTGTAATGCGGCGTCACTAGCGTCTGTTCTAACAAAAATTCTTGTGTTCTTGTACAAAAATTGTATGCGGTCCATTGCCAGATGTCAAAATGATGACCACTTGGCCTTCGCTCACAGATAAAACTCCGCTTTTGTCAAGCAATCATAGAATGCTCGATTACCAGACTGCATTGTCATTCTTTGTAACCGCCGATGGGATAATTTTCTCACTTTGATTTTAAGACAACTGGCCTCTGGAGCCAGCGTAGATGAACCGCCGAAGAAGAGCCAAACTTCCAACATTTCGAGTTCCACACAGGAGTGAGGAAAAACACTGTGACAAAACTTTTTTCTCAGAAATATTTCAACATAAAGGAGCTTTAAATTAGCGAAAAACAATAAGGGGTTAGGGGGTTAGGGGTTGATATTCGGCTTAGTTTGAATTAGGCCCCATTTGAGGCCAACGTTAAATTGGTATAGACCACCGGGGTTTTTTCGCCTCTTGGTCAAGACTGTACAACCTAGAACCTTCCCTCAAACATGGCAGACATAATTCCCAGTTATTCAACCCAAGGACTTGAACTAGCCAGCAAGCTCGTGAACAACTTCATGGGACGCTAGAACATTGCTTTTCCATAGCAGTTTTTCTATATTATTATTCATTCACTGTGTCACTGTAAACTGTGATGGCAGAGAACTCTTTGCTTTACTATTACACGTCTACTATAATCGCGGTGGCAGGTAAATCCTCTTTACTCCTTGATTCCTTTTTTGTAGTCATTCTCTGCGAGACCTCGCACCATCTTATTTACTTAACATTTTCAGTGGTCCTGAATTGTAAATATTGCTTCGCCTTTTCACTGACAATGAAACTCGTTTAACAATGCTATGGCTAATTTCGTTTTTGTTATAAAATATTTCTTCTGTAGATTTTGCTGTTCGTTTTATCCAAACAGAGGCGTCACGGTAATTGTTTCCAAGACGAGCATCACAAGACACCCCTTCACCTTGCAGCAAAGGAGGCCTCGTCCAAACATGTTGAAGCACTTGCAAAGTGGATGTCCGATGTCAACGCGCGAGATGAGCTGGGACGAACACCTTTGCATAGTGCTGCAAGGAAAGGGCAGAGGTAACAACCAAGCATTTTATATGTTAAGCCTTACATTTTAATCCAGGATTGTCAAGTTTTTGTCTCCTATTTTAAGCTTCAAATTAATCAAATGTTGCCGCTGGTTTTCAGTTTTTGAGTGATTCTTTTTTTTAGTTAAGTTCATGAACGGCAGGCATGTGCCACCCGCTGACGCTTCGGGGCAAAAGAAGCAGCTCTTTTAGACTATTAGTCAACTAAATAAAAACTCGCATAGGTAAACTGGCAGCCATGGAATAAACAGGTGGATTCAAGATCATCAATCATTCTTCAATTGGTAATTAAAGCATAAAACTATGCTTGAAGGGTCGTGTGTGAACACCAACTAAAATTACTTATAAGTACGAGTTACTTATAATAACGTAAAATCAGTACTTCAAGGTGCAATCAACATACATCTGTAAAAGTAGAATTTGTATATACCAAAATAGAAGAACAGATAGACGAACAGAAGGCCGGTCAGAGGAGTGGAATGTCCTTTTAGATATTTAGCATGTCACGAGCGTTAAACACTCAGAGAAAAAATTGTGAATCTTCGAGAGAAGTACAGTTTGGCCGACCGCTTCATGGAACACCGCCATGACGTCAGATATTAACAAGAAAAGACAGTTTCCTGTCGTACAGCATGTTAACAGATCAAGTCACTTGCTCGAGGACCTGGTTTAAGCGGGTTTACCAGTGAAAGAGCCCCGACATCGCGAAGGAATGCGTAACACTTTCCAATAGACCTTTATCACTCGGTGGCCATGTTGAGTCTCGGGGGAGTAAAGAGCTTTGTTTTTTGCACGGTAAGCCTCGCACTGAGTTCGCGTCTGGCCGAGGCGTGCCATGCAAAAACAAAGTTTTATTCCCCCGAGACTCAACATGGTCGCCGAGTGATAAGGGTCCATTTTCCACTCCTACACCTCTCGGGAACATTTGGGTTTCTCTAGTTCAGAGGTCGACCTCCACGCACGCGCACTTTAATTTTAATTAGTATGTCGGCACCCACACGTATTATTATTTGTATACCACTGCAAATAACGAACTCAACTGTGCTAGTTGTTTTGTACCCTGAAGAAGACAGTATTGTCGAAACGTCGGGATTTTTTTCCCCATGTTCCAGCGCTTAATTTATCAACTCCTACTTATCTCAAACTACAGTCGAACCCGAATAATTGACCTCATAGTGATTATAGAACTCAGGGCATCCAAACAATTTTGAAATGATTGCTAATGGTTAAGGGTTGGACTTTTGTCGCATCATATTCCTGCACGTGATATGATAAATACTACATGGCAATAGGTAACAGAGTATTAAAGTCTTTTTTTTCTCGTTTTTTGGACACAGCAAATCTTGTCTGATACTTCTGAATATGGGAGCAGACGTTGACAGTAGAGACAACAACCACCGAACACCTCTCATGTGGGCTGCAAAGAGAAACCAGCTAAAATGTGCTGAGATTCTGTTTGACTTCAAAGCATCTCCTGGCCTGCAAGACATTGGTGGCTACTCTGCCTTACATGTTGCGTGTGTCCAAGGTCACGCAGCTTTTGTCAGTTTACTGTTGGACCGCGGAGCAAGTTTAATGCTTTGTAACAAACAAGAGTTTGCCTGTTTGGAAGTGGCAGCCAAAGCGGGATCTGATGATGTTGCCATAACAATTGTCAAGCACAAAAGGTTAAGTGGCGTTATAAATTGCTTTTTTACGAGTTACTTTGGTTGGACTACAAATCCAAGTAAAACAGAGTTTGTTTTCAATTACAGCCTCCGAATACATAGTTTCACTCTATAGGCTGCCCCGCGTAAACATTGGTACACGAAATTGTCACACAAAAGTATTGAAATTACAAATTTCGATTCAGGAAGTATTCAGTAAAATAAAAATTACCAATGGAGCACATTATACAGCTGAATAGCTTTCATTTAAATAGCCAAATCGTTTAGGATTTCGTTAGAGACTTTTTTGACAGGAGTTGAGTGTACTTGCGATAGTAAATAGTTTCTTGAGCTTGCACCAAACCGGCAAAGCGAAAAATTCGTTTCACGGTTAAAACTTCGGCATACATCACACGTACAACACCTTTATTCAAACCTCAGATTTACAGAGTCGCTGTAAAAGCCAGTATCTCCAAGAAAAGATTGGTTTCATTGGTTTGGCCACAAAGGCTGAACAAGATCGCATCCATCACAAGTTTGTACACAAATAAGTACGGCATTTGGAAGCTTGGGATGACTTGCAACACCGTTTGGCCTGGCCGTGATCTTCAGAATCACACAGACTTACTTATGGTTTTACTTTGTGAGCTGAGTGATCGCGTAAATTAAAGCATTTTTGGTCAGAGCGATTTTAAGTCACCGGTTCATAATTATCTTACCTCCTCGTTTGTATATAAATGACTTTGTACTTAAGACTCGCTTTGAAACAAAGGCAAAGGTAACCAAATGGCCATTTCAGTTCCACCTTTTCAGGGGCAGGAGGTACTGATTATTTGTCTTTGGACGACGTTTTTACGATTGGACGTCAAATATGGATTGCTGCGAATGTTATTTGTATGTTGATTCCCAGTTTTCATATTTAATTTTCTTATTCTTTCTACTGAGAGATAAACATTTTGCGAGATACAGTTGTACCCTCGTGAAACTACTAAGTGATGATGCTTAGTTAATAGTTAATGCCTCAATGCGTTTTTTTCATGAAACGTTCTTCGCTACGAACGATGAATGTAAAATAACAAACTAAACTTTTGACATATACAGACCGTAAAATAGCTCACTCACTCTTATAACATGAATTCCTCCTCCAGTTAATCATTCTGCTTCTATCTTAAGGTGGAAAGAACTTGAAGACTACAAAACATCAAATGGTCAAACTGCGATCTCACTTCTGATAGAAAACATCCCAGAAGCTGCTGAGCTCGTTCTGGATCAATGCGTGCATCATTCTGAACACCTTAACCCGACCGACCCAGAATATAAAGTTACATACAACTTCAAGTATCTGGATCAAGGTGTGGAAATGCCAAGTGGAAGGTTCTCCGCTGTCCAGGCGATGATCAAGCACAGGCGTGAACGACTTCTTCTCCATCCTCTCACGCTGAAATTCAACGAATTCAAGTGGGTCAAGCTGGGGAGAAGTGTTTTCATGTTCGATTTTGTCACATATCTCATACTGATGATACTCTTCACCATATTCATAGTCGATCAGAGGGCAGGCCAAGACTTCAGAAAGGTCGATAACCAGTCGAATAACTCAGCCCAAGGGGTTCCCAAGCGTAAACCTTCAGACTTTTATAGGAAGGATACTCTCACCTTAATAGTACCACCAATGATCGTGCTATTTGCCGTGGTGCACATGTGTAAAGAATTTTTGCAAATTTACGTGCAACGTTGGAACTATTTTAAGGACCTGTCCAATTACCTCGACTGGACTTTGCATATCTGTGCCGCCTTGTTTATGATTCCCTACGTCATGACACAACAAAACCTTGACGATTGGTTAGAGGGTATGAAAGACCCACGTTCCTTGTGGATTATTGGAATTGTAGCCATCTTCGTGTGCTACACGAACATGATACTGTTTCTCAGAAGATATCATTTGTTTGGCACTTACATTGCAATGTATATTGAAGTTACCAAGACCGTTTTTCAAGTGATGGTTGTGTTCACTTTCCTTGTCTTGGGATTTGCGCTCGTGTTTTACATCCTTTTTTAAGAGCAGGTTGGGAATACAGTATATATGAAAGCAATGTTACGTAATGTTTAAAACACTAGCAGGAGTTTCTTGTCGGGATTTAAAACCACGAGGCGCAGTCGAGTGGTTTTAGACCCGATAAAGCACGTGCTGCGAGTTTTTTGAACGACTTCAAAAAAGATACCCTCCATAAGTAATATCAATGCCGACCCACCAAGAGAATGACTCAGTGTGCAAAAAGTCAGTGTGATGTTACCAGGTCTTTTCTTTCAACGCTCCTGAAATGTTCTGAAAATTCGTTATAAGTTGACCTTTTTGGTTATATTACATAAATTAAAACTGCGTTGGGTAAATAGATCAGATAAGTCGTTGCTGGTACATCTCTACTTGAAGACTGGTACATTCTAGTTTGTTCACTATCTTACGTTGGGACAGTCGGATAAGTGTTTTACCGAAAGTTTAAAAGATAATAATAGTTGCAATTGCTGTTATGAGGTACAAACACTATCCAGGTTTTTTGAAGTTGAGTTCGGATGCTTCTTATATTGCAGACTGGATTCCATACGGTGTGCCATTCTCTACTCCGTGTGTTGATGATGATGATTGGGGAGCTGGACTTTGGACCAATCTTTATAAAAAAAATGGACAAAGACAACGAGACAACCGGAAACCCATTGAATCCATTTCCTCATGTGGGTTTTTTGTTCCTCTTTGTTTGTTTGTTTTTGCTGATCATCGCGCTGATGAACCTGTTGGTAAGAAATGGTCTTCATTCCCAATCAGGAGCACCCAGCAACCCAACGAGATCATTAAAGCAAAAATAACTCTAAGGTTTCTCTTGTATATTTAAGTCATATTTGAGTACTCTAAAACAGTATGATCTGTTCGGATGTTTTAGCTGAAAATTCAGGTCGCCGAAAGTTTTAAGAAACGGATCTTTTTTCCCAAATTTACGAACTATTGTTGGCTGTACGAAAATGCCAGCTGACCTCATTTCACTTTTTTTTATCGAGATATTTGCTTTTCCGAAAATGAAAGGAATGAGTTTTCCAGTGTTACCAAAGTTGGAGGTAACATTTTGCCGTAGAAACTTTACATTTTCTTCAAAACATAATACGAATTTCGGAGGCAATTAAGGCCTTCCGGACATATACCCACCTAAGTGAACCGTTGGGTGCCCCCGCCTTATTTAAACAATATTTATACCTTGACCAATCTTATTTCATAAAGCGAATATAATAACGTGTATTTTAACATTTTCCATGGTGCGATAAACGTGCGACAACGGAGTTTGACAGAAATTGCTAAACTTTGAAATATTGGGTATCGTCGAACTTTTAATATCCCATCCCATCTCTTTCTTTTCGAGATTTATTCTGTCCGTAAGCGTTCAAAATGTGAACTGGCGTATTTAAACATTTTGCATCGTGCGATAAGAGTGCAACAACCGTGTTTGACAGAAATCGCTAAACTTTGAAATTGGGCATCGTCGAACTTTTATGGAAACGCAATGGTCTAACATCCTATCTAGTTGTTTAATTCTAGTGTAGAAAACAAATCGAAATTTCTACCCACTTCTTGACTTCTTCAGGTCTTTGGATTGAATATAGCATGAATCTTCAATGAGGTAAAAGGGTTTGTTTTTCTTACAGGTCGGTCTGGCCGTTGGAAACACTGAGAAGATAAAGAAGTATGCTGCTATTAAGAGACTGGGAACGCAGCTAGAGTATCAAATCGAAATAGAAGAAGCGTATCCTATGTTCATAATCCGGAGGGCTTACCAAATGGTATACGTTGAAGAGCCCAACAAGTTGTCCAGGTCGTACAGGTGAGGAGTCAGTTTAAGTGTATCTATTTCCGTATTTCGTATCTGCCAGACTAGAATCGTTTCTTATCTTTCACTGTACCCAATTTTGGACCAGTTTTGTTGAATGATATTACTTTGTCTAGTGCATTGAAACTATGTATACTGAAGTGTCTTTGGACACAGTTGGCGCGGATGAAATTTCATTACAATTTGAAATATCGTTCGTTCTCCCTTTGAGAACATCCGGCTAATGTCTTTCTTTTTGCATCTTGTGAAAGAGGAAAAGCGTCCCTTTCTTGTTGATCAAAGAAGGCAACACTGATAAAAACTCAATACAGTCAACTCTCGCCTTGCGGAAACCTCGCTATTACGGACAGCAGCTAAATCCCTGGCAAATATAAATTACAGACGTTTGACTAAAAAAAAAATTTCCTCTATTACGGACTCTCGCTATTAAGGACACTAACTGCGGTCCCGATGGTGTCCGCAATCAAGGGAGTTGACTGTATAGCATTTTTTTAAAAATACAGAAGAACGACAGACGTGAAATCAAACTACCGTAAACGAACGAATAACATTATACAGTCAACTCCCTTTATTGCGGACACCATCGGGACCGCGAGTTAGTGTCCTTAATAGCGAGAGTCCCTAATAGCGGGAATTTATTTCAGTCAAACGTCTGTAATTTATTTTTGCCGGGGACTTAGATGCTGTCCGTATTATCGGGGTGTCCGTAATAGCGAGGTGTCCGCAAGGCGAGAATTGACTGTATATTGGTTGAGATCACACTCGAGATTTTTTCGTTGTAAAACAGAAGTTAAGGCAGACTTTGCCATGGTCAAAGGCTTTTGTTGACTTTATTCCTTCTTTGGATCTCAAGCTGTCAACTATTTAGACAGAATTTAGACGAACCCGCGCCAAACCATATTGAATCAGGTCGCCTCGCCATCCTCCATGCTTTTATCCTAGCGCCTTTGTCATCTCAACTATGGTAAAATTAACGTTATTATAATAAAAATGCTCAAGTTCCTAGCTAGTGTTATCTCAGCTGTCAGCAACCTTTACATCGCGAAGGTACGAATATAACTTTAAGTACTTAGTGAAAAGTCGACTGGTGCTATGCGTCGTACACAGAGGCGTATTAAAGCCGCAGGAGTTCCTCTGAACGCATTATCATTCGTGCTCTCGTCTTGACGATCGAACTAACCAGAGGAGCTTAACTTTGTATCTTCGAGTTCCTCCAAGATCATGGATGAGGCGTCCATCTTTTAGTGTTAAGACTGATGATTGTCACCTACAACTTGCAATTGCTTTTTTTTTTATTTTGTTTGTTTGTTTGTTTGTTTGTTTGTTTGTTTGACGGCGAGCACTGGATTCGATCATGCTTGTTGTGATGGTGAATCAGAGAATTACAGTATCATAGCACTTAAATTTTCACCAATTGCTGATTCACCATTTGTGTCTTTAGTACTCTGTGCTGCAACAGTTATTGTACTCTTCACATTGTCGTTGTCTCGAATTTCCATCTTTATCATTCGCGACTTGCTCCCGAGGTTCAGTTGGTAGAGTAACCGTTGATCTAACCCGGAACTGGTTCGATTACCACTGAGGACTAAGAATTTTTTTTTTTTTTTTTTTTGCCTCGTGGACTGCCCCGTTAATCACTTTCACTGATTTATCATTTCTGTCATACCAGTGTTTGTTCTGCCCTTACTGCGTCCTCTGACTCTCCGCTATTTTCCTAATCTAAGCTTGCTGCTTAAATTTGGAGGGGATTTTTCAGCCCTCGCCAAGAATGGATTTTCTTTTGAATGATATGCTGAAAAATACTGCAAGAGAACGTGGCCCTGAGCTCTCCTTCGTTTTCCCATCTTTAACTTGGGCTTGGCTGAAATAACTTTAGAGCAAAAGATGTATGTTCGACCTTATTGCCCTTTGTTTGTATGATGAAGTAATCTGTTGGAGCTTCCCGTTCTCTTCAATAGTAAGTTTATTGGATATAATTGTCTCGTCATGTCTTATGTGCTAGATTGACGGAGTGGCTGCATGCAAGATTTGCCGATGTCAGCCCAGAACCAGCTAAAGACAATCCTCCATCTGAACTCGCTGATGTGAAAGCCGAAATAATGAAGAACAAGAAGAAGATCAAGTCAATGATGGCCACGTTAGAGTCGCTGAACAAGCTCCTCAGAACCCTTGCAATAACAATTGACCCTAAGTTTCAGGTACCGGATGATCCTGAGGGCAACAGCACCGGTAGTGAAATAAGAGCGTCATTTGAAACAGAACAGGAAAGTAAAGAACCAACGCCGGGATCCCACGGGAAAGGAGCTGGCCACTCTGCATTCTACAAGTGATGCTCTCTTTGAATCTGGATTGTACGATCGAACAACGATCGAACAACGAGCTTGACGGAAGTGCTGCAAGACCTACAGTGGGATAACAAGCAGAGAAAGGAAGACTCGTGGAAGCCATGATTTAACATTTATTGTACCGAAAGGACATAAAGATATTTTAGATTTTCTTTCTTTCCCAGGACGATAACTGAATGGAACAAACTTCCAGAGGAAACTGTTTCCAGCCAATCTCTCTGTATTTTTGAAAGTAAACTAATTCAATTTAATTCTTATCGGTAGAATAACTTTTATTGTTATTTTGTATATTTTAGTACAGTTTTATTTATTTATTATTATTATTATTCTAGAGTTGACAAGATGTCCAATACGACTTTGCCGACATAATGATATTTAGATTTAGATTTAGTCTTCCTTTGGATCAATAGGCAGTCTATGATGCAGCTTTTTCGGGTATTTCAGCGTCGGGTGATTTCCAGGTGATTTTTTTCGATTGAGATGACTGCTACATGGTCATCTTCTACCCGACCTTTTAACTGCAATAAAATCGCCACTGATGGTAGCCATCAGTAAAGTAATCAAAAGACGATGTAGGTGAATATTTGCACTTATGACGCATGCGCCTTTCTTCAAAAGTACAGTGTACTTCAGTAAAAACTGAAAATCACATTTTGAATTCATTTTCGTAATCTGGCCTGGAAAACTGGTCACTAGATGGGCGTAGTTCACGACATACCCGATTTTTCTTTTTATTACTTTAATGGCTTTGTTAAAGTTAACTTCGTTTATCCGTTTATCTGGTGCAACGAATCTTATTTCAAACTTAAGGAAAATAGTCACGTTTTAGAATGGAAGGGAGCTGCGAAGGAGTTTTAACATTCGCGATTTAAGTATTTATTTTTCCTTTTTTTGATTTAAGGATGGTACCAAGAATGGGAGTAAGCACGCTTTTTCAGTAATCCAGTGCCTAAATAGGACCTTTTAAAAATAGCAAAAATCAATAGTCTTTGAAGATTGCATGTAGCGATGAATTATTTAAAGCAAATAAATGATTAAATTATTGGTAGAGTTCTTTTCAGAAGAAGACGTAAGGTTAATTAAATACGCCCGCAAAAAGCTGAGTACTCTGTTGATGTTGTTGTTGTTGTTGTTTTTTCCCTGTGGTTTGGTAACAGAGCATCATAAAAACAAATTACAGAAAGATGGGAATTTGCCCAAGTTTGTTTACGTAAGTCAAGTCCGTGAGGGGGGTCGGGAAGGTAAATAGAAAATGAGCCTGGAACCGAAAAGCGATGCGCTCACAATATAGAGTACACAGAAACAAGGGTGGAGTGAGTATTGTCCTTTTTTTACCACAGCGTGGGTGCATCCACGGTGTGGTAAAAAAGGACAATACTCACTCCTCCCTTGTTTCTGTGTATTCTGTATTCCTCAGCACACAAAACTTACAACAAAAATACTGTATATTTCGCTTTTCTTGAATACTTGACAAATTTTGTACACAAAAATATATGTTTTTTAACTGAATTGGTAAGGTAATTTAGATACAGTTAAGAGATTCAATCAATTGATTTTGATCATTAGCTCTTTGTCAACACAAATCAAGGAATTGTTAGTTGTGTGTGGTTTCACTATACTGGGCAGTAGGGCTACGCAACCGTTCTTTCGCCAAAACGCTCAAAATGTCAGCTCTTGAATCTCTTTACCATAGCCAATTTACATTATCAACTTATTCTATGAAACCAAATATTCGTCTTCACTACCCCACTGACGCTGTAACGCAGATTCTTAAGAAACTAAACCCTTTTACCCATTTGGAATTAATTAGTTCGGGAAAGCTACTGGGAGGGATAAGACAATGTCATTCTCTAAGTAAAATTCCCTAATATTTAGTACATTCAGTGGCTTCTCACTATCTTGAATCATAAGCCGATTTTTCGAATAGGTTGATTGCATTGCCGCCATGTTTGTGCCAAAACAAACGAAACTTTGCTCACATAGTTTGCATAAAAATGGCAGTTAACTCCCAGAGAAGAAAAAAGTTATTGTTCCTAACTACCAACATGGCCGCTATGACGTAACATGCAATCAGCCTATACTAGTCTGCGGTAATTTACTACAGGTTATACCGAACTTATCCTATCTCAACAGAAACCCGTCTCCCAAGTTTTACAATATTCTACTACCGTGTCAGTATCCCATAGTCTAAATATTAAATAGCGTTCACAAAAAAACTACTCAGTGCCATTTGGCTGTCACTCTATCTGGTTAATTCTCAATATTTTTCAAACATTTTCATGGACCGAGGCAAGCCACCTGTCTGACAAGTGCACCTGCAAGCCTATGATTTGTAGCTAAAAGAGGCGCCCCTTCTCCAGTACGCGCTCCCTCACTACATTAGATAAAACTTCTCACGATGTCGTGATCGCAAGTCAACATTCTACCTTCTTGTCAATCACAAGGAAATCTCTCTTGTCATCGACATCTTGGTATGGAGATCGAAGATGACAGAAAATGGACTGTAACTAAAATTAACGTTTACAGTTGACCTAGTGACCAAACTAGTCCAATTCTACCGGTTAACTGTCATCAAAAATCTGTCACTCGATTTTCTTATGTTTATAGTTTTCTAAATACAACACAGAGGCCCTGACAGAAGCTGTTGGTTTATCCCTCACTCCTATAATCTTTAGGACATTATCCCTAAATCTTTAAATTATTGAGATCACCGAGCTTCTAGTTTTCCCTAAGACCATTGAACTACTGAAACCTGGGTTATCCCCCATCTGTGTGATAATTGTCCCAGAGTTATTTTGTAAGTTGTCTATATTATCCCTAAGATACCTAACAGCGCCTCCATACATAAAAATATATAGCGCGAATTAACCTCATCTAGACCGGAAGGGGAAAGAGTGAAGGGACGGATTATTCCGACGGCGACTTTGAACCAGAAATACTTTTTTTAATATTTTGGGAAACGCCATGAAACTTGGTGACTTTTTCACACATTTATCTGGAAGCAATGTGGTGTGGTTGGTTAGTGGTCATTGACTTTGATGTTACCATGGTAATCAATTTTTGTCAGGCCATTTTTTTTTTGAGAACATGGAAAACCTTTATTTTTTAGCTCATGTTAGTGTTGTTTTAGTGGTTTTAATTATTTTTTGTTCAATTTTGGCGCTTTCCTGAAGTTTTGGAAAAAACTCCAAGATGTCAAAGATGGCGAATCCAAGATGGCTGCCATTTGGCAGTTATGACGTAATTACCAAATAATGTGACGTCATCACTGTTCGCTATATACTCCATGAGTCATCGTCATAGCTTCAATAGTCGCGAAGTATACAGAGGGTGGGGGAAGAGGGGACGGAATCCGTCGAGCCCCAGTAGACGAAAACCCGGTCTAGATGGCTGGGTCAAGATATGGTTAGGGACGGTGGCTTCTTTTGCTGCTGCGCATTCGTTCTGTGCATTTCGGGATGGTCCACGGAACTCCTATTATTTTAAGAAGGTGCCCACTAATTCAAAGCTATTTTGCACGGTTTGTAACTGTATGGGAAACAGAGAGCTTAGTAAGTGTTATTGAAATCCAAAAATTGGTGGTAACCAGGTATTTTTCAGAGATAATTAAGCTTTAATTTGGAAAAAAATATATATATTCCATACATTGTTTTATATTTTAAAGGTTTTTTGAATCATTGCTACTAAATTATCTTTAAAAAATGCGTGGTTACCAATAGTCTTTTTAGACCTGTTTTTTTTTACATAGTCACAAGCTGACAAAAAATACATCTGTGTTAGGAGGTACCGTCCTTAACTGGGACATGAACAGAGCGACAACTGCTGAGTTATCGCTTACTAGGGAGACCGAGCTTGAGCTAACTGCTCAGTGTAAATTGTTAGGATATCGATCACTATCCTATCAGGAATGAAAGCCGGCTAATGGCTCCAAACTCATTATGACAAAAATTCTAATATTCGCAATAAACATTGAAAATTTGAGCCCCCTCAATTATAATTAGATTGGTGGGAAAGTCTTCCAACTAACACGATGTTGTCTGAATACCAGACGTTTTGTCGCCAGTTTCCTGCGGCAACATTCCATCGAGGAAGTCTGGCGCTACAGCAGCTTGCCCCTCTTCCATAGCCGGTCTAATGTCGTCAAGGCTGCACGAGCCAATCTCCGCCTCGGGATCAATCTTTCTGGCCAGTCTTCTCAACAATTTGTTCTGAGCATCGATGACATTTACTAGCGTTTTGATGCGCTTTTTAGTTTTATCGAGTTGCTTTCTAACCTCGGTGAATTCAGATGAATTGGAATCTTGCTCGTCAGACGGAAGACCGAAGTCGTGTTGGGAAGACTTCTTGATTCCAAGCCTGGCCATCACCCTTGACAAAAGAAACAGAAAAATGAGAAAAGTACTTATTCACCACCCACGATCGTTTAAAAAATAATGGCTTTATAAAACCCGTTTCTAGTAGAAGTACTGGCTTCACATGCCTGCAAAACAATAGCTGCTGGCTCTTTTTCAATGACTATACATTCCTATTCCCCTGCTGGTAAATATTTTTTCCCACACATGCTCCAGTTCATAGTTTCATTGTTGACGGATTATTTTCCCAAACGAAAACACCCATCATTAAAAGCCAGGGTAGAGTTTTCTTCTCTTCCTAAATGGCTCCTGCCGCTTAGAACTGCAAAAACAAAGAAATAAGAAAAAAGACGAACGGGGAGAAATCCATACCAAACTGGCAGGAATTAACTGGAGGAAATTCCAAAAGATTATGCGATATTGCCGATTAAAATCCCGTGTGCATGTTTTGCTCAGTTATTTTTAAATATTTTTTTAAAAAAAAGGTGGCTAGAATGTTTTTGTGATAAGGTAATCATATATGCCCGACATAACAGCGATGAATCAACTGGACATCAGCCTATTCTACATTGATTTTTAATTCACTTCTTTCATCAAGCACCAAGCATGTTACCTGTTCCATCTGCTTGGTCGATTGGGCCTGAATACCAGCGTTGGGTGGTAAAGTCTCCTCGTGATGAATCTTGGGTAGCCTTCTTCGATCTCGGCAACAAACTCAACCTGCATTGCTAACCGCTTTAGAGTTGCATTATTCTGAATAGAATCGATGTCTCCCACAGCAAGGCCAACCTATGAATGTTTAGAAGTGGTTTTAGCTTGCGCACTCCTTAAGTTACCCTGAGGAGGCTTAATAAGTTAAACGTTTTAAGAAACAAAATGGAATTTAAGAAACAAAGCATGGGGGAATGACAAGTGAACACAGGCATGAACAAGTTCCAAACTGGACTGCTTGATGTACGAGATCATCGCTAATTATCAGCTTAATTCATATTTTATTTTCAAACCAATTCAAAATATTGCCCATCGGTTTAACAGTCAAAAACACTTGCTTGACATTAATTTATTAGAAAGTGTCCTCACTTAGTGGTACGCTTTTCTTCTGGAAACATACTGATTCGCATAGAGATGGTAAACGAACGTCAGGCAAAACAGAGATGAGACAATGTTTAACTGCTGAATTTATGGCCGAAGCAAACAAAACAAAAGGAAAGTCAAACAAATCAGTGAAATCTAAGAACAGGAGCTTTAATTCTCCCAACACTTTACTATCTTTTTTAGCCCATGAGCATGCGTACTTCATTCGCTACCAGACTTAATCTGTGAGGTGGGATAAGACGAGATGAGATGATATGATCTCCCAAATCTCTTTACGGTAGCCAATCAAAACATTCGTTTTTGTGGGGGACTGGGCACGGACAAGATGGCTGAACAGACGTGTCCGTAAGAGCTCCGCACTTGTTAGCTGATTGTAAACTAAATGTTGCCCGTCTATGGATGATATTGCTGTCACTCTAAAGCTACCAACGAAATCTGTTACTCAAAAACGTACATTAACCCAACAAGGTGATTCTAGCGGGTCGGAATCAAGCTCTCCGTTAGATAAGCGGCTCAAGAACTCGACGCACGCTGAACACGAAGGCGAAGTCCAAGAAGTTTTGGAAGGAGCGCCCGAATCACCGCTTGCCGTAGATATGTCGGAGAAGTGGACAGAGAAGCTCGACGAAATACTAGTTAAGCTGAATAAGCTAGACAGCATTGAAACCACCTTAAACAATCTTTGTGCAAAGATGACTATAGTGGAAAGCGACGTATCGAAGCTGAAAGATGGCGCACGTGTTACTGAGAAGAATCTGAAGGAGATGGATGACGGTTTACAATGGATGAATACAGAATTGGAAGGCTTAAAATTGCAAATAAAGTTTCTCGAAACAGCTAAAGACGACCTGCATACGCAGCAACTCTATGCAGAAGCCTACAGTCGTAGAGAAAATTTGAAATTCTTTGGTCTGGCTGAAAGGGAAACAAAGAGTAATCAAGAAGGCAGCGAAGCGATTAACACACGTAACATTTTATTTGAATTTCTGGAGAATGGCCTTGGACTTGAAAACCCAGAAAAGAAGATAGAATTGCAGAGAGTACATCGTCTGGGGAAACCTACCGCTAAAAAGGCAAGACCGATTATAGCAAGATTTCTCCGCTACCAGGATCGCGAGATGGTATTGAGAGCTTCTTTTCACCTGCAAGATTCCGAGATTAAAGTTCTGGAAGATTATCCTCAGGAGATTATTGAGCGCCGACGTAAACAAATCAAGAAGTTAAAGGAGGCCAAAAAGAACGGTATGAAGGCATCTTTTAGCAAAGCAGAACCGGACAAGCTCTATATAAATGGTAAATTTGTCCCAATGTAAATTTCCGTTTGGCTAGAGAATGCGCTTTTGATTGCGCTCTGTCGGTTGCGATTTCTAATGTTTACATAAAATGATGTTAAGAGAATTCTGATTTGGCGGGCCTAAAGTGTTTCAATTGGAATAAGGGGCTAACAAGTTCGACGGAGTTCTGAATGTTGGATGGAGTTTATATTATTCCATCTTGCATTCTTAGAGAGGAGTAATGTGTGTGTTCCTTTATACGTCATTTGCGGTTGTATTTTAGTCAGTCTTAGTTTAGTGGGATGTTTGTTTGCAAAGTTCACACTGTTGAGTATTAAGCGAAGAATGATTTCTTTTGTATTTACTTCAAAACAATCAGGAATATATTTTTTACGGAAGTTCGTAAGTCCTTCAACCCTCAGCTGTTTATTCGGAATTTCAGTTCTTATATATGGAATTCATTGTTTACGCAGGTAGAACATGTCAGCTACTTTAAAAATAATGTCTCTGAATGTAAGGGGAATAAGCAACTTCAAAAAAAGACGTACAATTTTCACCTGGTGTCGCAGAAAGAGCGCAGATGTGATTTTTTTTACAAGAAACGCACTCAAACAAAACAACAGAAATACAATGGAAAAATGAATGGGGCGGAAAAATGCTTTTTTCACACGGTAGCCCAAATTCATGTGGAACTGCAATACTGATCAACAACAAGGCAAATTGTTCAGTGCTTCACACAATTCCCGATCCCCTCGGGCGTTTTGTTATTTCTAAAATTAAAGTTGACGACAAAGTGTATGTACTCGTCAATATTTATGCACCAAACAAAGATAAAGAATCTGTCCAATTCTTCAGGAAGTTGCATACTTTGCTTCAAATTAAAAACTTAGATTCTGAGGAGAATATAATTTTAGGTGGAGATTTTAACTGCCCTTTAAACCCAAATCTAGATAAACGAGGTGGAATAATGATACCAAGGAAATCGGTTGTGAATAGCATAGAATGTGTGCAAAATGAATTGGATTTGGTTGATATCTGGAGAGTCAAAAATCACCTACTATATTATGTCGTCTGGATTTTTGGCTTATTTCTAATAATCTGTGTGGTTTCGTCAATTCTACGGACATTATCCCTGCGATAAGAACGGACCATGCGGCAATTAGTTTAATCCTCGGTGAAATTGGAGAGGCAAAAGGACCTGGCATGTGGAAAATGAACGTTTCTCTCTTGGATGATGAGGAATATTTAAATTATCTGAGTGTTAATATTTCTAAATGGAAATTGGAGGGGGAAAAAGAGTTATCGGACAAACGCGCAGTTTGGGATTGGATTAAATACAATATCAGAAAGCATGCTATTAAGTACTCTAAAGAAAAAACTAAACAGAGAAATGATGTAGAAAAGATAATTCAAGAGGAATACAAAGAAGCAACCAGACGGTTTGAAAATGACCCAAATGATTTAAACAAATCTCGTTTAAATGAAGTCAAAGAGAAGCTGGAATTATTTTATGAAGAGAAAACGAATGGAATTATTGTACGTGCAAGGGCTCGCTGGCATGAGCATGGAGAAAGAAGCACTAAGTACTTTTTGAATTTGGAAAAGAGAAATCATGTGAAGAAACATATCAGAAAGCTGTTAATAAGTGGCGCTATAACAACTGATCCTTACCGGATACTCTCCGAACAAAAGGATTTTTGTTACAACTTGTACAAATCAAAAGCGACAGATACGGATTCCATCACGTCTTTTTTGAACAATTTAAATGTTCCGCAACTATCTGAAGAACAGAAACAATCGTGTGAAGGCCAAATTACCATCGACGAATGTAAAAGCATTTTAGAAACTTTTCAAAACAATAAGTCTCCCGGAAATGACGGAATCCCAATTGAATTTTACAAAAAATGTTGGAATTTTACTTGTGAGCCGTTCATTAATTGCATAAATGAGTCTTTTGTAAAGGAAGAATTGTCCAATTCCCAAAAGCAAGCTGTCATCACTTTAATAGAAAAACAAGGAAAAGATCGCACGTTAATAGAAAATTGGAGACCTATTTCTCTAGTCAATGTTGATGCCAAAATAATCTCGAAGGTAATTGCTTCTAGACTTAAAAATGTCCTGCCTAATATTATACACTGTAATCAATCCGTTACGTTAAAGATCGCTATATCGGTGAAACGGTAAGGTCAATTCTTGATATTATGGATTTTACAGAAAAAGAAAATATACCTGGTCTGATGATATTTATTGATTTTCGAAAAGCTTTTGATACTTTAGAGTGGAACTTTCTGTTTAACTGTCTGGATGCCTTCAATTTTGGCCCTGAATTTAAGCGTTGGATGAAAACTTTTTATAAGAATATTCAAAGCTGTGTGATAAATAATGGCTTGTCATCAGAATACTTTAACCTTTCAAGAGGAGTCAGGCAGGGTGACCCTTTGTCTCCTTATCTTTTTCTTTTAGCTGTTGAGACTTTGGCAATTTCCGTCAGAGAAAATGTTGAAATAAAGGGAATTGTAATTGAACAACAAGAGACCAAATTATTACAATATGCTGATGATACAACTGCGGTTCTCGCTGACATAGAGTCGGCCCACATACTCTTTCAGTTGCTAGAGAATTTTAAAAATATATCAGGTTTAAAGGTCAATAGCTCAAAGACAGAGGGAATGTGGCTGGGATCGCTGAAAGGAAATGAAATGAAGCCGCTCGGAATCAAATGGCCGAGCGATCCAATAAAAGCCCTTGGAGTTTTCTTTTCATATGATAAAAAACTTCTCTTTCAAAAAAACTTCTCAGAAAGGCTTGACAAGATAAAAAAATTAATTAATATCTGGTCCTCCAGGGGGTTATCCCTTTACGGGAAGGTTACTATTATCAAAACTCTGCTCTTGCCGAAAGTTGTTTACATATCTTCTTTGCTACCTACCCCTGAACATATAGTGAAAGAATTAAACTATTTGATATACAATTTCCTATGGAAAGGTAAAGACAAAGTAACTAGAGTATCTGCAATAAATAATTATGAGGGAGGTGGCCTCAAAATGGTTGATATTGAAAGCATGATCAAATCTCTCCGCCTCTCCTGGCTGAAAAGAATCTTTGGTGATAATTCAGGCGTATGGAAAAGCTATTTAGAATATCTTCTCAAAGAAACAGGTGGTCTGGTTCTTTTTAATTGCAATTATAATATTAAAGACTTAAATATTAATTCTCAATTCTATGCAGAGTTATTGAAATGGTGGTCTGAGTTTCGCAAAGACAATGCAAATGATACTAACTGGCATTACTTTATCTGGAATAATCAAGAAATACGAATAAACAATAAACCAGTTTTCTATAAAAGGTACTTCAATAATGGGATTCGAACTGTGGGCGACTTACGCTTTGATCTTAATAATATCGACTCTTATGAATTACAGGCAAAATACATAGAGAAGACGAATTTTCTGGAATGGACTGGTCTACGCCACTCCATACCGCTCAATTTAAGAAATGCTAATTATAAACCGGATCCCATAGTCCTAAATCCATCCTTCAAAACTGACAGTGGTCTTTTCGATGTAACTAAAAAGAAATCTAAAGATTACTATTCCCTTTTTGTCCGTAAAAAGGCACGCTTCCCTAATCATGCGCAAAAACTAAAGTGTGAATTTAATTTATCTGATGAGGCGTTGAAAAAAGCTTTCTGTCTTCCCCATTCAGTTGCTTTTGAGCCATACGTTCAGGCCTTTCAGTTTAAGGTATTAAACTCTATACTTTACACTAATTCAAAATTACATAAAATCGGCTATATTTCAGATAATCTGTGCTCTTTTTGCAAACGGGAATCAGAAACTATACAGCATCTCTTTTATAATTGTTCTTACTCAATTACTTTTTGGAAAAACTTTGAATTATATTACTTATCCCTGACAAAACAACAAATACATCTTGAGTTGAGAGATATTTTAATCGGTGGTCTAACACCAGAATGCCCCTTACTAAATTACCTGTTACTTATAGGAAAAATTTATTTATGGGGGTGTAGAAGAAATAACGAACTTCCGAATATAGGTGGTTACAAATTTAAAGTATCGTTAAAGTATGACACAGAGAAATTTATTTGTACGAAAAATAATACATTAGACATATTTAAAAAGAAATGGACAATATTTAGACCTATTTAATATATATGACTTGTACGGGTGTGACTTTGAATTTTTTGTGAGTGAGTGCATGAGAGCATGAGATGAGTGAGTGAGTGTTGTGAATGGTGTGTTAGCGGGCCAGCGAGTGAGTAAGCTAATTGTAATATTGTACAAAGTGTAAGTGCGTACTAAGTACTGTCTAGTTTATTATTGTATGTAACTGTGTGTTTTCTTGCAAATAAAAATTAAAAAAAAAAAAAAAACATTCGTTTGTACTCCCTCACCGACACAGCACCAAATAAAGGTCCTTGTCTATTTGAGTTCGAAATTAAGATGACATGAGATGAGACAAGGCAAGACGAAACGAGGCGAGACTAGATTGGATGAAATGGGCAGCATGGGAAAGGTTTCAAGTGGTTGCAGAAATACAGTTTTCACCAAGAGGGTACCAGCTAAATTTAAGCATTATAAGAGGTAGCAAAAACTGAGCAAAAATTCGTTGAAGAAATTAGAATGCTAAAATCTAGCTTTTCCGTCGGAAAAATGGGGTACCACAGTTTTCTCATGTTCCTGTTTCACAGCGATTATTTGTATGAAAGGGCTAACAACTCGTTCGAAATTATTATGTGAAAGGATAGGAGCTTGAGTGTCAAGGCGGAGCTTCACCGTGTGAAAGCTTCCGTAGCTTACGTACTCCCGGGATTATTTAACCTTACCTTACTCTTAAAAAGGCCTAGTCAACGCTACACACGTTTTACACTGACCACATAAAAGAGAAGCAAATCAAAGCAACATACCAGTAAGTTCATTAGAATGATGGCCATGAGAAGCAGGAAGAAGGTGAGAAACACAAACGAGGCTTCTGGGAATGGGTTGAGTGGTTTGCGAGTAGAAGTACTGTTCTTGCCAATGGTATCGACAAAGGTATTTTCAAATTCAAATTCTCCAATCATCATCACCATTACCTTGATAAATGCTCGGCCTGGGTCATTAAATGCATCCTTTGAAAAATGAGCAATTAATTGTTAAAATGTCCTCACTCTGTACTGATGCAAATAATGACAAAGTCCTTATTTTATTTATCTTATTAATTAATTAATTAATTTATTTATTTATTTATCTATTTATTTTTATTCGGTACCTTTTATCAACGTTCTGATGCCTTCTGGTTCAACTTGTCAATCAAATGCAAGAACTGTACTGTGGAAGGCGAAGTCGCGAGCGCCAATATATTGAAAGCGGAAACTTCCCCTCATACTTCTTACATCTCTTTGGACATCCACAGTTTAAACAGAAGCCATCAGAACGTTTTGACAAAGATATGAAAACATTTGAGAATAATACCATTGGCCCATACCACAGGAGATTTATACGCTATTCATAACATGAAGTAGATAGCAGTATTGCTACTCTCCAGCAGTATGTCGCATGAGTACGCATTTATACACCTGGGTAACTATAGAGAGACAATATGGAGGTAAATTTATTGTCTGAGGAAAAGTCACATCAATCTAAAGACCAATCTAGCCTGGAACAACCGAGCGTCCGATTTTCTGCCCCAATGTGCGATCGATGATTCGACACGCAAACCAGTACACTGGCACAGCGCCTCTGCTGAGAACTAATACAATACTTTTCAGTTGATGTAAATGAAAACGGTTCGGGGAGCAGCACTCTTCTACAAATGGTATATTTATCATAAATCCAACGGTTTAACTTTTTTGTTTTTTCCTTTACTTGCATGTATAAAACAAAATGATAAGAAAAATATGTGGGAATTACCTCGGTGATTTTTGAAGAAAACTAAGTGGAAATTTAAAGCCGTGACCATGTAAATCTCTCACAAAACAGAAAACTTTTTCCAAAACGTTCCAAACCGTATTGTTATTTTACAAAAAAAAAAAGACGAAAGTCTAATTGAGCTTCGATGACTCAATTTCCTTTTTCACTCTACAAGACGGATAATAGGCGGACAACTTTCTGAACAGACAGGTTGTAGATCAGAAGGGCAAATTATCTTCTTAGTGAAAACACCTTTCCTGGTATCGTCTTTTTAGCTCGAAAACGGGAGGGACGCAATGTTTGCTTATCATCTCCATATAACGAATCGAAAAATCAATAGACAAAATCAGACGACTTTAACGTCCGAAATAGCGTCTCTATCCTTTTCATACTAAGACGACTTGTTCATCCAATAAGCCGTCCACCTGTTATCCGAATTGTAATGTGAAAATGTCAAAATGTCAAACAGTGAATGATAGTCAATGATAGTTTATACTCGCGCGCTCGTTTAACCACCAACTATCATGGGCTATCATTGATTATCATCAACTGTCATTCACTTTAAGCGTTTTCAAATTCTTCATGATAGTTGAAGATAGTTTTTCATGCATGCGAGTTTTGTTTGCGATTTTCAGCACACTTGGCAGGTACCTACACAAGAAGCTTGCGGCCAATTATCGTCAGCTATCACGAGATACTTTGAGTCGTTTGACCACCTGCTTGATAGTTGATAATAGTTGATGATAGTGTTGATGATCATCAGCTATCATCGACTATCATGCGCCGTTTGACCAGGGCTTAAAAGGGTTAATCTCCATGGAAGGAACCGAAACTAAACCGAAGTACATCTCACCTGCTCTTTGAAGAGAATGAAGAAAACGATGGAAAAGCCAATGATGAAGACGAAGAAAACAATAAGGACCTTGAGTACTGTCTTGGTGACCTCCACGAACATGGTTACATAAATCCCAAACAGACGAAATCGACGAAGAAACAGAACCAAGTTCGCGTAACAAAGGAAAATCGATGTCACACCCACCACCCAAAGAAGGTATGGATCTGTCATTTTCTGGAACAAGTCGTTAGTGACGTCACCTGGCATGACGTATGGAATCATGAAAGCGAACGCAGTCCCATAGAGCAGCCACTCCAGCAAGTTGCTGATTTCCGTAAAGTACCTAAATCGTTGTATTATTAATTGAAGTATCTCCTTTACGAGATGGATAACTGCAAATGTAAACACTATAAACGAAAGTCCGTGGGTGAACTTCGTCTGGCCCTCGTAGATTTGTGACACTGGGTAGCACACGGTTTCAAAACCTTCTACCCAGGTTCCATTTTCATCGTAATAAAAGAAGTCATCATCGTAGCATTCCTGTCCTTGTACCTCGTAGGTTGTCGTGAAGTTCAGTTTTTTCCTTTCAATGATGATGAAAGCCGAATAGAGACCCACAAAAACCAGGTATGACAGAAAATTGAAGTAGTAAATAATGCGTCCAAACGTAGACCACTTTTGACTCAACAGAACTTGTGTTAGTGGATGCAGGAGGAGCTTCTTTCTTTGGTGTTTCACCATAGTACTGGGTCCAAAGAAGCGTCTTCCAAGCACGAAAGCTTGGTCATCAGGTCCTGGGTCTAAGAGGTGGAAGTCATAAGTAATTGAGAAGCTAGGATCATTTGAGCCTATCATCTCCGAGCGTTTAACACATCGGTCCATCAGCAGTTCCGCGCTCTCCGGAAAGAATTCTATTAGTAGTTTCATTGGAGTGTGACCATTTTTGTCTTTGTGGTCCATTACTTCAGGCCATCTACAAGGTTGCAAAACAAATATTAATAATAAATAAATCTGTAGTATAATAACCTACCTTCGAAGCACTTGATAAGTTATAAGTAATTCAGAAAAGTATAAACAGCAACAAAGAGCATGTGATGTAACAATCAAGCGTGTTCAACTAATTTAGCAGGCGGTTTCTTCGCAAGCTTCATTTTCAGAAGTCTGCCATTCACTCTCGGGTAGCTCTGCAACTGAAAGATCCAGAATCTCCTTTGGTGCGACCTGTGTGGGTCATTAAGATCAGTGATGATGTGAGCATATGCCAGTCAGCTGTGTGCTATGGATGAGGTAAAATTTCTTCCACAGCGAGCGAGGTCTTCGTTGGTGCAATATTAATTTGACCAAAGCACGTATCTTAAATCAATTCAGGTAGTTACGTTTGACGTGGTCAACTTCAAACTGGCTAGTACTCTCTGGGATCTTTCCCATCGGGACTTACTCCGTTCGGTGTGACGACACTGAAAACATAAGGACTATCTTTATATCAGGAGCAAGAGACCATGAAAATAATAGTCTAATAATTATCGACCGACCTCAGTTCTTCCTTTAGTATCAAAGATCATGGAGCGTGCCATTTAAGTTCAATTGTTGGCTTTTTTTAACAGAAAATGACTTACTCTCAGACTACTAGTCGGGTTTTTGGTAGAAGCACTGCAGTAGTTTATCTCACTGATTATGGAATACATGTGGATAGGCAAATGATTGGCGCCGTGTTTATTGATTTGAAAAATCTTTCTACCTTGAAGACCATGAATGCTTGCTTCATAAGCTAGAACCGGCTACGGAGTAAGAGGGAGTAGTCTGGATTGGTTTAGGAACTATCTTACAACACGGACTCAAAGAATTCAATTTGGAAATGACCTTTCTTCAGGCCGAGCCATCCGATTTGGTGTTCCGCAGGGCTCAATATTAGGGTTTCTACATTTTGTCTCGTACGTTAATGACCTTCCTCTGTGTTTAGTTAATTGTTCTATTTCAAAATAAGTTTGCTGACGATACTGTACTACACTTTCCGAGTCCTTTGCACTTTGGTAATCTGAACTAAGTCGACACAAATTTTACATTGACCTTCGTTGTACATTTTTGTTTGTTTTTTAATCTTCTATATACCTATTCAGGACTTCTTTTCATTTCTTCTTTTACTCTAAGAAATTTTGCACATATCTTTATGTCTCAGGGCCCCTATGGGTACCAGCCTCGTAGCGGAATGGGCTACCCTGGTTAAATAACGTTATTTACTTACCTTGGATGTTTGATCATAGCCATGGCCACGTCGCTGTTTCCTACCCGGACTGCAACCTCTAAAGACGTCAAACTCTGCGTGTTGCAAACATTCAAGCTTGCCCCGACATCCAACAGCAAGTTTATGATGTTTACGTGTCCCTGCCTGCAGGCGATGTGTAATGCGGTGTCCCCCTCCATGTTGACGTCATCCAGGGAAGTTTGCGTTGCCAGCAGTTCTTGGCAGCACTTTGCATAGCCAAGCTTGGCGGCCCACATCAGCGGAGTCCACTGGTTATTGTCTGTGCTACATGCGTCGGCTCCGAGTTTTAACAAAGTGTAACAAACTTTCCTGAAAGGTAAGAGACACCATATTAGTGAGTGAGTTCCCCATTGACGCCAATAAAGGCACGTAAAAAATGTTGGTTTAAGTGTTTTGTTGTTGTTGTCGTTTGTTTTGTTTTTGTTTTTCTTTTTTTGCTCTTTACTTTGCGAAAATACGTTCTTCGGGAAGGATTCCTTGTAAACAATTTCCATTTCCGAGTATAACAAGCCGTGGTGCTATTTTTCAGTTCTCTACACTTTTGCAAAGTGGTTGAATTCTAAACAAATGTGGCGGCAGGTCATTGCAGAAAAACCTAAATTAAAGGAACATTTGATGCTGGTACTGAAGCGAGAGTTTAGCCACAGTCAACCCGTTCTTTGCATAGGTAGAATAGAGCAAAGTATGCCCTTCATCAAAAATAGATACAATTATTACGGAACTTAGCAGAAAAAACCCCTTCAGTTTTCAGAAGCCGGTCTAATAGTGCCTTGTTTTACTGTTCTTTACAGACACTTTTTAGAGCACGGGGAAAGCAATTACTCGACATCACACCATGCAAAATACAACACACTCGAGTCTGGACTTTTCCAGTTCTAGAGACACAACGTAAAACTCGTGACGTCATTAATCTACAACCTAATAGTTCTCAATTGCAAAAGAACAGTGACAGACCCCACCCATCCCCTGTTCAACTGACAAAACTTCCATTTAACGATGCAAAAACTGTACAGTTAAGGAGTGTCAAGGAGTGTTTACCTATGTCCATTCATGACGGCATTATGGAGTGGGGTTCTTCCTTGATCATCTCGTTCATTCAAGCCAGAGGCAACTCGTCGCGCCAACACTTCAACGTGTGCAAACATTCCATACTGGGCAGCAAGATGCAGGGGAGTTTGCTGTGTCTCATCTTGGAAGGTGAACCGTGTTTGCTTTTCCAAAAGTGCATCCATTATCTAGTTTAATCAAAAGACAATAAAACCGGATACAAGAAATGAGCCAAATGACTTGGATAACCGTATCGAGGAAATTTGCTTTGTTAGAAGACTACTTTGTGCCTTTTTTTTTTTTTTTCAGAAACCATGTTCTGGGCCCTCTAACATCCATAATTTGGTTTAATCTAAATCTAAAATCTAAATCTAAATCTAAAAATGGTAGTCGCTAGTCTTTCTTGAGAAAATTTGAATATTACAATGTAATGAATTATACGAATTATAAAATTTTACTCAAAGGAATCAATGTTCACCTCAGGGGAAAATGCTTCATCATGCGAGGGATCCAAACAGGAGAAAGTAACCACGATATGTGGAGTGCAAGATGTTTAATATACCATTATATTAAGGGTTCAATTATACTAGCAAGTTCAAAGGAACACCAACGACTTTCCAGTTGTCCTTGTTACAGACATATTTGAAATACTGACGTCGGTTGACTCCAAATAATGCATATCAAATGCGAAGTAGCAGTGTCTTTTTACTGGCCGTATTTAATAAACTCCAAGCTTTAGCAATGCAAAAAATGTACAGTACGCACCCTAACATCATTAACCATGGCAGCATAGAACAGTGGAACCCTCTCGTTGACATCAGGGCTGTAGAGGTTCCATAGAACAGATTTCTGTTCCAAGAGCATATGCAATGTCTCTAGGTGATCATTCTGAACCGCCATGTGAACGCAATTTTTCATGTAGATATCACTGGCTTTGAAGTCAGCGCCTCTCTGAAGAAGAAGTCGAGCACATTTAGTTTGGCCAGCGGCTACAGCGTCTAGAAAAGGAGTGATGCTATGGGAGTCACGAGTGTCGATGGGTACACCATGGTCCAGGAAAAACGAGATGATGTCATCGCGATTAAACACGGCTGCTCTGTGAAAGAAAATAGCAGAATTCATTTTATTGAGAATTTTCAGTGTAGTAATTGTTGGCCATTTTATGGCGCATTCGTTAGGAAAGTTGCTTTTGAATATAACTGAATGTATGAGAAAAAATCATCCTTCTCGATGCAGCTTTTATTTGCTCTTTTGTTAATCTGCATAATAGCAATGGAACCGTGAATGGGACGATGACAAAGAGTATAGTCAAGGGGGAGAGGAGGGGAGGAAAAAAGTGTTTTCCACATTCGAGCAAACACCTGCAAAGTTTGCGACATTTCCCATAATTTATCTAGCAACAATTTGGTGCATCATTGCATTGTTCACGTCACTTGATGTTTTCTATGACAACAACATTCTCACCGCCATGACTTTTTTTTATTTTGGATTTTTTTATCTTTGCATTCTGTTTTTTTTTTTTTTTTTTTTTTTTTGCAATTAGATTATTCAATGTCAAGAGGGGATGACAATATGTAAAACTTTAAACAGTTAGATGTAAGTAAGTGTTGCCATCTGTGCCCGACCACTCGATTGGATAAATAGTTTTAGGCGCAATACTTACTTAAAGAGTGCACTTACATTTGAAGCACTACCGGGACATTAGTTTAGATCCTAACGATAAATTTAGCAAATGAGTATTTACCTATGAAGAACCGTTTTAGAGTCAGAATTCCTGAGAAAAACATTAGCTCCTTTCCTGATCAACAACTCTACCATCCTTAGGTTTCCTTTAACTGTTGCCACGTAAAGTGGCGTTTCGTTGTTTGATGTAAGCGCATCGATGTCCGCACCATTCCGAAGACACACCTCTGCGGTGTTAAGGTCGTTTGTTCCGGCAGCGAGGTGAAGGACAGTGTTGTTGTGCAAGTCCCTTTCTCCTACGAGAGCCTTTATGTTCCGGCCTGTTTCATTGACTGCAAAACAGAATGAGAATAATGTGAGTGGCTGTGACTTTCTGTTTTGTTGTTACGCTACTGTTATTGGTAGACAGAGAGTTAGGATTGGTGTGCAACTGCTGAGAGTGTGAATAGATTAAGCAATGCAAGCATTCCTTTGAGGGCAAAAGCAAAGAAACACACAATCAAACTATAAGAAGGGGCAGGGATTTTCTGAGGCTGATAACGGAAAGTAATCAAATGTAACAATCGTAGTCATTTATCTTGAGAAGGTTGTTGGCACATTTGACTTATCTCCTTATACCATCGCTATCCTTCACCACCCCTACCCCCTCCTTCCCTTTTCAGTGTTGGTTTTGAAAGAGATTTGTCATGCATTTTTTGTTCATGGTCAAACCGTCCACGAAAAAAAGGACTTTGGATTATGGGCTTTTCGTAGCCGGGTAAATGAACGGGAGTTAGTCACTGAGATGACAATGCCAGAGTATCATGTCGTCAAACGATTCAAAAGAGCAGCAGTGTTCTCTCTCCAATAATCCTTTTTGCATCAGTAGTCAAACAGTCCCTCGGTCCAGATCGATCAATCGCTCGACGTCAGTGTAACATCTTAGAGACAGCAATAGAAGCATCGACCACTTACCCGTTCCCAAAATCAAAGCAGCGACTTCAGTGTTCCCGTGATACACTGCAGTGTGAAGAGGAGTCATAAGCTCGGTGGACTTTGCTCGTATATCAGCTCCTCTATCCATCAGCATTTTTGAAATCGTTACGTTTCCACTGACGCAAGCCAGATGAAGCGCAGTCATGTGGGAGAGGTCTTGGGCGTTGACGTCAACTTTTGCATGATGCACGAGACATTCCGCTACTTTGTCATTCCCGCGACGGGCGGCAAAGTGTAAAGCTGTGCTGCCATTGGATGACACCAAGGTAGGGTTTGCGCCTCTTTGGATCAGCAACTTGACGGTTTCGACGCAGTTGAATCTAAAAAAGGGACGAAAGCGCTTATTGTATGAAACCACATTTAATTGAGGGACTGGTTATGAAATGTTGCCATCTTTAAAGTTGATAACAATAATGGTAGTGCAATTTATGTTGGAAGGGCCGCGACCCTGCATAAATCCTTTGTTTTAACGTTCACACCACAACTGAATGTCTTCATAGTAGGCACGTTTTTATTGGTAAGCTGCTCCAACACAGCTCAATATCTATCGCGGTTTCTGATTGGTCAAGGCGAAAATGCTGACAAAGTCATGTTTGTTTCGCTTCATAACCATTTCCTTTTATTAACTATGATGAAACAAGCTAGGTTTAGTATAGTTAGTAATTATGTTATTTTCAAGCATTATACACTGACTCTTTGTGAATGTAGCTAAGGCGACAATCAAGAAAATGCGTGAATGGTGTGATTTGTTTAATAAGTGTAGTATTATCAAAGGTCTTAAGTATGGACCCCACAGTGTCAGAGTTGAATGTCAGTGTTGTGTAGGGGCCTGCGCATTTAATAATGAAACACAATTGATTAGTTTCAGTTACATGGTATCTGTGGGAGCACGATCAATTGAACCTCTCAGCGAAACGTACATTTGGGCACGCTGTACAACGGACATATGTGTCCAGCAGTTGTAGACAGATGTCATCTATCCTTAGAACGGCTAGTAGATCCATGTGGGGACGAAGAAAGCTCTAAACTTTTTTTTTTTGAAAGGCAAATGTTTTACAATCGTTTGACCAGTAGCAAGACCCAAGGGTACAAACTACAAAACCACGTTGGCAACACTAAAATGGCAAATTCTTCGAAAGATGTCATCCATCCTTAGAATGGCTGGTAAGGTCCATGTGGGGCCGTTGGAGAAATGATTTAAACCATTTTTTAAAGGAAAATGTATTACAATGGTTCAGAAAAAATGTTTGAAACGCTACATTAGTGAGCAGCACTTTCCGAACTGATTTTGTGGCTTGTTTCAGTAGTGGCGTGCTAAGTACATCGTTGACAAATCTTGAATATGAAGATATGAAACATATATTTGAACTGCAGGTGAACGATTAAGTAGAAGAAAGGCCCTCGCAGCTAGCTATTTAAGCAACCTTAGCAGTTAGGAAAAAAAAAACATTCCGGCTTGAACGGGATTGGAATCCATGACCTCCAAGATCAATCTGGGCCAATGATTAAATTCATATTGCATGCCAATTGTTTAGTTAAATTAATTCCTAGCCGTTATTGTCAAATACTGTTTTTAATGAGATTATATGTATTATTATGATTGTATTATCAGTTATATTAATTATAATACTAAGATTATATTTTGTTATTATAAATTATAATTATGCTATTTTAATAATTAAATATCTTAAGATTATGTTATTAAATGTTATTAATTAATCTTTTTATTTTTACCACTCACAACCTCCCCAGACACACTCCTCTCTCTTTTGTTCAGTAAAAATCTTCTAAGGGTGCGTTCGATTGACCCTATTTCGGAAAAGGAATACATTCAATGATGACAAGAAATCCCCCATGAGAGGTTTTTAGGAGTTACTGGAGTACCAAGTCGCTCTTAAATTATCATCTGTCAGCGAAAGTTTGCAGGAATATCTTCCCAAATTTACTTTAAAAGAGAAATCTAACAACCATTCCCTTTATTCTCATTCCGGAATACGATCAATCGAACGCAACCTAAATTCATGACAACATTCTGAAAGGGTGAATGGAGCATGGACTGTAAACCAGCAATAGCATTGTGAATTGCGTGCAGCTGGGAACAAATTAATAATGCATTGCACGAACATAACAAAGCGTATACATCTATCCTGATCCCTCGATAATCCTGTAACATTCAATTAAAAAGAATGATATTCGCAACATGTCGTCGGGCAAAATCATTTTCTTGGGTATTTTGAAATTCTTCAAAGCGTCTTCGGTCGGAAGTGGCCGGAGAATCTTGGGAAATCCTGGCATTCCCTGGTTGGAAATCGCATGTCTGTGTTTCAGAAAAAGTTGGCAGGCATACTTAATAGATAGATACTTCATTAATGCACTTTGCAGCCAGAGGCTGAAGTACTTTATTTTTATGAAAGAGGTCTTGTTGTGAGAATAATATTTTAGAGTGACTGCATGTGATGAACTCTGAATCTGGCCGTTGGTGAACGCATAATATCCAATCTGTGAATATAATACTCTTTATCCCTACTTATAATAACATTTTTCCATTTTAGAGCCCATCGTTAAGTAATGTTTAGACATCTAGCTTTTGTGTGGCACTGCACGAAATTAACATAAGTAAATTACACAGCATTCATCTATAATCCACTTGATCGAAATAATTCTGTAACATTCACACGGAAACTGATGAGATTTGAATTTTTTCATAGACTTCTTCTTCTCCTTTTATTTTTCTCGTTTGTAACTAAATCTTAATCTTTCGAATTGTTATTATCATTTTTTTCATTTTATAGACTAGAATTTTCGGCAAAACAATCAGCTAGACACTGGTTGACCCGCCGAAAGACGCTGGATTATTTTCTTTAGGATCACTGACTTGTAAAATGCAAATTGCACTAATTCTTACAGACTGATCAGTTCCATTAACGAAAGTAATGCGGGCCTAATTGCTGACTGTCAATGAAAACGAAGCGTCCAAATTTTCAACCATGGTTTTGTTGCTCAGTTTTATTTTCTAGACAGCATCAGTCTGAGATCAATAATTTCCAATGTGTTGACTTCATAATGGTGATATGTACATTTAATAGTTGTATCAGTATTCAGTTCTCGATGTCTCTAAGCCTCTTCCCTGGGGCTAATTTCACTCAACACAATTCAATAACCTGGCAGTAGTAATTTTAGGTTCTGTCGATATGAAGATTATATTAAATATCCTGAAGCTTCTCGAAATATGCCTTAAAAAGTGGGAATCAGTTTCAGTATTGTTAGATTTCTTGAAATATTGCACGGAACTTGCTGCATCAGAGAAGTATTTTTTGATCAGAGCAGGACTTATTGCTTATTGTTTCAACTGGCACATGCATATAAATTTTTTCGTTAGTAATTAACAATAATGACCAATAATAGTGATGCGTCTTGTGCACGCAATCATTACTTTTCAAGATTGCGCACTTTAAGCTTCTCATCAGTCAACTGAGTTTGTAGTATTTCAAAATCATGCAGGTTGCATGTTTTGCTGCCACAAGTTACGCAGTGATACCTATTCCGCCAGGCTTTGGCAAAGTTTAGTGAACTTTGTGAAATAAACAGTAGAGGTGCTCATAGTAGCCGGATTCATAAAGATAAAACGTCACTTTAACAACTACCGGTACTCTAATTAAACTCATCGCGAACAGTACTTGTCAATACTTCATAAAACACGAAGACAACTCCGGAGTTGCGGTATCATATTAGAGTTTTGACATGTGCAATGTAGTCAAGCATGGAATAATATTGCTCCACAAATTCAAGCGCCGGGGAGTTTGATGCATAGCCGTAATCCAAGGCCAGCGTGTCAGTCTGCGTGCACGACAAAGCGGGAGCCTCAAAATAACTAAAATAGCAAGTGTTCTAAATGTAACGTCCCGGAAGACTACGGTTACGTCAGTTATTAAAAGACAGTTTAGACGGTGTTTAACAAAACCACGTTCTAAGCCATTTTCAATTTTGCCAACAGCCAATTATCTAAACATTTCTACTACTGACGCAAGAAGGCTTGCATCCCAGACTAGAAAACTAGTTATCTACTTAAAATAAACCACTTATAAACAGATTTGGAGGCCTGACTGTCTTAAGCCGCGGCCTAAGTTAGACTCTAATAACTGGCCCCTAAATGTTTCCCAAACTAAACGCTGTCTTGCGTGACAAGGCAACTTACCTCGCTGCAATCTGTAGCGGTGTAAGATTGTCTTCTCTAGTCCGGACATCAATCAGTGCGCCATGATCCAACAAAGTTTGAGCTACGCTACTTCGGTTATACCTTGCCGCTTGATGAAGCAGTGCTAGCCCAGACTGGTCTAACTTGTCGATTTCTTTTGTATTTTCTCTTTTCAACAGTCGTTCCTTCACAAGATCGACTATTCCGTCCCGTACAGCTTCGAACAAGCCGCCGGTTGCTCGCGACATGATGGGCTTTGCAAGTTCGCTCATTTCCACAATTAATCTTTCTTTGCTGACAGAAAATTTCTTTTGACCTTCGCCGAGGTTGGCGTTTCCATCGATTTTGTCGTCCATTGGAGAAAGTAAATGATCTCCCCGATTGTTTTTATCCGACATCAGGGCCTCTTTTTCAGCTGCTCTAGAGCGTTTGGTCGCCAGGGTTGCTGGGAGTAGTGGGTGAAAATATTGGCTGGTTCTAACGGGCTCTTGAGATGAGCTTGTCTTGTGGTTTGCAATTCGTCGGTTTGTTTGTGATGAAACGCGAATTACATTGTTATCATGTTTTACATAACAATTAAAATGAATTAAAAATGCCCCCGCAGCGCTAAACTTTGCACAGTCAAGTGCACCATTTAGAAACGAGGTCAGTCTTGGAATTTTGGCAAGAAGCCCTTTGAACAGAGGAAATTTGAATATTTATGATTTAACAAGCGTAGCAAAAATATAGTATATAGTGAGCTCTGTCTTCATCGAAGATAGCTTCTAGAGTAAAAACAATATCATTCACCGTGATCACATAGTCTTTCGGAAAACGGAGGTATATACGTACTGTGATAGTCTATTTTTTTAGTTGTATAGTTATGTGCAGCACCATGGGGTATAGATTTTTACCATTAGGCCTGAAAACCTGAAAATGAGTAGGATTTCACAAAAGAGTTCTCGGAAATGAGTAAGAATTCAGGAGTAGTTTTTAAACAAGCCTGGCATCATTCCGACTTAGAATGAGCACCATGCAATAATTTAATCAGTTTTTTTGACGATTAAAAAATTGTAGATACTAGGCGGCCCAGCACGTGAAGGATGATTGCAGACAAAGCTGAGTTGATCAATGTAGGGCTACTGAAATTCTTTCATCTCGGGTTTTGGCCAGATTGTTAAAAGGAGTGTAAAGCTAGAACCAGGGATCGGTTAATGATCATCCTTGCATGAAATCTGTTCATCAGTTAAAAAACAAATCCAATTCTCTCTGCCCTACATATTTTAAAATCAGTCAGTAGTGACTCCGGCTTCTGTTAGGGAAAGACCGCAGTGTTTCTCAGAGAATTTTCAGCTTTCAGACCTGAATTTACATTTTTTAATGGTTAAAATCTATACCCACTTTCAGACCAAAAAAAGGCTCAAAAACCATACTTCTCGGCTCGGGACGCCACATACCCGTCGTTATTGATACAGTAAATAAACTCCTTCAGGTGACTTGTATATCGGATGATAACGCCCAAGGCTGAAAGATTGTTCGAAAAATGAACAGTTGGCCGAGAAATGAAACTTCGAAGACAACTGTGAAATTTTGAGGACTCATCTTTAAGCAGCCGGAAAGCACTTCCGTCCTTAATACATTAACAAGCTGGAAAGGGGTTACAGTATAGGTTTTCGACGCCATTTTGACGAGTAGGCAAACAGGCTTGAAATAACAGTGTTTGTATGGAAATCCGATGTCAAACAATTTTTATAAAACATCGCTTCTGAAAAATTCATGAATTGAAAACTTTTGGCACTAGGAAAAGGATTTTAAGAAAAAAAGTTGGAGGGATGTAGCTGTGCCAGAAAGCGTCCAGTCGTGTTTTGAACTTACCATCTGGCATTTTCCTGTACTTTTTTCCTGCGAACTATTTTTGGTATCAATTCACGGATGGTTCGCTAAACTTTTTCTAGTGCCAAAAGTTTCCAATTCATGAATTTTTCAGAAGCAATGTTTTATGAACATTATTTGACATCGGATTTCCACACAAACACTGTTATTTCAAGCCTGTTTTCCTACTCGTCAAAATTGGGTCGAAAACCGTGATAAGGCCTATAATTTGTAACCCTTTGATCCATTTCTGAAACGTGCGCGCTTTACTGCAGAAAAGACAAAACATCCATTGATGGCCACGGCGGCGTAATTGCAACTACATAAATGCAAACTTACTAGTCTACTAGATTTGTTTTTTCTCGTTGAACTAAAGTCCACCGACTGTTATCAGATCGTCTGGTCTTTTGCCACGTGATGTGTTTTGTCCAATGAGAACGGGTGGAAATTTATCGCTGAGTTATAAAAAAATTGTACCCACATGCACGGAGTTTAAAACTGGCTTCCTACAACTCGTCGCGCAAGGGAATAACGCACTTTTGTTAGCCGTTGCGACTGACATTTGAACAAAACATTGCATGCCATTGAACACCGTGGCCACCTGAACGCGGGAAAAATACTTGCACGTATCCGAATTGTAACGATCCAGTTCTGCATGCTTTCGTCACAAGCAGAATTGACTATTGCAATGGACTTCTTTATGGACTTCCAGATTGTGAAATAACTAAACTGCAGAGAGTAAAGAACGCAGCAGCTAGGTTACTAACTTTGAGCCGCAAATATGACCATTTTACGCCCGTTTTGCAAGAATTACACTGGTTGCCAGTTAGGTATAGAATACATTTAAAAATTTTACAACAGCATCAGCTTATATTAGCGATTTAATCAATGTAAGAAAGCACGCACGCTATTCACTGCGCTCGAATTCAGGCACTATTCTATAATTACGATCCAGCAGGGAAAAGGAAGAAATCCTTTGGTGACAGATCTTTTAGTGTAGCTGTGCCTACACTGTGGAACGCGCTCCCAACAAGCCTGTGCAGTGTTGATTCTAATATTGTAACGTGCTTTTGATCATTGCATGTTAAAAAGCGCAATATAAATTATTATTATTATTATTATTATTATTATTATTATTATTATTATTATTATTATTATTATTATTATTGATTCAGACAAACTTTCCACTTTTAAGCCATACTTTAACCTCGTTCCCAGGGCTTCATTCCTTAAACATTGGGAGGGCCTGGAATCGAGTTAGACTGACTCCAAAATCCAGCGAGGCCCGTGTTCAAGTCGTTCCAGGACGGATTTCAAGACCGCTAAAAGCTATTTGATAATTAAACAGGTATTTTGGGATTCAACATTGTACCGGCTTCTGGACCATGTCCAATAAGCCGGATAACAGGTGCAATATGATCAATTAAAGCCTATCCGTGACGAGTTTTCTTACGCCGGAATCTAAAATGGATGGATCCAATCTGTACAAAGCTGCAGTGTGAACGTCAGCTAACCTGTGGAGAGAATCTGTTAAAATGCTACGCTGGGGCTTGCACGTAATGCTATCTGGATATAGTTTCGTATGCATGAATTTTACGATTGGAGTATTATCCAGTAAAACACTCGTGTCTAGATCAATAGCAATGTCACGGGAATAAATAAGGTCCCACCCATTTTTCGCAAACGAAAGCACGAAACTACAGAGAGAAAATCAGTTACCCAGCGGATATTCAACTGAGCCTCAAGGTGAGAAAAAACGCGAAGCAATCGAAACTATCCACAATCATAAAAAGCAATTACAGCCGTAAAATTTCCCCATGCTCATCGCTTTGTCCGATACAACGAGCTTCTGTGGGGGGTAAAATAACAAATAAACAACTGAAGAATCGTCATAACAACTAAAATAATTTCTTTACTTGTACAGCATGTGCAAACCTTGTAGATTTAGTTTTGATGATGACAGAAAGGAGTCGTTGAAAAGTCATGTTCTTATATCTCTCATCTTTATCTTAAAATGTTTACCAAAATCTACTCGTTGTTATTACAACATTAGCTGTGTCAGTTTAAAGCCGAGTACGCAAATCTTGAAAGTTTCGTTCTCGTCGATAGAACAGCGTCAATTTATGTCGCCAGGATCTGCGGATTCAAATTTTGCTGAGATCTCTTTTGCAAGCTTAGGTATCGACGCGAAAAAACCCAAGTCTGTTTTCTGAGGATGCCTTGTAGGGAATGAAAAACAAACACAGCAAGGTACAAGAAAAATTTGCATGTCAGTGTTGATATATAAGAATAACCTGCGTTGTTTACGATACCAAATAACCTGTAGTCGTATCCCAATGCATCCTGTTAGCTCTAGAAATTAGTAGTTAAACTGATTCGTCTGTTTTTGACAGGTTTTGATGTGATGCGTTGTGGCCAACGGTCGACTTGGTAGTTTCACGATTGTGCGCACATTGTTGTAACGGATACATAACTGGGAGTGCTCGTTTCGTGTTGCCTTGTTGGTTCAGCTGGCTGATGTTTATTTATTCAGTCACCTCTAAGGTTACTGAACTGTCCACTAAATGTGATTATTTGTCTCCAAATGATTAAGTAAGAACTTACAGTAAGGTTTCGCGCAACAGCAGTCGCGGACGACCAGCTCACTCTAGCATTGGTTGCCCTGTGGCTGCATCATCTTCTTTATGAGCGTATAGTTCGGTGTAACTTCTGTTTTAAAAGCGTTACGTCATTTCCGAAGATTGGCACCGTGTATTATGCACCAGCGTCGAGCATCAACAGCGCTGACGCTTTAGAATGTCTCTAAACACATTGAACTCTGTGAAAACGAACGGATTGCGATCCGTGACTGATTCGCCGTTACTTGGTCGCCAAAGCACAGCTGCCAGCCTTAATAAGATCGACGTTTTTGAACTCTCTCCTCTCAAGTTTGCGGCTCTGTCGGCTCGATCACAGCAAGCCCGCGAAATTGTACAAGATGGAACCGTAAGGGAGTTGAAAGATTTTCTATCAGATGCTAACAACGTTAAGTCGTTAAACCGTCTGGATGAAGAAGGGGTTTCTCTGCTCCACTTGACAGCACGATTGAATCGAGTCGAGGTCACGAGAGTGTTGATAGATCATGGCGCTGATGTTGATATTCGCTTGAGAGATGGAGCGACTCCTTTACATGTGGCAGCAAGGTAAGAAAATACGATTTTAGTGAACCTTCCATTGAACTGGCCGGGGATCGAGTACCATTAATTATAAAATGGTACTCAATCATTACACTCCAGCAGTTCATTCGGCTTAACTTCAAATAAGCCTCTTGACCACTGACATTTGCCGTTTTATACTGCTTGCCTCTCAAGTGCCAAACCTAAAAGTATACGACAAAGCTTTACAACATTTCTGCTCGGTGAAAATGTAAACAGAAAAGTTAAATATGTTAAAATATTCGGTATGTATTGACCTCTTAGTTGCATAACGCGGCTATCTCTCAATTTTATTTTATATGTAAAAATGATTTCTTTCGCACAGGATCATTTAGAACCACGTAAATCAAAGGAAAAGGGTTGGTGCATGTACGAAATAAAACAACGGAGAAATTTTACAAACAAGTCGATTATTAATAGCCGGCAGTGTAACCGCTTCATTGATTATCAGTGTCTAAACTGTTGTTTTAAAAATTTAGAGTATGGAAATAATATATTTCGGACAAATTGGTCGTTACCCTCCGATCAGTTGATTGTTTGCCGTCTTCCTGTCATATTACTCCCTGGCAATGGTTTTCCTTAGAGAAGTAACTTTGGCAAGATTTTAATTTCGTTTTGCTTTTACCTGAACTAGAGTAATTAGTGCCCTGCTCTAAATTAATTAAAATTTAGCTGGGCGCATATCAGAGTTCAGTGCTAATATTGTACTAGCTGAAGTTACCAGTACGACAAGTTCGACTAGTTGGCCGTTACTTGAGTCTCTTGACAAAATCTAGGGTATATCGTATCTTTTTTTTTTCAGTGATGACATATTTTTTAAAAGTATGATAAACGACCATTTACCAGCTGAACGGTGTAGCTGTACTAGTTAATGCTTCATGGTATAACGTTTACTTTCAATGACCAAATTACAGTAATTACAAAAGCTAGCCGTCCGTTGATGACACAGTGTCAGGATAGATTTTTAAGACCCAGTCTATCAGGGCAACTTTACTGTAAGGTAATCTAATATTATGTAATGAAACCATCAAGGACTGAAGCTAAGCCCTAAAATTCAAGATCACATAAAACAAAAATAATCTAGATGTTATATGCAAATACAAGTAAAATTAAAATGCTGAAATATATAAAGAGAAGAAATGTGCTTAAACGTGTGCTATTGTTCGAAATGAATACTAACCGCTTTTTAACTGAGTGCGGTTCTTGATGCCAACTCGACGGTGTGGAAAACCAATTATCCTTATGAACGGCCAGATCAGTCGGAGATAAGAATTCATAAGAATTCCACCTTACATTAACTGGAAAAGAAAATATCAACATCTTGGAAAGGGCGCAAGTTATTGAGGAAACGTATTTTTAAAATGATAATAAGTAATCACTGCGAGGTGTCATGATCTCAACTATCTCATAAATGCGTGAATTTCGCGGCAAACGTCCTTATCCGGGAGCTTATATTTTATGTCGTATACATACTGAGACTTGTCTATCGGCTCCTACCAGAAGGTGAATTGCTGCGAACAGATGTGTGTAACATGTGGCTGTCACACTTTCAACGACCGTGACATGGCGTGACTGTTGTCCATGATTGATGATTATTCATCGTCGTTCTGCACGCCGTTCAAGACTTAAATACTGTGTTCATCCCTTCCAACAATTTGTTTCTGTCATCATCATGATATTAAAGCTATATATTTAATCACGGTATAACCTTTATAAATATTAGTACAGCAGAAACTTTACGACAAGCTGAATACAGCCAGCTACAGATATCAGGCATGAAGTGCAGTGCTTTAAATAATAGACAATAGCAGTTTGAATTTTGTGCCCCTAAACTGAAGCACTCCTTTGCGAAGTTTTCAAAATTAGAGAAGCTCATATCTTGTAATAAAGATGTCTCGTAAAATATATGTTACGGGACAGATTTTAAGAGTCCAAGGATGATTGTCTAACTTGTTTTATTCAACGATAAGAGTTGACGTTCTTACAGCTCAGGAACAAGCGATCAAGGAACTACTATTTCTCTTACTGATATATGGTTTACAAAGTAGCTCTATTTATGTTGAACGTTAAAGTTAATTGGTTTTTTTCCTAAAGATAAACATTGTTATACGAAAAGTAGCTGTCTTCAGATGCCATGAGCCGGAAAGCGAAAAGAATAAGAAATTAGGTAAGGTTTCTTTGTTCGTGCAAAAAATTGAAAAACCTAAGATATCTGGAAGGCTGAATTCCAATACAGCAATTCAAATCACTGGCCTGAAAGTAACCAAGTTTAACTAAGATCCCATGGACACAGATTTTAGTTTAAGGCTAAAAAAAAAAGGAGTAAAAATTCAACTAAAACTAATTGAGTTGGCAGCGCAGAACTTAGAGGTGTTAAAGTGTGCGAGTTAAGTTGGATTTTAATGAGGTTCGCTAAGCTAATTGTTAATTATGCCAAGTTCGGCCTCAAGGTGCGAGCGAATAAGAGCCTAAAACAAACGTTCATTAAAGATCGGCTATATATCATTTTCCAATTTCACAGCTGAAAACACCTTCTAAAGTAAGCAGTAAGGTATTTTTAAAGAAAGGTTTCTAGAGGTGTTGTTTTCCCTTATTAAAAAATAAATTACCGAAAATACTAAGAACTTGGTTTCTATGAAGAAAAAATGTAATACAAGAAAGCGGATAAATGTTTAGGCTTCAGTGAGAAGGGAATATAATATAATAGAGTAAAATAGAGCTAAATATTATCGTACTATTTTAACTGAACATTGAAGTTTTAGAATTTCTAGAAAACAGCCAAAACATACGTTTACATATAACATTAGTAAAATGATGCTTCTTTTAAGAGGTATTTTTGGTATGTAAATAACATTGACACAAGAGTCGTCTCAGGATATACAACAACTATTTTTACTTATAATCTCGTCGTATATGAAAACATCGACAACTTGGTGCTATCCTCTCTGTGGCTATAAGTTCATGCATGTGCGTCCCATCTTCGTGGGATAATTGTTTTTCATCGGTGAAAATGCAATCCCAGAATTTCGATTGGCCATGGTATATCAGTCGGTCTTTCTTGCAAAATGAAATAATCAACATCCAATTATTCCACTGTTGGAAATCGGATGATTATCTAGACAATAGCCAAGAAGGCGCGCGTATCTACCATCTCATATCCAACCGCAAGATCGTGAAACAATTGTTCAATGGTCTGTGTTTTTTTTAAAGGTTTAACTCTGCCGCCGTTGCCCAAGTACTACTTCAATCAAGTGCCAATCCACTGCTTGTCGATGAACTGGAAAACAATGCCCTTCACCACGCTGTGCGCAGGCGCAGCAAGGACGTTGTGGATCTACTAGCACGTGACTCAGACATTGACGTGAATGCCAAGACACAAGTTGGAATGACTGCTCTTCACCTCGTGTGCATGAACGGTGATTTGGAAATATGTCGCATCTTGTTACGCCATGGCGCTGACATCACAGCGAAAACAGCCGACCATAGCACCCCGTTGCACACGGCCATATTCAGTTGCCATACTCAACTTGCTGAGCTGCTTATAAAAGAAGGTTAGTGTAAACGGTGAAGTTATTAGCACTCGAGCCACAAGTAACCCACACTACCAACCCTTCACTTGTATTCATTCAAAAATAACTTAAAGTGACTAGACTAACTCCTACTCCTGCTCGACTGTGAAAGTACACTCTTTTCTTTATAAGAACATCTAATTTTGAAGCTGAGGCTGAACGTTCTTATACATTTTTTTTGCGATTTGAGGCTGAAAACGTTTTTGAGATGTTCTTAAATAACATGGTATACACTACATGTACTTCAGTAAATCTATGCGGTCGTGACCCGGAAACCTATCAAAGTGCATTACCTGCTGAGATATGGTATTAAGAACTGCTGATTATGACGAACCGAGATGTTTGTCTCCATTTTTAATGTTACACAAAACATGCCCTTAAGTATTTTGGTTAATTTACATTTGTTACCAGTTTATTTTATATACAGATTAGCAAAATAAAAACGGTCTTAATCGACTCTTAGCCTGATCTCGACCTCAACGTTTTTATAAAAAAGTTTCTTATAAAAAAAAAACAGAGTGTATAGCTTTGCGTTGGTACTTAATTGACCCTTTAAGGTCGTTAAAGCGCAATGAGGTTCCAGTCTTCTTGATCAAAACTTTCGCTTAGTTGGAACTTGCCTATCCTCAATCGATTAACCCTTTAAGCCGTAACAGTGATCAGCATCAAATTTCCCCTAGTAATATCAATGCTTATTCAACCCCTGAGGTCATGAGAATTAAGGATATGATCACCGAAGGTGAATTTCTTGATATTTTAATAACTTCTCCACAGAATTATGGGGACAGGATACGAGAATTTATTCTTTGATATTAGGGACTAAAAGGTTAAGACATTTTTTCCTGGTATTATCGAAGAACAATTCTCCAAGCATGACCAGAGGCATACTTCTCTTGATTCAATTTGGAGGTACGCCATATATAGCCAGCTTAGACAGCACAGTCTTACAATTTCAAAACTTCTTCTTCTTCTTCGTGTTCTACCTAGCCGCCTCCAAACTTATGAACGTAGAGGAAATTTTGAACGAACCAGACTTGGACCAGGACCGCGCACTTCACTTGGCCGCGGAGACTGGGAAAGTAAAGTCGGTTGAATTGTGCCTCAAACATGGCGCCCAGGTGAACGCGCAGAGGACAACATTGATGACACCACTTCATATAGCAGCCATGAAAGGTGACCTGGAAATAGTTAAAATGCTGTGTAGAAACGGTGCTGATTTGTACATGAAAGACAACGAAAAGCAGACACCATTACACAGGTACAGTTGAGTTCAGTCAACACTAATTTTATGCTACTGTTTCGTAATGCTGGAGATTGAATCACATGCGACGCGACTGGAGAGTGTGATATATAAGGTTATGTAGTAACTCGGGCCCAAGATTGCGGTGTAACATCAAAGTCAAAAGACTGTGATGATCACTTCCCCTCAGATGGTCAAAGCGTCAGCCAAAGTCACCTCAAACAGTCCTTCTCAGGACTTCTCTCACCCGGATGATCATAATTTCCCTACTTGTAACATTTACTCCTGGGTTCAAACCATTTACAGTGAAGCCAAAAGAGTTAGTTGAAACTATTTTTTTATCCAGTAGATGACGAGTTTTCACACACGAAAAGAGACATACGTTTTAAACCGCTTTTGTTCGGTCCCATTTGAAAAAACAACTGGGAGTCCACTAATCTCTGAAAAACAACAAGATTTGAACTGAGCTTTGGGAAGCAGTAATGGTAAGAGTGTCTGTCTCCTACAATTACAGAAAAATAGACCGTCCGATCAATACGCACAGGTATAAGCCGTATGAGGGTTTTACTCCGGGATCTCCACACTTTTCTCAACTTGATAAAGCATTTCAAATTCAAATTTGAGTCTGGAATCCAAGGAACACAGACGGTTCTTTTTTAGTTAGTTTAAGACTATTAAGTACGATTTGTCAAATTTAAACTATAGAGTAGAGAACAAAGTCTAGATGAAAATGGACATCTGCTCATGACATGGAAATTATCGACATACCGTTTCGTAGATCCTCGAATAAGCGCGACCACTACCACCATTGCAATATGAAAATGAAAATACAGGAAAAAAAGGTATATAGCATTTCTCTGGAATGGAGACATAGCATCCAAGATCACCTCATGACGTCATAACTCAGGATTTAGTACCAAAACGTCTTTTCTTTTTCTGACCCTGTCACAGAGCTGCTAATGGCAATCGTCTTGACGTCATCAAGCACCTCCTTAGCCTGGGCGCGCAAATCGATATGAAAGCCGATGACAATCGCACGGCTTTCCTAATGGCAGTGGCTGCTGGTAGGGTGGAAAGTGCGCGGTTTTTCCTGGAATCTGGAGCTGACGTTCGCGCGTGCACGTCAGAAATGAAGAACTGCGTGCATCTGGCGGTGGAAAATGGTCACTTGGAAATGGTTGAACTTCTGTTGAAGAATACTGAAGTTACGGAAAATCTTTATCGGTCTGATGCCTGGGAGAGAGTGCCACTACACAACGCTGCTATTTCGCCTAACATTAAGGTCAGTAACCTCCTTTTGCTACTGCGCATACGATCTGCGCATCTCGGGATGTGCCTCCTAATTCAATCTCGTTCCCAGAGCCCACCTGTCATGTGGGCTCTGGGAACGAGAGTGCTCCTAATTCAAAGGTATTTTTTACACGGCTTTTGACTACGTGAGAAAAGAAGATCTTAATAAGGGCTATTGAAATCCAGAAAGAACAGATAATAAAACTTCAATTTGGAAAAAATTCCATATATTTTAATGTAATTTAAAGCGTTTTAGATTTTTGTTGCTTACACTATCTATCCAATTTTCGATAGCCCTTGATAATATCTTCTTTCCAGCATAGTCGTAAACCATGCAAAAGTACTTCTGTATTAACAGACATTGTCCTTAATTAAAAGGCTCCTTAACTGAAGGTCATTTTCAAAAGGGGAATGTTCTTCTACTATATTGCAGTCTACAAGAAGACCTGGCTAATATGATGTCACTATAATTTAGCCTTTTTAATGATCGAAAGGTTCTTTTTTGTTGTCAGATTCTTGAACTGTTATTAACCAAGTACTCTCGAGCTTCCTTTCAAGACCATAATCAACAGACACCACTCCATCTTGCGGCTCAGGGTGGCCTATTCACACACGTGGAGGCCTTGGCAAAAGAGATGTTCGGTTTACATGAAAGAGATGATCAAGGAATGACGCCTATTCACCTTGCAGCGATGATGGGAAACAGGTAGAAAGAATATATTAATTCTAGCCCAAGGTCACTCTGCTGACTCGGTGTAGCCTGTTCGATGTTCTCAGGTAGCCAGAAGCCGAACGGCTAAAATCAGAGCACGAACGGGAAAATACACCCAATAAAGCTGGTTCCCGTGAGCTTTATTTACGCTTTCGCTTTTTGAATTTAGCCGTTCGGCGAGCCCACAGTCGGCTGAGGCCCAGGAACAGGCTTTACTAGGTGGTGAGGCGTTCAGAGTATCGACAGCATCGAACTTTCGAGCAAAATGGTTGCTGATTAGATTGTATTGCATTGCAATATACTGTGCTGCATTGCATTGTATTGGCATTGTAAATTGTATCTTATTGTATATATGTATTGTGTATCGTATCGAAGCGTATCGTGTCTTGTTGTTGTATCTCTCTATCGTATCCAGGTGCATAAATGTCAGAGAGTACCAGCCAAATGTTAGTGAAGCCTAATAAAATTTTAGGTAACCTGGTAATGGACTACCACTGCACCCGGGGGAGGGGGGGGGGGGGGCTGTAGTATGTGCATTTACTTCCATACTTTATATGATTTCGGGCCACTGAGTGCCCATTTTAGTCACTTTGTTTTTGTCTTAGCAAACTGTTAAAGAGGCCCGATAACATTGCTGGTGTACCCCGCGATCTTGGGATATCATCCTACATACGGCCAGACCCCGGCCGGCTACACAAAATAACATTATATAGTGGAGATTTTGTGCAAGTATCCTCTTTTTTCCAGGGGGGAGGGGGGGGGGGGATTTTCTGGTGTTCTCTCATTGTCTAGGATAATCGTTCTTTAGTCGATGCAGTCGATGGTCCACTTCCATATCTCAACAGTATCTTCTGCAACCAGTATCAAGTGATCACCTAAAAGAAAACACCTACTTACAAAATACGTGCGCGCGCATTTCTATATGAGTTAGTGATGCTCACGATATTTTCAACTGGATAATTCAACAGGAAAGCGGTTCAGGTTCTTATCCGACTGGGTTCAGACGTTAACACAAGAGACAGCGACCGCTGGACACCATTAATGTGGGCGGCCAGAGTAGGTTGTGATAAGACCTGCCAGGAACTGCTAAACAAGCAAGCTGTTTTGGATCACGTGAATAACCGTGGGGATACCGCTTTGCACATTTCCTCCTCGTACGGTAACGTCCATGTTGTTCAATTGCTGTTAAATTCTGGGGCCAACGTGTGTATTCAAAATAATCTGGGACAGACGTGTTTGGATGTCGCGGTGCATTCTGGGGCAGGAGACGTAGCACTAGCCATTGCTCAGCACAAAAGGTTGGTATGAAGATGTTTGATTGTGTGTCGTTTTATAAAAACATGGAATAGACTGAAATCATGCTGGAAACATGGAAATGAATCACTCTCTATGCCGTTGTTTTCTTGATGATACGCTTGTCTAGAAGAGGGCACACGAAATAAACGTCATTGACCCCAAATCGCTGAAATTGTTCCAATAGTACCAGCGTAGTCCCCAACCTTGCCTGCGAACGCAGACGTATTTCCGGCTGCCGCTTCAACCGGAAATACGTCTACGTTCGCAGGCTATCTCCTACCTGACCCACTCCAAATTAGAAAGTATGTAAAATGCATCATTGACACTCTTGTCTATCATTTGTGCTAGATGGCCGGAAATCTTGGAATACCGAAGTTCGAACCATGAAGAACCGCCAATGAAAATCTTGATCGAGCATTTCCCTGAAGCTGCCTCATTGGTGATGGATCACTGCATCAAGCGATCGTCTCACATCAAAAGTGACCCAAGCTACACCGAATATTACGATTTCCATCTTCTAGACCCAGGGCCTGATGATGAGTCTGGCCTCAATGGAAACCCCTTCTTCGGTCCAACAACAATGGTAAAATACAACCGAGAGGGTCTTCTTTTGCATCCTCTGACGCAGAAACTGTTAGACGCGAAATGGGCTTCTTTCGGGAGGTATATCTACTACTTCAATCTCTTGACGTACCTGGTTTTCTTGGTAACATATACGGTGTTCGTGGTCACAGAAAGAAACGCTCAAGATTTTAGTCCTGAGAAGAGAGAACCGAACGGGACACGGCGCTCCGTTTCCCTGTCCGACATATTCACCAGGTCGACGGCGTTTAATGGAATCGTGCTGTTTGTCGCGGTCATCTTTGTCGGGGCTCACATCGCCAAGGAAATTTTTCAACTCCTCGTCCAGAGGTTGAAGTACTTCAAGGACCCGTCCAACATAACCGAATGGGCTCTGTACCTATCTACAGTCCTCTTCATGATGCCTTATCTACTAACACCCGATCAGTTACAGGGCGCCTTTGGCAGCTTGCAAAATCCACGCAACTTGTGGGTGACAGGGATTTTTTCGATTTTCTTGTGCTATATTAACGTTATCCTGTTCTTGAGGCGATTTCAGACGTTTGGAATTTACGTGAACATGTTCTTAGAGGTGTCCAGGACCGTCGTACGAGTTATGCTTGTATTCTTCATATTCATCCTAGCATTCTCCATCGTGTTTCATATTCTCTTCAAGGAACAGGTAGGAATAGTATTTTTAAGCCTGTTAATTAATTAGCAAGTTAAAGATTGATTGGTTGATTGATTGATTGATTGATTGATTGATTGACTGACCGACCGACCGACCGACCGACCGACCGACCGACCGACCGACCGACCGACCGACCGACCGACCGACTGACTGACTGACTGACGCACGCACGCACAAACACACTCACTTACCCACTCACTCACTCACCTACTCACTCACCTACTCACTCACTCACTCAGGTCTCAGGGTTCTCCGATGTTCTTTCCTCCACACACTTCCCAAAAAAGCATTTTTGAATTCCATCTCAATCACGAATTAACAATTGATAAAGATTGCCACTGACTGTACATTGCCATTATAACAGAGCATAGTGTGTACAACACGATCAAAGTTCTCCGTAACGTATGTCCACTAATATCATTTCAGGACTCGTTCAGAAATCTCGGTTGGGCCTTCGTTAAGGTGTCGGTCATGATGGTCGGCGAGTTCGAGTATGAGAACACCTTTGTGGACAGCATCAACAGCACTAGTGAGCGCACAGGAAACCCACTCAATCCTTTTCCGGAAATATCACTCTTCTTCATCTACGTCTTCCTCTTCATGATGTCGATCATCCTCATGAACCTTCTGGTAAGTGCTTCCATAAGAGTGATCATGGGAGCGCCAATAAGAGCTCCACAAAGAACGCTCTAATGCCCTTAAAGGGTAATTTACACACCGATTAATCGGTCCGATTTGGGCTAATTTAATAAATTTTTCATAAACTCACTAATAATTCATTTAACAAATCGACGGCAGTTTTCTATGGTCTATACTCTTATAGACCATAAAATGACGTCAAAAAATGTTCAAAACTCAAGTGGAACCACGAGCCGCAGGCGAGTGGTTTCACTGTCGGCATTTCACAGTCGCAGGTATAGAATTTGTACCCTCCAGTTAATGGGTTCCTACAGTGACTTGCTGTGTTCACACTGCAACTACGTTTCAGGTTGGCCTGGCGGTTGGTGACATCGAATCCGTTCGCAGAAATGCCACACTTCAGCGCATGGCGATGCAAGTCGCGTTTGTGGCCGAGGTTGAAAATAAGTACCCAAGAGTGATCACTCGGAGGATTTACAAGAAATCGCTCGAGATCAAACCAAACGCACACAAAAATAAATTTAGGTGAGTTGGTTTATTTATGTAGCTTCGACCTTGCTTTCGCAGAAAGAATTACATTCATGTTAATAAAAAAAAAAACTTAAAGTAACTGTGGAGATATGTAGGGCTGACCCATTCCCGAGTGTGTAGATATTGGAGAGTGGCGCGAAAAAAATTTGCGAGAAAGAAAAAAGATGGGGAGACTGGCTGGATGGGGGCTTTTTTCTATCACGTATTATTAAAAAACTGGATTATTGTATAATGCAATTCCAGGGATTTGATTGGCTTAGCAGCCATGGTATATGAGCCATTATACCATGCCCGAGAAGTAGCGACCATAAATTATTTTCTGGTTGCTCTTGAAAAAGAAATCAGCAAGGCCTACCAATATTACTTGATTGTTTTTAATGAAACAATTATTCCACTTGCACTTGTTGGATATGAGATGATTATAGCCAACTCTGCGCTACGCGCCTCGTTGGCTATCTATCATCTCATATCCAACGCGGGGCAAGAGGATGCAAACGTTTTGATAAAGAAGGGGCATTCCCAAAGCAGGGAAAGGGCTTGCGTCATCGGAATAAACAGACAATATAATGAACAGAAACCAAGAGGAATAAAACTTATTCGATATTTGTGACCAATCTATTCCTCATGTCTCTCAGTGAAGGGCTACAAGATATCCGTTTGACGCGAGGGACTTGGGCTCCGCACGACCTCGGTTTGAGCTTGTGTTTTAAAGATGACCAATGAAAGTAGTAATAATAATAATAATAATATCAATAATAATAATAATAATAATAATAGTAATAATAATAATAATAATAATATAATAATAATAATAATAATAATAATCTTTATTTGTGCTTTTTTTCAATTTACATGTTGATTCTTACAATCTTTTAGTGGTCGAGTCGTCGGCAGACTTCGACAGTATTTGGGCGTGCTACGAACGAATTTAAAGGAAAAACAGCAAGGATAGGTACAATTAAAAAAAATTAAGACCGATAACCAACGACAAACTTCAGAAATTCTCAAGATGTGGGGTCGCTTCTTATGTTAATAATGTTGTACTGTCGGTGAAAAAAATCCCTTTTCAGTCAATTACGAGTGAATTGACAACAAAATTATTCAAGTTCATTATTCAACGCAACCGCGAAATGATTGATTTGCTTTTGAACTCAACGACATTTTTTTTACCACTTATAGGAGATTTCGCGCATGGCTCTTAGGGCAAGCCAGCTTTTTTGACTCGTCAACTTCGTTAACACCTTGCACAGAAATGGCCCAGTCTACCATCCATGGCATCGAAGTGCAGGTGTGCAAAACTAAGAAGAGAGTGAAGGCTCTGATGAGAACAGTGGAACTTCAGAATAAAATATTGCTGATGATGGCACGAAAAATGGACCTCAGTGTGGAAGCAGAGGATTTGGACGCTAGAGACTGGGTCTCTGATACTGCGCAACTTGAGCCTGCGATATTAGGAGACGACAAACATGTGGAGGAAAAAGACGACATTGAAGTGGCCAGGCTATGACCATGTTCGATTTGTTCTCCACCGAAAGCCATGCCAGTGATGTGAATTACACAATTTTCGGGCTGTTCTGGTTTCCATGGAACAGACAAGTCCTTCGTTTTTCTGCAGTTGTTGTATAAAACAGCACCTAACCATTTTGGTTAATTTTCGGGACAACATAAAGTAACAGTCGTAATGTCAGTCTTTAATAAAATGAGGTGTAGTTCCGCTGTATTTTAAAGTGTTCTAAATACCCCAAAAGCCCCTGTTGCAACAAATAATGGACGATGATATACTACACATTTTACGAAGAAGCAAAATTATATATTAAACAAAAAATAAATGAATAAATAAATAAACATCACCCCTCGTTTCGTTTAAAGAGTGCAACATAAACAACATTGCATCTAGAGAGAAAATCCAAAGGATAAAGTGTATATCAACGAAGACACTTTTCGCTCTCGTCAATCTTTACTCTTGCTTTTTGACCATCAGAATGTCTTGGCCAATCAGGACTTTGAATTTGTTATTTTGTTTTCGGGATGTAGGCGCCATCTGTTCTAGCCTGCAGAACAGGCGTTATTTTTTGTGTTTTTCAGGCGAGCGCGGAGCGCGAGTCACGCCCGCCTGAAAAAAGGGAGAAAATAACGTCTGTTCTGCAGGCTACATCCGTTCTAGCGTGGTTACTATTAATAGAACTGACTGAATGTTCCAACGATACAAATATTTTTTCCGACCATTCAAAGTGAAATTACAAATAGGTGACACTACCCCTTTAAGCAGCATGAAAATGAAGAAATCTTAGAACGATTAGTCGTAGTCTCCTAGGCTGGCGCTCTTTGGACCATCAGCATAGGAGGCTAGATTGGTCGTCGCTTTACAGCAAGTCGTATATAACTGCCGGATGTTTAGGTTTACATTTAGGGACTGTGCAATAATTATTAGGAGGGGGGGCTGAAAATCCAGAGTTATCTAGCAAAAACTTAGACAGTACCCCTCCTCCAAAACTAAAAAATTAGTTCTAAGCCCCCCTCTGTTATGTTAAAAATAAGGTCGCACCCCCCCCCCCCCCCCCACCAACACACACACACGCACCCACTCCTCGCCGCCACCATTACCATAGATGCCTTTAAGTACATACCTTTTATACTGTCATGCTACTGTAAGCGTACGCCCACTTGTTGGATGTTGTCGTCTGGAACAAATAATACCTCATATGAGTGTTGAACAAAGCCATCCGTTTCGGAGTCATCTGAATCCAACTCAGAGTTGTTTTCGGAAGTGCTTGTGTGAGAATCAGAGTCGCATTCGGAATCACTGGGTAGGAGTTCTGTGTCACTGTCATTGGCACTAATTCTTTCGTTGTTTCGTGTTCCAGTTTGCGAGAAATCAAGAGGACGTGCTACCAGCACGGCTTTGCTTCCAGATACAGGAAGATTGTTCTGCTTAAGGTAGATCTTAATTTGTCTTGCTGTGAGGGATTTGACTTCATTTTCTTCTTTCCAGTTAATGTCTGGAAGGGTATTGCACTCAGCTTCCCTTTTTAGAGCTTTCAATGCAATAAACTCACGGTGTTGAAGAAAACGTTTGAGAGTGATTTCATCAACCATCAACTTCTTACACACCTCCTGCAGTTCGTTGGCGTTGGAAGAGGTTAACATACCAGAACCGACTAACTTCTTGACTTGCACACTTGGAAGTTGTCGATCGATTTCCTCACTCAGACTGGTCACATTGGATGGAATATACCCGCGTGGTAAGGCTGCTGTGTCACTAAGATCAGGAACAGGGAACCAATTTGCAGGGACACCAGCTACCCAGCCTTCCTTTTCACACGAATTACATGTGGGCTCACAAGCAAACTTCAGGTATTCTAAGAAGTATTGCCCTTGTCGTACATGACCGTCCTTAAGCTTCTGAAGCTTCAAGCACATAGCATTTCCGCATATCTTTTTACGTTTATCAGCAGATGCCTTTTCTCCACTGAACGAGATATTTGGCAAGAAACTGTATGATCTGCTTCTCCCTAGGGTAACTGGGGACAGAAATAAGAAAATCGTGTTTCCCAGGCCCTGGCTCGTCGTGGATTCGATCTGACACCTCTCTAGTTAGATTCCACGTATTTTCTACTTTCCATGATGCACAATGCTCTTCAATCTCTTTTAAAGTCATGTTATCCATTTGTTCAGCTGTAAGACCGTGAAATGGATCTATTGGTGGTTCAACTGGCTTACCAGTTGCCAGAGCTTCACCAATGGCGGCATTAGTCCTCTCAGCCTCGTTCTGTGCTGAGTCATGTGGTGCTCTGTGTAAACGAATAAAACTTAAGGCCCCCCTCTGTCAAATGAGTGATTTTACTTTGAGACCCCCTATCTTGGCAGCAATTTTAGGTAATGCCCCCCCCCCCTCTCGTTTTTCAGCCCCCCACCCCCCCCCCCCCCCCTCCTCCTGACAATTATTGCACAGTCCCTTATTCAGTCTTTCATCCTCAGTTCACATTGATACTACTTCAGATATTTCACATTCACTTGTTCATCTTCCACGGGTATATTATGAAATTACAGAATGACCAGCTGGCTTGATAGCTCAGTTGGTAGAGCACTGCATCAGTGTCGCCGCGGTCAGGGGTTCGAATCCCGTTCAAGCTTTTTTTTTTCAGGCTTGTTGGTCTCTTTCGTGCGCAGTTTATAATAATGACATTTCCTATTTTTAACTTTCACTGCATTTTACTTTGCTATCGCTAGCTTGCAGCTGAATTATAATTGAATTGTACTAATTAGTCCAAAATGTACCCTTTTCCAAGATGGACACTGTAGTAGGGTGATTTCTGCCGTCCTTCGGGCCTGTATATCTTCTATCTCTCAAGTCTGAGCTCAGTGCAATCGTCCATCATAATCAGGTTATCTAAGATTGTAAATCAACTCCGCTCGTTGGCCTGATGGAGGACTGCAAACAAGCCAAGTTATCTATCGGTATCATCTCTCAATCGACATGTCTAAAGCGTTTGACTGCTTGCACCCACCACTCATGCTAAGCAAGCTTAAAGCCTATGGCGTTCAAGACAGGACCATTGATATATTACGCAGCGACTTAGGCGATCGCCAGTGTCGAGTACGGATCGAAAGGGCGACAAGCTCCAGGAGGCTATTAAACCATGCCCATAGGTTTCAGTACCATGGGACCACTACTCTGGAACATTATTATTTTTTTTTTTTTCGGAATGACCTTTTATATTGTGTACACTCAGGAATATCTATGTAAGCAGACGATCACCAGATTTACGAGATAGGTAAAGATACATGCACTGCAGTATCTAAACCCCAGCGGAATGCAAGCCTTGCAAATAACTGATATGATTCGAACCTCTTTCAATGCAACCTTAAAAAGTATCAAGCGATGAACATTCAGAAAAAACGCGCAAGTAATTGCAACTGTCACGGATAAGGCTATAATTGAGTCTGAAAGTCTGAAACTTCTAGACGCAACAATCGATAACAGACTGAACTTTAACGAGCACATCAACAACATATAAGAAAGCTACTCAGAGGATCGCCGCTTTGATGTGGTTAAGGAACTTTTAAAATACCTACCATGGCCAAGTTAAAACTGTACAAATCGGCCATTCTTCCTCACCAGACATATTGCCACTTAGTATGGCACTTTTGCAGGGCCTCAGACACTAGAAGGTTAGAGAGATTACAAGAAAGGGGGATTGCGAGCTGTCTTTAGATACAAGCAGTCTTATACTTGCAGCTACTAGATAAAGCAAATTTACCAACTTTGCATAACAAAAGGCTGAAAGGTATACAGCTATTTCAATTAACGTTGTCGGATCAAAGTACAAAGGTATATATAAGACAAGACCTCAAGATTCCGCGGATTTTTTTTTAATAAGTTCATCAAAATCAGCTATGCCTTGTCCGTCCAGTGAAGATACACGATGGCGAGCATTTGGATGAAAGAAATGTCAGGATATCAAATGAATGATGTGGCAGCCTCTTTGAAGATTAAGCTTTAAGCTTTGATCCGACAACGTTAATTGAAATAGCTGTATTTATTCTAATGTATGAGGTTAGACACAATTTGTGTTCCAGGATAATCCGTGATTTATTTCAATCTAGCAACCACACTTATAAATTAAGACAAACCGACTTTGTGCTAGATTTAATACAGTCACTCACGACAAACATTGGTTAAGATACCTTGGTCCTAAACTGTGGAGTAACCTCTCCAGTGAGAAGAGAGTTGCGAGCCATCTCTCTCTCTTAGTCCTTTGAGCCCCCAGTGGGGCATAGGGCCGCTGCGAGCTATCTAAAGACTTTTAAATCGCAAATAAGAAGACGTGATCTATCAAGCTTTCTTCGATGGATGGACGGACGGACGGACGGACGGACGAATGGACGGATGGATGGATGCTTTGTAACAGACATTGTCAGTGATATTTATTTGATTTTTCACGTAGTTTTTACATAGTTATGTCATAGTCGTTTAATTGTTAGTTAGGTGTACCGTATTAGCGGAGGGATCATCCCTCTACAAGATACTTTTAGACAGGTTAATAAAAATTCATTCATTCATTCATTCATTCATTCATTCATTCATTCATTCATTCATTCATTCATTCATTCATTCATTCATTCATTCATTCATTCTTTCTTTCCTTTATTCATTCATTCATTCATTCATTCATTCATTCATTCATTCATTCATTCATTCATTCATTCATTCATTCATTCATTCATTCATTCATTCTCTCATTCATTCTCATTCTTTCGTTCGTTCGTTCGTTCGTTCGTTCGCTCATTCATTCATTCATTCATTCTCATTCTTTCGTTCGTTCGTTCGCTCATTCATTTATTCATTCAAATTATTTCTGCAGTATTTGCATACCTTCCAGATGACTTACTGTACATGTAATTATTTATTCTTGGAACTTGATAATATATTAGCGATTGTTCAAAAACGGATGAATTCAATTTGGAGATAATAAAAATTAACAATTCTCACACGATCCATTTAGGAAGAACACCCAGGCGAGAATAAGTAGTATTGGGGTAGCCAATCTTGGCAGTATGCCCTTTATCAATCATGTCTTAATTATTTCCATAACAACTACCAAAGGTTAGATAGGACTACCTATAATGTTTATAAGTCTCGTATGCATTCGGATTTTTACGCACATCATCGGTCATGACCAGAATCGCTTCGCATAACTTGTTGTAATCACTCATCTCATTGTACACGTGAGCTGAGATCCTAGTATGTAATTTATCCTGTATTAGCTTCACAGGTGCCTCAATGCTAAACTCGTAATGTAACTTAGCTTGCACCATTTCTGCGTGGGCCTTGACAGCTTCCTCCTTTCCTCCTCGAGTGACGCAGTCTAACAGTTCCTCGGGAAGACGTATCAACACCATTGGTCCAAACATGTCAGCGTGTGATAACAGGCAGGTTCCCCAGTTTTCTGCTAGCTTCAGCGCGGCAGTTTTGGCCAGAGTGTTGTTGTGTTTGCGAATTCGCTGAGGGTCCATGGCCTCCCAGAAATCCAACACTAGATTACAGGGACAAAACAATCAGCTTAGAATGAAGGTTGCTTCTCTAAATAGTTAACCCAATAAAATAGACAGAAACTGACAATGCATGTACAGTCAATTTGTAGTACGAGTATTTAAAAGTCACCAAAGCTTTTTGAAATATTAAAAATAAAATAAATAATAAATGGGTATTTCGGTGTCTTCCAAAGAGTGGTTCTTTCACCCACTGTTTCCAAGTCCAATTAGAATTTGGAAATGTTGGTTTCTGTAGAGGGCGGAAAACCGGATATTTACGGAGAAAAACGCTCGGAGCAGGGACGAAAAATATTCCTAATCACTTTGTGTAAATTCCAAAGATTACTAAGGAAGATCCAAGTATGTTTTTAAATACATGTAGAGCAGGCACATTACAGTTATGAATGCAAGTTGATGGAGTGGTTGCCAAAAAAAAAACAAAGCCTGAAAAAAAAAAAAAAAAACTTCACACTGGAACAACATTCAGACCCATGACCCAACTGGTCATTTTGTGAACTCCCAAAATGACCAGCTCCCAGTTGGCTTGATAGCTCAGTTGGTAGAATGCTGCACTGGTATCACAGTGGTCATGGGTTAAAATACTATCCCAGCCTGAATTTTTTGGGTTCATATGTATCATGGTCCTTCATGATCATCTACTTAATCTTTCATGTATAGTTCTTTTATACGACTTTTGACATTTTTCACATCATTTTTCTTTCTCCATGGGTGCATTATGAATTCACAATATGACCAGCTCCCAGTTGGCTTGATAGCTCAGTTGGTAGAGCACTGCACCGGGAGAAGGAGGTCAAAATTGGAGTTACACTCAAGGATGAATGTTTTTCAGGCATCTTTTCACAACTGCTTATTTACATGTGTAATAAGTTGCAGTTACAGTGTGACACGCTTTACCGTGGCCACCCAACAAACTTTTTTTACAAGTTATATAATTAGCCATAAAATACAAAACGACATGTTTTCAATAATTCATTGTTGTGTCACTTGCCTGTTGGACTTTGCAAGGAGGCATGACCATTAACCAAATTTGCGTATCCTGATTGGCTAACTTGTAAAAAAAGAAGTTTGTTGGGCGTTCACGGTAAGGCACGTCACACTGCAAAACTGTGATAGTGCTTCAACTGATAAATCTTTCATCTGCAGTTCTTTTTAACATATATTGAATCTTCGTACATTTTAGCATCAAAAGCTTTTTAATAGCATACTTACCAGTATTTAAAGCCAAGTAAGGACTGTAATCCCTCAGACCTGAAGAATGGAAATGAAGCACATGAAAGATCAAAATGTAACTTGAAGATAAACTGTCTCCAAAAAGGACCAAAAATCTTTATATCTATAATAGAACAAATAGCCTTTTATCACTTTTTGGCCCTCAGAATTTACCAGCATGAAATAAGACTGCATCTGTGCTTCGAGCCAACAGTCAAACCTTCCAGAAACGGACAGTACTGGGAAAGTATTCAAATGCATATCATATGTACAGTTTTGAAGAAATTAACACTAGGAACATCACTTTTTTGAACACCATGTTTACCAAAACAGAATTATCCCATTCTGTTTTGGTAAACATGGTGTTCAAAAAAGGGATGTTTCTAGTGTTAATTTCTTTAAAACTGTACATATGATACAAAATGATTGATGTAAACATTCATTGACAATGGCATTGAAAACAGCATATAAAAAAAAAACAACAGGAAAACAAAGCTTGTTTATGGACAATTCTCTTACCTGTCCATATAAATTGTGAGTTAAATCCAGCACCAAAACCACTTGAAACAACAAGGGGCTTAATCATGGACTGGTGCTCTTTAGAAACATACAAGAAACCACAACCCTGTGGAGATTAAAATACACAGCATCCACTTAATATAACTGTTTTTTTCACAAGCAGCTAAGATTCCTTATGTATAATTTTTAGCAGTGTTATAATCACAACAAAATATATGAGGATGCACTCAAAAGATTCTAAACAAAAGTGACTTAATTTGTGTCTGGTGTTGTATTTACATGTAACAATTCAACAGCAGTTTTCTATGCTCTACACTCTAACTTACATGTATAGACCATAAAATGATGCCATAAAATGTTCCCAATTCAAGTGGAACCACGAGAGCCTGACGAGAAAGTTTTATGGCATCATTATTTTTTATGGTCTATAAGAAGACAGACCAAAGAAAGCTACCGTCAATTTGTTTTTTTTTTTTTTACAATAACAGTCATGAAAAAAGTATGAATGGAATTGGCTATAATGTCTGTCGAGAAAGTGTGCATATTACATCTAACATCATTTTTATTGCCTGTACTCTGATAGACAATAGCTACAAGCCAATCAGTGCATGGCAAATCTGACAGGTATTGTAAAATGATCGTTGTCTCTATGTGCCTAGAGCCATTTTGAGGCTGTTTAACTGAGATTTTTGTCGTGAATTTGCCTTCAAAATAGCACGCAAACAACTATGACAAGATATCATATGTATAGCTTGGAGCCACCAGATAACACTTTTTTAGCACATAGTTTATTCTTCATTATCTCATGAAATCAGCACTATGCTAATGATTGTAACTGGTTTAGAGTTAAAAGAATGAACTTGTATGAGTTTGCACAAAATATGTTCTAAATGCTATATTTTCAGACAATCTGTGTCTGATGTACGTTGTGCAATGTTTGATTTAACCTAGTAGATTTTTAAAAGAACCTGTTACTGTGTTTGTTGCCTTAAGCAGGCAAGCAATAGTAACATGAAAAAAGTCTGCATGTCACTAAAAATCAGCCTCTGCTTTTGCAACGTGCAAAGAAAGCAGTGTCTGATGGCCCAAGGCTAGTGGATTTTGCTATCGGGCTAGTGAATTTTGTCCTCAATTTGCCTGACAGGCAAGTGAAGGTTTTTGATTAATTCAAATGACAGAAGAACTGTGTAATCAATCCTGTACATCAAAACGTTTTTGGGGCTGGTTGAAATGACTTTTGGGCTTGTACATGCTAGCTACAGCTTGCCCGAATGGCAAGCTGTAAAACTGACTTTCTTTTCATCCTGTTATACAGTACCTAAAACCATACCTTGGGACATGCCAGCCACTTATGAGCATTTGCCACATAATAATCTGCCTTGAGAGCTGCCAAATTTAGTGGCAAGCTCCCTAAAGCATGTGCTCCATCAATCAAAACAGGAACACCTTTACTGTGGCACAATTTCACCATATCCTCCACTGGCATCACTACAGGATAGTTACTGGGAATATGACCAAACAATGCCAGTTTTGTACCTTCTTCCAAGGTATCCTTTATCCTCTCAAGAATTTCCTGGTTGTTTGCAGGAAAAGTGATGGTGATTTCCTTTAAAATTACACCTGAGAATAAACAAGAAGAGCATTGAAATATGAAGTAAAAAACTATGTTATTAAGTTTGGGTGTATTCCAACTCTCCTCTCTTCAGCTAGTGGTCTGCAGAACCGACAAAATAAGTTTGAGACCTTGTGAAATGGTGAGATTAGAATTTTTTCTGATCTGTGTGCGAATAAAATATGCGTCAGTACTGTACATGTACTCAGTACCATACTCAGCAGACTGGCTGATGTGGACATTATGAAGACCAGAAATTACAGTTTGATGGGAAAAGTAATATAAAAATGGTCTAAAAATAAACTGATCTGTTGCACGCTCGACTTATGGCTTGAGTGTATACAATATGCGAGCCAGCAAGGCAGACGTGCGAGGCATGAACAAAACATGCGAGGCATAAACAACCCCCAACATAAATGCTAACCGTTAAGCTAACTGGGGAGCTATTTAAGCTAACCAGAGTGCTTTTTAGGCTAACCTGAGTGCCTCACACATCTGCCTCGCATGCCAGGCATGCCTCGCTGGCTTGCAGATTATGCATCCCCTATGGCGTCCTCCCCTAGGACGTTGTAATGTGTTTATTTACGTATGCTTACCATATTCACTTCTAAGGTGACGAAACAATTTCTTCACAGTATAATAGCATGTATTCAAAAAGTACACCGTATCTCCAGGACGCCAGTCTATCGACTTAATCACAGTGTTGATCGCAGCAGTAGCGTTAGGTAAAAGAACAATGTCACTGGGATCACAACCGACAAACTTTGCCAGTCTCCGGTTGACATGAGCTAAGAGTGGCAGCATTTCTCTGTCTACAAATCGTACTGGCTGCATTTCTATGTAACACTGCCACTTGTACGCTGTTTCCAGCGCATCTTTAAGGACGCAACCGAAAGCTCCGTGGTTCAGAAAAGCCCAGTTGTCCAGATCGAGAAGGAAGTGTCTTCGCATTTCCACGCCAAACGTCAATGCTCTATCAAATGTGGGAAGTTCGATAGGAAACTTTGGCGGTACATAGTCCTCGTCAGATGAGCTCACGAAATTTTCAACCGTTTTAAAAGCCATAATACCCTGGTATTTAGGCTTTTCAATCGTCGCTTTAGCGAGATTCTCGCACAAATTGCCCAACACTTCTTCGTCCGCCATGTTGAAAATAATGCGCCGTCTGGACCGCCGTCTGTAGTCAGCAATTAATCAATCTCGTTCCCAGAGGCTGCGTTCCTGGCATAAAACGTGCGCGGGCTCTGGGGACGAGATTGGCAATTAATATAAAGATTCGTGCGCACTCATTATTTCTTTGGATCGCCGCTGTTTAATGACAAGCGTAGGCTCTGAGTAGGATTTGACAAGGATTCGATTCAAGGGCAAGCGAAGGAGCTTTCATTTATAGGGTTGTGTTTTTTGTTGGAATTCAGTGAAATCAAAGCAAACATGAACAAGACTGATACATTTAGCTTTGGCCCTTGGAAAATAACAACCACAAAAGGAGCTATTCTTAAGGCTGAAGACGTGGACAGGTAAGGGGTAAGCTCAGCTGAGTCCATTTCCATGCCTATAGGGGATCGGACACTCTTCAGATCGAATAGGAATTTGAAAATATTGGTTTTTGAGGAGAGAAGAAATATATATATTAATAAAGAAAACCTGGCATGGGTGCCCAGTAGTGTGACAGCTGCCCTGATTTAATACACAACTGTTTTTCATTAATACTACCGATATGAAATGTGATCACCGTAATTGGTCACCGGTTACACTAAATGCTACTTATGTGTCAATCAGAGATATACTTAAAGGGGTTTTCTTTTTGTTGTTCATCACAGTATTATCAGTTTTGAAACAATGGTGTGAACAATAGCAATATTTACTGTTAACAAACATTGCTTTTGTTACCCAAATGTGCCTACAAAAGAACTCTGTTTCAACAGCTAATAGGCCTCTGGTTGGCACATTAATACCAATAAATATATAGGTGATGTAATGTCACTTTGCTGTGAAAATGTTATTCAGTTTACGTAACTAGGCTAATAATATTGTACGTCATGTTGTCCCCTTCACAGCCAGGCAATTTTGAGGTTGTCAGGCGTATTTTTCAGTCAGTGACACAGGCATACTCAGAAAAAGAAAATCTAAATGCTCCCTACAGGAGTCAAATCTTTGACCTTCCAATTACTAGTTTGAACACTCTACCACTGAGCTACAGACGACTCGTTGCATGGGAGCTAGGTTCATGTGACAAACATGACCTGCATACTGCATCCTGCTTTCAGTAATATTCACCAGGCTTAAAACAGCATCATATTCCTTTCACAAATTTTGGAATTATTCACCTCTTTATTTATTTATTTATTTATTTATTTATTTATTTATTTATATTTATTTATTTACCCACTTAACCTAATAAAGTTGGCATCACAACGTGTGAGCTTATCTGTTTAAAACATGATGAAAGTAGTTCTGTAACATGTGCATTGAAGAATGCAGAGTAGTTCTCGCCCTTGTAATGACTCACCAAGCTACAAAGCTGTTCTTTGTTGTTACCATGGGAATCAAGACACGTTGTTTGTCCCTTTATAATGAACAACACACAGTGATCAGTCATATAGCCTTATATTGGATTAGCATGTTTTACAAATAGTTTTATAAGAATTGTACTGAACATTTTTTTTTTAACCAAAACAGGATCTCTGCTGAGCTGGAGCTTCCCTCTCTTCCTGAAATGCTGTTCGGTGACAACATTCTAAAGATTGATCATGCAGGAGGCTTTGGAATTCAATTTAATGCACTGGATGCACTTAAACTTGTGGACAACAAGCATGACCTGATGAAAGTTGCTGTGGCAGAAGAGTGGCAGAACAAAAGGTAAATCCCAGTAATCGAACCTTACCCACCCCCCCCCCCCCCCCGCCTGCCTTCCCCCGAAGATCTTATTTCAGGAAATTGCATGTTGCTGTACACCATTTACAAACAGAATTGAATGGGAAATGTGTTACCCAACAGACGAGTACAGAAGGATTCACTACCAAGGGTTCACTTTGGAAAGCCAGCATTTGCCAACAACTACCAGCACCTTACAGACAACTTATTGATGCAGAGAGACAAACAAATAGACAAACCAAATAATTTGACTAACAATAGACCAACTGATATTAGACTAACAAAAGACAGATCAAAATGCTAACATGCAGTCTTAACTAGCTTAAGTAACTGACAGATGACCAATTTACCAGCACTTCACTGAATAGTACTAATAGGGTCAATTACCAGAAATTGAAATACCATCTACGGACTTAATCCACAATCACCCCCTTATTATGATTACCACACAGGTTGTTGAAATGTCAGTCAATTGTCCGTTCCCAGGACTACATTTACCCAGATGATCACAATATACATATACTTATAATTTGCCTTTGTTGTAACAAGATCAATGTAATTCCTCTTTGTACGGCTTTTTCTCATTGTTCTTTGAAACTATTTTGCAGACAAGATTCAGAGTATATTAAAGAAGTGATTAAGCCCTTTGACTGGACTTTCGCCACAGATTACAGAGGTACATTGACTGGAAAGAAGGAAATCATGATGAAGGTACTATCACTAAATTGGTCACTCTCAATAATGAAGTGATCACAGCATATGTAACTTACCAGACAGTCAGTATAGTACAGTCGAACCGCGATTATCTGGACCTCGATTATCCGGACTATTCGATTATCCAGACTTTTTTTGCTGGTCAAAATTTTTTCATGAATATTAATTAGTTGTGATCTTGAAAACTCAAAGTTACAAAAAGCCCAATAATCCTTTCAAAAGACTGTTGAAACTGCGTATTATCCTTTGCGCTTTTCAAAATTCGCAAGTACGACGAGACAAAGAAATATCCTGATGTGTTCAGCTGATATCCGATTGGCTCATTTGTTACAGGCTGTGTAGATTTCACAATGAAAATGATGTTTTCTTTGCTGTAACCTTCTGTTTACATTTCTATCTCATTAATATTTATATTTTTGATTATCCAGACTCTCGATTATCCGGACTATTTACGGAGGTCTGGACGAGTCTGGATAATCGAGGTTCGACTGTATTCGCCAGATTTTTTGCACTGGCCTTCAATTCCTTCATTGAGGAAACATTGCTTCAATGTTTTGTCCATTGCTTTGCACTTTGTTTTGTTATAAAAGTGGAAATCTTGCCAATAATCATGGATTTTTCCTCCCAAAGAGCCACAAAAAGCAATAAGCTCCCAGGCAATGTTTCCTAAAGGAATTCAGGGCCACACGCAAAATGCATCTGAGCCAAAACAACAAAAAGAAATTGAAAAAGCACAAAGGTCAGTTCTGCCCCAAGCCTAAATTATTCATCTGTGAATGTCTAACAGTCAGAAAGTCTATGACATATAACAGCAAACCATGCTCGTATATATAAAGAAAATGGATTCAGCAAATTTTAACTTGGCAAAAGCATGGACAGACTTTTGAAATTATGTATGTGTAACTATGTGAACTGCAGATAATTTAGATTCAATACATGAAGTCTCATTGAAAAATAAACAAATCTATTTGGACCTACTGTGCTGGCAATTCTGGTCCATTTAAAGGCTAATATCACTTTACCTCAGTCTAATTTTTTTTTATCTTCCTTCAGATTGAGCCTGCCAATGAGAGAATAGACATGGAACAACTAAAAGTCAAAGAAAAAATCTACTTCTATGAGGATGTTATATTGTACGAGGATGAACTAGCAGATAATGGAATAGCAAAATTAAACGTCAAAATGGTATTAATAACGCAATTTTTCCTGTTAACCATTAGCCATTAAGTTTAGAAACATAATTGTTATTTTACAATAACTGTCAAAATTCCCACTCGTTGATTGGCTCGTGGCTATTGTCTATTGTCTATAAATTAAAGTACAGACAATAAAAATGATGTCAGATGTAACACACGTGCTTTCTCACCGGAAAATAAAGCCTTTTCCATGTCGTTGTGGAAGATCCCAGAGGGTCGTATTGGATGGTGTACATTGCTTCAGGGTGGGCCCCAGTTACCTGAAGTGTTCCTCAGGGGAGTCTACTCAGTCCCATTCTCTTCAAGCCGCATTACAAGTACAATATCTGCCCTTCAGAGGGAGGATGCTGCATCAGTGGACTCAGAACGTCGTCTCTAAAGGAGGGGTACACAGGCTAAATGATAAAGGAAGGGGGGAAGGGAGGGTGGAAGGATTGTTATGCTTTGGACCCTCTTCTTTCTTTTTCAAACAAATATGTTGTGCTGAGGTACAACTTAACAATTTCTAGCGAAGCCAGGAATTTTGTAAAACTACATTAAATCTTTTTTTTTTCTTTTTCTTTCTTTTCAGCGAGTCATGCAAGGTGGTTTCTTTTTACTTTTGAGATTTTTCCTGAGAGTTGATGGAGTCCTTGTTAGGATTAACGACACAAGAATATATCACAAGGTAATTAAACGGAATGCACGCAGAAACAAAGTGTTGAGAGTTTTGAACGATTACCGTAATATAGCTGGACAGACTTTTCTTTTGTTTCGCTTGTTTGTTCGTTTCTACCACTCCCAATCCTTTTCTCCCTATATTTGTATTTGCTAGATTTGTTCGTCTTTCTGCGGCTGAGTTCGCAGCGCGGTAAATTTTTTCAGCGGCAAAACGTCGATGGAAGAAGTTTTTAAAAGAGTGCAGATGGTGGGAAGGCCAGATTTTCCTTGTATTTTTATTTTTATTATTATCTATCATATAGGCACATTGGGCCGTTATAGGTGTGAAAGAGTTTTTACGATACTGTAATGGAGGGATGCTACTCAGTATTTAAAAATACTGAGTAACATGCCTCCATTACCGTATCGTAAATCTTAAGGTGCATCTCCGTTATTCTTGAAACATGTGTACTTTGCTTATTCAATATCACCTTTTTTTTTTCTTTTTTTGGCTTCTCTTTGTTGGTCAATTCTACAAAAGATAATGCACACATTGCATAGCAATCAGATTAAATGATTCATGGTGATGACTTTGTATAATCAACAACTGTCTTTTTCACGATATTTTAGGCTGGTTCTTCTTACATGTTACGGGAATATTCCTCAAAAGAAAGAAAAATAGAAGACATCTTAGCGTTAAAGGTTCGTGTAGTTTATTTTTGGGGAATTGTTGGACCAGGGAATAGAAGGCTCGGGACATAGCCGACCTATGGTGCATTTCATATCGCTTGTTATTGTTTTAGCTCAGATTCACTACAGTGTTTGTATGTGGCCTTGAATTTCTTCAGGAAACGTTGCTTCAATGTTTTACCTATTTTTTTTCCAAATATCTATTGATCGTTTTCCGACTATTCATTTTATGATTGTTTCAATAGCTTACTGTAACTGGATCAACCGTCTCGCAGTCTCTATAAACCTTTTTTTATGTAAAAGCACTGCAATGAGGAAGTGTTATTCTATAAGCCCTACTCCTAAGGCTTTCTCACCACTTTCTCTGTAGTCTTTATTCTCCCGCTCGTATTTTGTTTTTGTAACGTGTGTGGTAAAATAAATAAATTGAAAATGAATGAACGGGTAGCGGGGAATTTCCATGTCACTAAAATTGGTTTGGAGAGAATCTCCTCAGCTCTTGGCTATGTAAAGTTCTAATGGATTTTCCTTTTTGTTTTTCTTTTTCTTTTTTCAGCTTCCTGTCACAGATCCCACGCAATTTGCAGAGCATTTGTTTCTAAAGCACGAAAAGGTTGAGAAACTTTTATTTCCCGATGGAGTCGATGAAACGTTTGGCGTCGAGCCAAAGGGTGTCGAACAATCCCTTAGTCAATCTTGAGTAAACTATGCTGCGTCGCCCCACGAGGTCAGATCAACATGGCGAGACCAAAACCGTCTGCGGTAGAACGTCGAATGAATAACAAGCTGGAAGGAGTTCTTGTTCAGCCTCGAAGATGAAGAAGAAAGCAAACGCCATTGTGGCTGCAACTGCCACTCACAAGTTACAGTGAAACCTTGATTAAGTGGACCCCATATAAGCGAACAACCTCTGTTAGGCGGACACCATCTTGGGTCTCTTAATATTCTTCCCATGAACGCCTATTCAGGCGTCTGTTCAGGGGACCCTCTATTAAGCGGACGCAGACACCAAAATTTAGCCATTCTGTCACACGAAACCTGTATTAAGCGGACACTCGGAAGTGTTTCTTGAATGCATTTCTTTAGATTATTGGGGTACTGTCTCCTTCTTAAAGCCTGTTTTTTCTGTGGACCGTGTTTTGTAGACTGTTACTAACAGTTCGCGAATAATGATTCCAAATTACGAATAATGATTTAAAATTAACGTAATAATTAGAAAAAGCTACTCTTAATAGTTAGCTTGCGCCACAGACCCCCGCTGGGTATTAGACCCTTCTCCAAAATGGCGACAACAGATTTGAATGAGTTAAAATTGGACTGAATGAAAAACCGATACCAGCACTGGAAAGACTTTACTTTAGTAACCTTGCAGAGTTTCAGCATATTAGGTGTTATATTAGCTTAGGAAATGTAAGATTAAATTTGACAAATTTACAGACGTTTGTATGACTGGGGGTATACGTCATACCCCCCGTCGTACAAACGTCTCTAATGTTTTTATTTTTCAACTTACATTTTCTCAGCTGATATTAAACCTGATATGCTGAAACTTTGCAGGGTTACTAATTTAAAAATGCTCTTTCTAGTGCTGGTATACGTTTTTAATTTTAACTTCATTGAATTGTCGCCGCCATTTTGGGGAAGGGTCTATTACTGAGGGTTATAGTCCGTCTGCGGCTCAGGGTACTAATAGTTTGCTCCTAAAAATACAAATGCAAACAGAAAAAAAAATCAATATCAACAAAATAACAAGAAGAAAAATGACCTAAAAGAAAAAAGGTCACATCTGATACTTTACGCCCCATTTTACTCTCGACCCAATCGGTCTTGAGAAGCATACGTCGTTTTCTTTGTGTTCTTGTACGCAGACACATTCCTCATTCCGAGCTATATGAATAAAAAATGTGACCCCTTATCCAGCATTCGCTTTGTTGATATATTGTTTTGTTCAGGGCTTGCCAACACCTGTCCAAGGCATGATGTACAGCTCTCGACATGATTGGTTATTCGCTTACATAGTGTTGGTCCAGATAAGCCTTGGGGACGGACCACTTTATTTTAACGGTTGGGCCAGGCAATACTTTTTTTGCAATGGTGTTTGCACTTCACACTCCTTGGGACGTGAAGAGGAGAGACCCTGGGAAGGAGGTTCTATTTGCGTGAATAGAAATGCAATTGTTGAAAGCCACTCCCATCGAGACATCTTTTCCCGGCACTATTGTCAGGCCTTCTATTGTCTGGAAAAGCTATTTACTGCAGATTATGAGCTAGCTATAAATTATTTGTCTTTTTGAGGCGCGTGCACGTGTAATTCTGAAGATAAGTTTAATTTGAACACGTGAAGCCCAGCTAATAACACAGAAAACTACAGAAGACAGGAAAGTCAGAGAGAGAATACGCGTCAACTCAGTTCAGTGAAAGCAAACCCCGGGGAGGTCCTCCCCTATGTAAGGTATATAGGTATGTGCCGCCCCAAAGGGTATGGCTTTTGAGCCGTTTTGGTCTGAAAACGGGTATAGATTTTGACAATTACGGTCTGAAATCGGGTCGGGTTTTTGGGGCCGGGAACATTTACGAAAGCTTACAAACATATTTTTCTTCTCAGTACGTAACTGGAACGACTAACTGATAGCGAGAAAAAGAAATAGATAAAATATGTCATTCCAGCTTACTTTTACTTCTTGCGTCAACTTCCGTTCGGGTCTGAAAACGGGTATGAATTTTAGAGGTCAGGTCTGAAAACGGGTGTGGAAAATGGCATGTTTAGGTCTGAAATAGGGTCGGGATTTGAAGATGCGGGCGGCACACCCCCACCAAGAATTCCGAGGAGTACCCCCCCCCCCCCCCCGGGAAGCAAACCCCGGAGTCTGCATGCATGCGTTCCAGGAATGTTCGAATTCATTAACACAATCTTGGATCAACGTTTGTCTTGTTTGCTCTACACTGAAACGCTGTTTACAGAGTCTATGATATATGATGCATGTCCGCCGTCTGAATTTCAAATCTTGTCGCAATTTCGGACAATTGGAGCAGGCGGTCTATACCAGACAAAACGAATACGACTCTATTCTGAGTGGTATTGTCTATTCATAGACTTTGTATGGGCCTGCCACTATCAAAAAAGCCGCAAACTTGCTGACCAGAACTGAACTAGCTCTCATCCAGATGGGTCTAAAATATCGTGGATCTATGGTAAAGTAGGATATACCTTGTCCACTGTTTCGAAAATACACTCCTTTTATAAGAACATCTCAGTTTTGGGGCTGATGTTGGACGTTCTTATTTTTTTTATTTATTTATTTATTTATTTTGGCAACTTGAGCCTTCTTAACATACCTGTTGATGTATTTGAATAAATCTATGTGGATGTGACCAAGACACCAGAGCAGTACGTATCTGCCGTAATTTGGTTTATCTGTATTTATACTGTTCACTAGTAAAAACATTTGGTCACAATAAATATGTTCTTGACTGCCTCACCCTGGGTAATGTTCTTCATACTAATCTCAGCCTCAACATTCTTATAAAATACGGATTTTTGATGGTTTGGACAAAAAAAATGGGCGGAGGGTTATTTAATGCTTGGCGTTTGAAATTGGCCGTAAGAAAAATCCTTATTTTGGTTTGATATTAGATCAGCTGTGCTCGGGGGGGGGGGGGGAGGGGGGGTACTCCCTATAATGGCCTATACCAAGAGAGGCTAAACAGGGAGACTCCGCCCGAAAGGGGTACGTACCTCTTTCAACGCTTCAGATCACTGTATGAAAGGGTAGGAAAATCTGTCATTTAGGTATTTAAAAGGACCTTTCATTATTTTCCAATGGAAGCTATACGAAAGGGGTACCTTTTCTGCCAAAAATGTCCCCCCACCCCCCTGGGAGCTGTGCACATTGTTTCTCTTCCTGGGGATTACGTCCCAACCGGAGACCGGGACCCAAAGCGGATTTTTTTTTGTCCTAGCTGGCGGTAACAACTCTGGTACAATAACTGATACTATTTTAGGTACTGACTAGTTATTAATCCGTCTAGACATCTTTTGAGTATTAACGTATTTTCTTCCTACACAGACTGTTCCGTTGCACGGAAGGTTCTAGAAGCACTGTTTCTGTTTTGTCTCACTTCCTTTTCCTAATTTGTCAATTACTTTTGCCAATTCACTTGCAAGGGCTAGGAAAAATAAAGTAATGTTCGCGGTCTCCCGATCTTTTGCAGTCAAAAGCAACTGAGACCTTATTACGTAATATATTACCCATTGTGTGTATTGTGACATTTTTGATAGGTCCGATCAGTATAAAAGGAGTGTTCGGAATTGCTTCAGTCTCACCAACCCGGACACTGGTCACTACACACCGATTCCTGTACAGGCCTAGTTACCTTCTTTGACCAACTGATTAACTATGGACAGCAAGAGCGTACTGAAAACCCTCTCCCAGGTGAGATTTGAAAAAAAAAAAAACTGTTATTTCAGTCTTTCGCCCCGGACATCGTTCTCAAAATCTTCAAATCCTCGACAGCGGTGCTGTTGAATGTTTGCTAATTTACGTAGCAGAAGGGGGCGGGTGGGAGGTGTGAGTAGGGTGTTTCGCCTCAAGCTCGAAATTGTCGAAATTCAGAACTACCAATTTTCAACTGAAATACGTTGTTTTTTAAGCCTGTCTTAAATATTCCCTTCGTTGCTATCTCTATCCTTTTGTGGAGCAAGAAAAATCTGAGAGTATAGTTTTAGGTTCTAATTCTGTACCTACAAAGTTCCCTCTTCCCCCCCCCCCCTCCCCTCCCCCTTTTTTGATTGGGACTGTGCAATATACGATCTCGACGTCGCATAGCTCGAGCTCTAGGACATCAGTTAAAGCATACCGTGGAGATAGAATGACATGCAAGATGCCCAAAACATGTTATGTTTGCTGCTATGCCTTTTCAATGTTTAACGGCGAACAACAATATCTGGGTAACTTCAAGATCTCAAAGAATAAACGGGACCAGGGGCAAATCGGGTACTAACGGGGCATCGGTCACGGAACTTTGCGTACGCCTAAAAATAACACACCCCAAAAAGTTAATGCACGTGACATCTACCAATGAAAGTGCTGTGCGGCTTTGTAAGGACAACTTATACCGAACTGAATATACCTCCATTCCGCAGTTTGCGGGAGATACGGTAATTCTAAAAGAATGTCGACCTGCAAAATGGTTGGAACCATCGTTTATATCCCCCAAAAAAGTTACGTTCGCTAATCACGATTAACCCTGTTAACGCGTCATGCCTGACAATAAATTGAACCTCTGGGTATTTTCACAATCTTCCGTATTTTCACGATCTGGAAGAATGCATGACTATACAGGGCTTCAGTCACGGAACTTTCAGTGCATGAATTCGGAAAATTACTGCACGTGAATCTACCAACAAACGTGTGATTTATTGCATGCTGTTGCGTGGAATTAACTGTGATGATCTTCAATATGTTAAGTCCAGTCAAAAACCATAAAGGAATAATATTTGATATATTCCACTTCCAAAGTGAACATTTATCTTATAAAAAGCATACAAAACCACTTTTAATATATCCTTTTCTATCCCAATGCTGTAAAACGGGAATGAAAGGGAAGCTTGGAAAACTGACCGAGTCAAGTTTGAAGGAAACTCGGCGGACAGTGTGCTGGTCATTTTTCTTAGTTCGAATTTATTTACACTCTTTACTGTTCTCGTTAAATTTTCAGTTTGTATGTGCTGTAGAAGAGATGGAACAAGCCATCTTAGTTCCTCAGAGCTTGCAAGACATGTCGCTTTCTAACAACAACAACGGTTTAGTCTTGGACAAAAGCCTTTATGAGGCTTTTACGGGCTTAAAGAATATCAAGAATGTTATTTTGACAGGTATGTAACACTCATAACCACAGTTTCCTTACAATCAAAGTTTTCTGAAAAAAAAAAAAACTTCTTAGTTGTATTGAGAATGATTGTTAAGTTTAGAGAGTAATTTTAGCACGGGAATTCAGTTTCCCTTAATTTTTTCTCCAATCTTGTAAGTCACTTCCAAGAAAACCTTCCACGAAAATGGATTAAAACCGAATATACCGGTAGATACCCACCGGGAGGGAACTCCCCTATTAAACCTGTATAGGTATGTGGGGCGCAAGAAGGTATGATTACGAAGTAGACGCGAGCACTCTGTCTTTTCCTCGAGAATCCGCGGGGAAGAATGTAAGATATTCCAAGCGCGAGTTGCGCGCGTGAGCGGCAAAGCCCCATCTCGCGCGCGACTATCATGCGTTCTTCCCGCACGGATTCTCGAGCAAAAAAAAGACTACTCGCACTCTAGTTTCTGAGCCGTTTTGGTCTGAAAGTCTTGAGACAGCATGGATTCAAAAGATCAAAGTCTGCAAAAGGGTATAGGAAAATAACATTTTTTGGTCTTAAATAGGGTCAGGAGAAACACACCCCTACCAAATATTCCAAGGAGTTTACTCTCCACCACCCTCCCCCCCAACTCCCCCTCTCCCTCCCGGGAGTATATATAACCTTTGGAGGAAAATCAGGGTCTAATGGTGGGGGGTAAGAAGGGGGAAATGGTGTTAGGTGTTTCTTGAAGCCCTTTAGGACTTTTTAGACTGCCGATTTTGGTCTTGCAAAACCTTCCCTCTGATCATGAAACCGTAACACCCTTCAGCTGGGACGCCCAAGTACCCGAAGGGGCTTTCAGATTAGAGTCGATCCCGGCTGCTTCCGCGAGAGCTATTGGGTTTGAACTATGGACCCAGTTTTCTTTACTCTTTTAAATTATTAAACCTTTGATTTTCTTTCTTTACAATGTAATACAGGACATGCGTTGGAAGAAAAAAGTGAAGGAAATCCGATTGGAGATGAGCTTCTTTCTCTGACAAAATCTTTGAAAAAGATGACTGGTCTGGCAAACAACCTGACGGCTGAATACAAGGAAAAATTCGATCTACTTTTTTAAACGTTACCGGGAAAAAACATAAAGGAACATTAGCTTATAGTCAAATCACTGTGGAACTCGTCGTGAGCAAACAGACACAATTTTAAAAGCGGACTGGACGGAGTCTTGAGCTTGTTTAATAGAAAAAAAAGAAAAACATGAACTTGAGACAGAAAAATGTGAAAACGAAGAGCTATGGATGCAAATAAAGTATCTGGTTTATAACTCGATAACACAGACTTGAATATATTTTAATTATTTAAATGTATTTGAAAGTCGAAACTAAACGTTCTCTGTGGTGAAGAGATGAAGCTTAAAGCCCCTCGACGGATTGATTCGTGCCAAGACAGGATGAACTCAGTGCTTATATTAAATTTCCCCTTTTGTTTAATTGTCCACGCAAGATCCTTGCTCAGTACTGACAAATTTTAAAGCAAATAAGCCTTAGGCCTTTTCCATAAAAGATGGCCAAATTATTATTATTTTCTACCAAACATCATTATAGAGAACAAATTCTATTGAATTTTGTACATGCTAACGATGATAGTAAGGCTAAAATGAAAGAATGTAATTTATCAGCCGCCATTTATTATACCATCTGATTGAAAAATTAAATTCGCCTTTCGTCTTCCCATCCAAGTGTGAAGACTAGAGGGTTGAGTGTACCAAAGTGTGAAGACTAGTCCCCGACGTCGGGGGCAGGGCGGGGTACCCCCGCCCAGCCCCCTCTGCACTGGGTGTGTACCCCAAAATGCATGTTCCCCTTGCACATGGGAGGCATTTTCTGCGCTTCCCCAGTAAAAATAAAGGCGTGATCACGCCGTGATCACGGGTGTGATCACAGGGTGTGATCACGCCGTGATCACGCGTAAAAACTTTTTACGCGTGATCACGGCGTGATCACGGCCGTGATCACAGAAAAACCAGAATCACGCCTGAATGGCTGCTGACCGTGATCACTCCCTTAAAATCACGGTGGCGTGATCACGCACTTTTTCAATAGGGGAATGAATTTCGAATTGAATCGCTTTGATAATAAGCAAATTATCTAGTATAGTTGACAAGCGTAACAATTTATATTAGTACAGTGCACGTGCCTTAACACCGGGCTTAACATTATAAACACAGCAGTCTGCAGTAAAAAGTTGTTTTGCAGCACTTAAGTTTATTTATTTTTGTGTACAGAATAAAAATGAACACCACACGGGGCAGTCTGTTGCGCAGTGGAACAAGCTAAATTAGTATACATTTTGACAAGTTGAGAACTACAAACAGGTTTATTAAACGTGAACTAATATTTTTCATCTTGGTTTAGAAGAATACTAACCGGGAATCACTTAAATTCTAAAATCATCGTTATTATATTTATATGTGATCGTGTTGCTCACCTCGATAATCGGAACGTTCTTCGATATTGACTTTCCCGTCTATAAACGTGGACTAAAATTGACAACTTGCAAGAATCATTTCGTTTTACAGCAGACCAAAGAAGTCCTCAGAATTCTCGATCAGAGTACATTTATCGCGACGAACTCCAAACATCCAAGCGGCAATACACAGTCGGAGACAATCCGAAGGAACAGTCTGTTGTTTACAAAACGGCCGGGTGCAGATCTTCGCTTCAGTAAAGCAAACATTAAACTGTTTCCCAAAGTGATAAGAGAAGATACTTCGCATTGAAAACGTTCCCGCTCTTCTAAGTCAAATTACCAACGGTCAAGTTTATTTTCAGGACAATTTTTGTAACGCGATCAGGAAGAGGTAATTCGAAACAGGTTAATGACATTTGGCCAATAAGATTAAACACGCATATGTCTCAAGACACCTTGTAGATAAAATTCCGACACGCACGTGTCACGGAATTCGGAGAAAAGGCGCTATTTTTCTCGAAACTGAAGTTAGAATCGTATTTAATGGAAATATTTTTCAGTGCTTCGTCGGGAACATGCAAAAAAGCAGCCTTGAGTTTTCGCCTTGGATCAAGTAAGTGAAATGAATCAAGCATAGAAGGCAACATATCCTACAACAACTATCAGGATTGCATTTGCATTTGATCGTCCAAATGTAAATATTCATTCTTAGTCGTTTAAAAAGCTGCTATAAAATGTTGTACAGGACTGATGAACGGAGAAAAAAACGCGTGAAACCATGAAACCTGTGAGTTAAAGATTGAACGACACGCAGTAAAGAAAGATTCAATTGTCCCAAGTTTTAAGCGCGGTAAGTCACGGTGCCCGGCTATAACTGATTATTGAACCACATCTTTAATTTACTAGAATAAAAGATTTTTTACTCCATTAGTGTTACAGATATTTTGGACCATTTGAATGAGATTTATATGCGGTTTGGTTGTTTTTGTTGTTCAATTTTACTCTAATGAATAATGTTTGGACAGTTAAGCCATCACCGATCATACGTGATCACGCCATCACTGTAGAAAATCACGGTCACTGGAGTGATCACACCGTGATCACTCCAATCACGCCTTGTGAAGGCGTGATCACGGTGAAAGGAGTGATCACGGGCGTGATCTGTGATCACGCTGTGATCACAAAATATTTTTACTGGGGTTACTCAGCGGCTAGATTCAGTCCCTAGGCTGAAGGAAGGAATGTCTTGAGCGTCTGGAAACAGGGCTACAAATGTCACTCGTTTGTCATGAAGCCGTGACGAGTGGAAGTTGGACATTTTAAGTATCAGGCTAATAAACACCAAATTTGAAATAAAATAACAAAACATCAAACACAGGGAAAATCTCAATAATTACTTTTTAGCGCGTTGACAAATCTAAATCAGTGAATTTACCAAAGTTGCGAAAACGGTTTTCATTTCGCTGGACAAATTCATTCGCTACATCTAGAAGCCGAATTTTATCTGTCCTTGCCTTGTGGGTATGCAATAAGGCTACATTATTAAAACGTTGCTGTTTTATGTTAGCACGCAACCACGTTTTCACTCTTCTTGCCATGGAAAACGACCGCTCACATGTAGCACTTGTGACAGGATTTACCAACAGGAGTTTACAAATAACAATAACCTCAGTTATCATGTGTCTCTCGTGATCAGTAAGACTCTTAACCGCTTTCAAACATCGGCAAAGCAATTAATCTGCGCATCCTTGATCAACACTTTCAAAATTTCGAGTTGGGAAAAAAGATATCCAGTTCTTACTTTCTTACTAATCGTCAGCATAATTTTCTTTCTTGTAGTCCATTTGTTAGTATACGTCTTGCGAGCTCAAAACGCCTGTCAGAATAGACTCCATATTGGAGTATGCTTTGAAACTAGGCTGATCAAAACGTTCTTCAATGGACGAGACTATTACTGAAATCTAGTGCTTCAAAGTAGACTGATTCTTCGATATACTTGCTCAGGAGTCACAGGGAAGAAAGGCGTTCCAGTTCCAATCTCAAATCTTCCAGGAGCTCTTTTGTTTCTTGGTACCTCAGGCTCCGTAATAGAAACATGAAGCTGTTTATTGCGAAGCACTGTTTGATAAAAAGTTGCAAAACAGTCATCATTTCTGATCTTCTTGAGTGCATCCTTCGTCAGCTTGGCATTGTGTTGTCCACTGGTGGCTGACATGCCTTTTGAAAGAAATTGGAAATCTTGGAGGGCCTTTTCCGTTTGCATCCTTTCCGACTCTCTTCGCGATCCATATTGCCCTTGCATGTGAGCCTCCTGATTGCTGGTAGTAGTTGGATTGCATGTGCGACCCAGGGTGACTGCAGCTGTGCATCAGTCTTCGTTTGAGGTACTTCTCGCGATATTTCACGGAAGTAGCAGAAACATGCCATTGCTCCTACATTAAGTGTGCCGTACTGATTACTATACCGTCTCCGTCAAGAGTTGTGGGTTTCTGATGAAACTCATGGAAGTAATTAAACAACGACTTCTATAATAGAGCTTAAGAGAAAACATAGAAACCATGCCCTAGGAAGGGCCGCCATATTGCATGTCATAAATGAAGAAATCAATTTACGTTACCGCGTACCACAACGCTCACTGGCGAAAGTCTTCATTAATTATCGTGTATCTATGAAAGCAGTAAAACAGTAATTTTACATTTGAAAAATATTTTTTTCCAAAATTATTGGGGGGCTGGAGCCCCCCCATTCCCCCCCCCCCGGCTCCGCGGTTCCTGAATAGGCGAGAGAGGTTGCACTGAAAGAAGAAAACGAAAATTTTGAGATTCACATTTTTTCACTGACACTCAGTGCGCTGATTTCGATACAACTGGAACTCTGGTTTTACCTTTAGATAACTGATCTACTTATAATGTCTGTCTAAATTGTAAAGTGAAGAGTCCGAAAAGCTTGCAGTATGAGAGAGAAAGTAAAATTGAAATTTGTGCATTTTCGTTCATACTGCAAGCCAATTTCCGGTAGACACTAAAGGGCTGACTGAGAAACAGAGACTCAGATACGAGAAGTAAACATTTAACTTAAACATGTTCAGTTCTTTGCCCGAGTTGCCAATGTAAAAACAAAAAGTCTTCCGTCTTTTCATTTTCCCTCTCCTCTCTCTTCTTTCTCCTTTCTTATCTATTTTGTATCATTATTACCCTTCTCCGAGCCAAAACAACCAGATTCGGCGCATGCATGTCGCTTTACGAAACTTAAAGTACCCAAGTTTTTCAAACAATTCGGCTAGGATATATATCTACCCTTAGTTTAGAAAAAGGTGGCCGATGAAAACTTGACAGTGCTTTTCGCGAAATCAGTGACACTGAATCACGGGTTTTATGGCCCCGAGGTTCAGATGGGAGGAAGAAGAGAGCTAGAGCTTGAGAGGGAACTTTTCGCAACTTTGGAGAACTAAATGCGAGGAAACCGAGACCACTTGAAGTATGAAGAGGAAACGACATTTTGAAATTTATAAACTTCCCGCTTTATACTGCAAGCTATTTCGATAGAAGGAGCAGTGTCCCTTTTGTTGCAACTCTATATGGAAACAATATCCGAGTATGAAAGCGAATGGCTAAGAGAGCTTACAACACGAGAAGGAATGAAAAAATGTAACATTTGCGTATTTCCCCTTTTGAAAAACCTTCCTTTGGGTTCCTGGAGTACGCTAGTTCGCGGATCACTGAATGAGAACATGCTGTAGTGTCGACTGATAAAACTGCACGCATGAATGTGTTTCATCGGGCCGAAGACTTAAAGGGCATGAGGAAAGGCTCCACGTTCCTCTCATAAGTTAGTTAATATCGTAGCCGGAATAAACGCATACCTCAGTGACTGACTATCGCGTAACGCGCAATCTGATTGGCTACACGGGTGCCGTCTATCGATCGATAGACGGCAGTTTGTCAGAGCGCGCGATTTAGCATGTATCATTGCACAAATATATCAAAATTTTTGAAATAAAAATATTTATTTTGCTTCCTAGATTGATCACTGAGGTATGCTAAAACAGTTAGACGGCTCGCTCTCGGTTTCTATCGCCTTTGATAGTTCAGCCGATAGAAACCTCGAGCTCGCCGTCTAATTGTTAATTAGAAAGTTATCGTACGGTTATCGTAAACTCCCCCCCCCCCCCCCAACTCAACCAACATCGTGAACCTCAATTTCCTATCAAACTTCTTTAATTAATCCTGTCGCTTAGAAATTGAAAACAAATCTACCCACATAACTGATTTATACACGTCGGAAAAGCTACGGACTGGCATTGAAATCAAGCTAATGATACACCTACATAAGAGTACACAAGTAAAAGTGTTCTATGTTGTCGTGCAATTTTTTTGAAAAAAGAAGTTAACTTTCTATTTGATGCAGTTTTAGACAGGGACAAGATTATACGAGCCCAAATGGCTGATAATTTTATCGGAATATTCTATCTGAAAAGTTCGCAGTCAGTTCTAGAGGGTATGGTAATTCAAGCCAGTCTTTCTGGAATTGGATTTGTTGGTTTAAAAACTTCGCCGTGTATCGCAGAGTTGGCATACACTCCAGACTCGTCATGCCACGTGTTCAATCCGTGACGCCTGTAATCATCAACATCTGTGAACTGTGAGTGACACTTCCGCCAAGCAGCAGATCGGTCAGGCTCTGGTGGAGCGGTCTGTGGATGAAAAACAACCATTTTACATGTTATACATAAAAGTAACTGAAATAACTGCAAGGCTGCTGTGACTGCGTAGAGAACTTAACACGACAGCGACATGATAGAGACCAAACCGAGAGTCAAAAATGCAACCGTGGACCGGCTGTTTCGAGCAGGTTGGCGCAGTGGTAGAGCACTCGCCTTTCACCAATGTGGCCCGGGTTCGATTCCCGGACTCATAATCGTCATAAGTGGGCTGAGCCCGGGGGGGGAGGGGGGGTACTCCCTTATATGGGCTATATAGGTATGTGCGGCGCCAAAGGGTATGGTTTTTCGGATGTTTTGGTCATAAATAGGGTATCGCTTTTAGCCATTTTGGTAATAAATAGGGTAAAGATTTTTGCACTCTAGTCCTGGGTTCGATTTTTTTTACAAGAAGCTACTTCAGGTCATAAATAGGGTAGGGAAAATCGCAGATTTTAGTCATAAATAGGGTAAGGGTTTTGGGAAGCGGGCTGCACACCCCTACCCAATTTTTTTTGGAGTACCCCCCCGGGGGGCTGAGTTTGTTGGTTCTCTATTCTGCTCCGAGAGGTTTTTCTCCGGGTACTCCGGTTTTCCCCTCTCCTCAAAAACTAACATTTGATTTGATTTGATTTGTGTTTAATTGAGTTGATTTGAGTTGCTTTGATTTAAAAGGGGATACCCTCGATAGGGATAACCTATGGTATCTCCTGTTCATGGTATCGACGCGATCAGATTGAATAAAGCCTCATTTTTATTTATTAACATGGTGTAGCAGCAAAAAATAGAAGTAGAATGTTCAACCATCAGTTTTCTTCTAAGACTCCGGATGAGCCCAAATTCAGATGTTTGCCAACGTCATAGCACGTGCGTTACAATTCTGGGTTGGTTACCGATAAGGAACGCAGACGTTCGTGAGCCACGGACGTAACCGGAAGTATAATTTTTCCTTTTTTGGCGTAGTTTTGCTCCTTACAACGCGGGGCAGGAAAAGCTCTTGTTGATGACTGTGGTTTGAAGATACAAACCCGATGGCATGAAATTCAAAACGCTCCAAAGAGGGAAAAATTGAATTTCCGATTGCCGTCCGTGGCTCAAAAACGTCTGTGCTTTAAGGCTTTAATTTAAGGGGAGGGGGGATCTTTATCCAGAAACATATTTAGGCGATATGATATTCTTGTAATTAGCGAGCGCCAGGACTCCTGGCGAGCGTGTTACAATTCTGGGTGGGTTACAATGACTTCTTTTGGCCGGTCATTATCCACAAACATGAAGGCTATCGTTACTGCCAGACTGAGAGACAAGGTTTTTGGCTTTTGATTCTGTTTAGTTTGTTTTGCTCGCTTGAATTGTCAGGCCATTTCTGAAGTAAATGAGGTACACTTTTATAAGGACTACTCGGCTTGGCTTTTTTCACACGCGCAGAAGTGGGAAACACAAAAAGGTACGAGATTTTATTTTCACAATTGATAGGGTCCACTGCATATTTATAATACTTTTCAATCGATTCATCAAAACAGCTTTCCTCTTGCCTCTGCGCACCCAGTTTCCCGCGTAAAAATCCAAGTTAATTACCCAACGTTCTCTTCGGGGAACGATCAAGTGTTCGAAACGGTCTGAGCCAGTACCGTCCAGTACCAGAGGAACCATTAAACTGGAGGAACTGGCCTTTACAACTCGAATAAGCCGTAAGCTTACCTTTTGCTGTTCATATGGATACGGGGGATTGTAGTCCACTCCGTACGTTGTGTCAAGGTACCTGCAGATAATTAATATCAAGCGATTAATTTCAGTATAATTATGTTCAGTGAAACACTGGGGGAGGGATTCTGTATGTATATATTGATCCAGCTTTGTATATTAAAGCTTACATGTTCTTTTTTAAGCTTAATTAAGCTACATTGTAATACTTTGCATTACATACGATGCAGAACGTCTAGAAAACTGTAAAACAAAATGACAGTGATTTTTCAACCAAGACCTAACTAACAGAAACCAAAATATTTTTCCTTTTGAACTTTTATAGAGCTCGGATAACTTACAACTGTCTTACGTCTCGTTTAATTTTTCCGATTACAGCCCTACCCAAAAGGATTATATGGCACTTGCCAATCAGTGACTGCAACAAAGCAGATGAACTATGTACATGTACAAATTATCACCTTTTCCCATGATCTGATGGATGCCTTGGAAGGACACTACCAAAACCTCTGTCAGGTGCTCCAGTGTCTCTGTTTATATATAAATAAATAAAAATAAATTAATTAATTAAAAGAAACAAATTAAAATTTAGTGATTTGTCAAACAACATTAGGGAGTGAGTGATTGTTCAAAAAATACATGTAATATACAGACGAGCCTTCCGTAAACGGACACCCTTGGGGCCAGAAAAACTGTCCGCTTAAGAGAGGTGTCCGCCTACAGGAGGTGTCCATTAGTGGATTTTCGACTGTTTATGTCTCACGTAATTTTAGTCAAATTTCCAGGATCTTGCTGTCTCAGTTTATTTTATTTTATTTTTTTGATGATTAGCTATCTTGGATTCATGATGATCATTTCTTAGCCTGCAGGTCTATGCCTGGATCCAGGCATTTAGGTAGTGGGGAGTGGTGGAAAGTACATTGTAAATAGATCAATAAACCAATATTAAAATTCTACTTTGGTTTTATGATGTCAGGCTAATAGTAGCCAGTGCGAGCAAGCTCTCTTTCGGTCAACTGCGAGAGGATTGGGGCCGATCGAGGCGGGAGCTTGTAACGTTTTGCTCACCCAACGCAAAATCCTCCCTCGGCTGACCTAAAGAGAGCTTGCTTGCAGGCTAGGCTAAAAAAAGTAGCCTGGGAATAAAACAAAATAAATTCATCCCTTAGCCTCAAATATGTAGTTTCTGTTGTATTAGTCGGCCCATTTAAGTCTCATAGCCTAGCCTATTGTGATGTAAGCAATTAAATAACTGTCCCTTCTCATCTTTTTCGCACTTGCAATATTATTTTGTTCATATGCTGATTTTTGCTGCTCCCCGCTATCTCAATGCCTGGAACAGGCTACAATTTCTCAGTTGCAAGGACAAAAACTTTAGCTGGTTTGCAGAACATACAGTATAATTCAACCTTCTTGGAGTCGCAATCTAATAAGGGCAAAATGGCTAAGTCTCAACTGATTTTCAGAAAATTGTTAGTCTCACTGTCTCCCAAAGTCTTGATTATTTATGTTTGTGTTTGTGTCTGTAATACAACAAAGCTTTTAAAGTGGTCATGTTAAAGGGGACATCAACATATTAAAATGTGCCGATTATTAAGATATTAAACTTGGACATCGTCATAGACCAGTTTTGATATCTTAAAATTTTTGCTTGACTTCAAGACTAATAGGGGATAAAAACAAAAGAAATTGATAATTCATCTCTGAACTTCAGTGTGATTTATTTTGTTTTATTCCTCTAAGCCTTGCAGCCAAGTAAGAATTTTAATATATCGAGACATAATTATTGGTCTATTGCAAATAGGATTGCATTCAGGTAAACTCAGCCTGAAACATACCCTCGGCCTTCAGATTAGGGTCATTTAGTGCTTAGCTGGAATTTATTTTACTACCCTCAACACCACCTAGGTTTGCTTGATATTTTTCTGTTCCCTATTTAACCCCTAGGTAAGAAATTATTTGACATGACTAGCAAAGATTCAGTCTAATGAAACATGCCAATGGCATGTAAAAACCAGTACACCTTCATGGGGTCAAAAGAAAAGCAAATTAATGCATGTATATGCCTTCAAACGGTAAATTCAGACCTTTCCAACACCTTCAGCTGTAAGTCAGGAGAATGAACTTATTTCTCTTCAATCACAGAAAAACTATTTTTTTTTTGTAAAGTAAATAAAAAATACCTTTGGAAATTAATGCTATTAAATGTAGTCATGTCAACCATTGGCCGCCTTGTTTCTCTTGTTTCAAAGTCACTTTTGAATTTCACAGCTTGCTCCATTTGGTCATGGCTCGTTGTATCTGGTAAAGACTGGAAAAAAAATTGGTGTTACAGATACAGACATTGTCAATGGCTCGTATGAGAAAAGATCAACTCAAGAGAAGATTTTTTTGGCAAAAAAGTGCTAAACACTTGTCAGAACTTAAATTGACAGGGATGTTTCTTCATGATACTGGCTCAAATATTCATAAATTTAAAGACTATGATGCATTTTCTCAAAATTAAAAAAATAATAAATTATAAATTAGGAGAGCCAGAGTACATGTACATGTAAATAATAATTATAATTATTTATTTTCTTTGTTCTTATATACCTCAAAACAGAGAGGAAAGGTGTTTTTTCAAGGGATTTTGGTTTATTTAGGGTAACTTTAAAAGGGCCATGTTTGTTTTGTTATTTTGATAGGGAAGGAGTGATGGAATTGTGGGGGATTCTGATTTACTTCAATACATATAGAAGGTTGCCATTCAACTGAAATAATTCTTCAGGAAAGCAACATTGTTTTAGGAAGGGGGCTTTTAGATAGCCGGTTATCAAAACAGTAAGCAGGGGAAACTTTTGTCAGTCCAAGATACATGTACAGTGTAGGAAGAAATTCAATACAGTTCAAATGTTAATTTCTTTTTTGATCGAGGGCCGAGGGCTACCTGATCGAATTTAATGCCACAGCAATGGTTAATTACACCTGACTGGCCTCAATTTAGCATGAAATTGTAAGGTCGCCTCACCCCATCTGTAACATTTCCTATGCGATGATATGTAGAATTGTGAAGATTTCTCTTCTGTGGTTGATAATCTTTGATGTCGTAGTCTTTGGGTTCAGCTTCCCTGGCTTGATGCCTAGATGAAATTATAAGCAATGTTTCAGCCTTACTTTTAATCTGTGATTGTTAAAAGCACGATACAGTAATGATTGTGAGAAAAACAGAGTGTACATGTTAACCATCCCACCCACTCCGAACCTCCACACACACTTCCTTCATCAACCATCCGCAGTGGAGTTAAGTGTACAACCAGGCGTTCGTTGTTTCCTCAAGTTTGATGATACAAATCACGGCCTGAAGGTGAACTCGATGCAAATTATTAATTTTGCTAATAAGTATTGTTTTCTCCCTTATTCCACAAACTCATCTATCAAATCTCTTCCGTAAAATGTGGACAGTAAATTTGTTGTAGGTCAGCAGACCGATCACAGAACTCATAGTGACGAATCAATGGTGAACAGCTTTAGGCTGTGTTAGCAACATTTTCGTTCACCAAATTTAAACAACGTTATATTTTTAGTGCCGGAATTTACTAAATCATACGATTTCATAAAACTCTACCCACTGAAGTCAAAACTTTTCGCTGGGAGATGAATGTGAAAACAGTGGAACACCGATGCAATCGAAGACAAATTTTCTGACAGGTCTCCATGATAGTATAGACTGTGACAATACTCACCAATTCGACACAAGAGTCGGTCTGGAATAATCCATGTGATCGGATCGTAAGAAAAGAGAACCCTTTCTTTCCACATAATCAGGAATAAAAGCCACGGGGTTAGGATGCGAAGCGGCCATAGTTGTAAGGATGATCTGTTTACACGAGTTGAAACAATAGTCGATCAATTTCACAGTTTACATAAAATCCATGGCAACGCTTAGCCTCACTTTCATTGGGGGAGTCCGCACGCAATTGATCAGCAGTTTTTGAAAATGGTGTCTTTTTGCGTCTCTCCAGGCGATCATCGCCTGTTTTACGAAAATTTTTGCCGTTTGCCACAGATAATTTTTCGAGAAAAGTATCTTTGAGGTGTAACGTAGCATCTTAGGGGTGAGATGCAAGCGAATTCGAGGTATTCGCAGCATTTCCAAGCTGCTAAGAACGCCCTTACGCGAGAACAATACGGAGATGCCTTGGCTCACATGGTGTTCCTAGCCAATGTGGAACCCTCAGCGAAAGAATTGCTAGAAGAAGACTTTATTGTCGCGTTACGCCACTGGAGCGAGGTTCTTGAACGCCACGGAGAGCTAGAAAAACTAATGGTTTGCCTCCAGGAAGCTTTGAAGCTTTATCCGCGGAGCGAGGTCGTTTTGATCAACACAGGAGCAAACTTGCTCAAGTTAGGATTCACTGATGAGGCCGCTTCGTGTTTTCGACGAGCATTGCACGTCAACCCAACGAGTATTAGAGCAAAGGAAAATCTTGAAAATATCTCAAATTTGTTAGTGGAGAGATGGCACTTCAGGATGCTTAATGACAAGAAGCGAAATGCAGCTTACAAACAGGCAATCTCCAATGCAATATCCCGGGGGCATGATGTAGTTCTGGACATTGGAAGTGGTACCGGTATTCTGAGTATGTTTGCAATTCAAGGAGGAGCAAAAGAGGTCTATGCTTGTGAAATGTCTAAGACCATGTATGAGATGGGCCGCGACGTATTGAAAGCTAACAACATGGAAACATTAGTTCACACTGTCCATAAGAAGTCAACTGATATAAAGGTGGGTGAAGATATCCCAAAGAAGGTTTCTCTTGTCGTTACAGAGACATTGGACTGTGGGCTTCTTGGTGAAGGGATTCTAACCACCATCAAACATGCCTGGTCTAACTTGCTTTTGCCTTCAGCTGAGGACTCGGCCCTGCAACCCTTGGACGTGAAGCCTGTTTCAAAAGTCATCCCAGGCGGAGCCATTGTTTATGGCATGGTGATTATGTGTGATGATATTAAGAATCAAACTAGAAGTAAACCAGTAATAAGTGGAATGAACATGTTTCCAGAATGTTGCATTGGGGGTGAAGTAATGGAGCAAAACTCAGAAGTGATGCCATCTGGAAATGTTGGCGATCAGTTGGAGCCGTACAACACAGAATGCTTGAACGGTCTCAAGGGTGGGTTCACACCTCTCTGTTGTCCATTCAAAGTTAGTGAATATGACTTCAATGATCCAAGTACCTTGTGTGAAGACAGAAATGTATATTTCAAGATCCCAGCAACAAAGGATGGCAGAGTTGATGCAATTGCAGTTTGGTTTGATTTGCTTTTAGATGAAGAAACAACTCTTTCCACTGGACCTAAGGATAACTCTCTCTGCTGGGAACAAGCGGTTTTTCCAGTCCGTTTGGACAGCGATGGTAATTTTTCTGACAATAATAAAGCTTCAGAGGGAGATTTGCTATCTGTTCATGGACATCTTTCTCAAGAATGTCTGAGATTGAGTTTTTGTGGCATTAAAACAAACGACAGTAACTGTGCATCTTTTGACAATGTCAAATTACCACAAGAGAAAGGAGTTGTTTCTACAAGAGGTAGCGATTCCTTAGATGAGGAAATTGAGTCTTGTTGTAATGTGACCATCATGCCACCTTCATACATGAGAAGACTGAATGATGAAATCTTCAACGAGCTTTATGATGATGTGATTTGTGGTGCTATTAAATCTCTGAAACCTGAACTGCATGCCATTGACTGTTCTAATGTTGGTCTGGAATCACAAGGAACCTTTAATGCTGACAGTAGCTTTGCATGCAATGTTCTTGATATTGCATATGGCCCCTCTTTGTTTTCCCTGTTTGCTTCTGGAGGCAAGGCTGATTGTGTTCTGTTGTCATCTCCTCACAGCACGGCATGGACAAACCGTATTTTGAAAGGAAACAATCTGCCATCTGTTATTGAATATGGTCCAAAGAAACTTGAAGAAATTGCCAAAGATGGAACAGGAAGAAAATGGAACGTTCTAGTCAGTGACATTGTTGAACCATCAGGAGTTATTCGCCAACAAGTCGTTGAAGATATAGTTTTTGCTCGAGGATGCTTATTGGGATCAGACAAGTTTCGAATCATTCCAATGGGGTTCACTCTGTATTGCATGTGTATTGAATCTCCCTTCTTATTTGCCAATTGTTGTATCCTCAACAAAGACAACACACTTGAACTCAACATTGGTCAGTTTGTCAATGAATTTCAAGTTACCACTCAGATTGATCTTGATCTTACAACTCTTCCTTTTACGGCACTCACTGACCATGTTAATCTGTTCAGTTTAAATTTCATGGAGGACTTTGTTGATGATTACAAACTCCTTTCAATGTTGGAAACTCATTGCCAGAAGAAGATCAAAGTTGTGAAGACTGGGAAGATACAAGCCATTCCTTACTGGTTCATAATACACATGGACAATGCTCGCTCACTGTCCACATACAGTGGTGCCTATGAGGAATCACACTGGAGACAAGCTGCCATTGTTTTGAAAGAAGAAATACATGTTGTGGCTGGGCAAGAACTTCTGATTTCAGCCTCATGTGTAAATAGTAGCATTTCTATAAAAGCGAAAATTGCTGAGGATTGATTTGTAAGTTGATGTTCTGAACTGTGTCATGTTTGTTACAGAGACTCTTCTATCAAATACAGTGAAGTAAACAGTATTGAAATAAATAGTTAAGTGTAATGTTTTTTTCTTGATTAATAGTCTAAAAAAATATGCAAAAAAACCAAACAACCTTTCGGTGTCATCTTGGCACCATTATCAAGTAAAGAATGTAACAGAAAAGATAATTTATACAGAAAGTAAAGTTGTGAAATAGAATAAATTAAATTAAGACTAAAAGTAACTGTCTGGTGTTAATTCAGTGAGGTGTTATAAAGTGAGAGTTATGTCCGTTCACTGGATTAGACAAATAGTCTCACACGAATGGAGTCTAACTGGATGTTTAGACTCGGTTTCTTCTTGCGGATCCACAAGCTTTCCCTGACATTTATTCTATTTCACAACTTTTATTTTCTGTATAAATTATCTTTTCTGTTGCATTCTTTACTTGGTAATGGTGCCAAGATGACACCGAAAATGTCCTTAAGTTTTTTTGCTTTTTTTTTTATAGTCAACTGTATTTCTAGATTTAATCTTATTAGAATAATCTAAAAACCCATTTTTTACAATAAATATTGGGTTGGTTATCAACAGAATATTTTGATTCATTCCTAAAGAGTCTGCCTCCTCTTGGTCTTTGTGCATGGTAGTTAACTGATGGGCTCCTAATTCAGGCCAATGATCCTATCAACTATCATACGATAGAAATGTCAAGCTTATAGTACAGTAGAACCCCGGTAACTCGAATCTGTAGGGAAACGAAAAACTGTTCGAGTTAGCGGGGTTTCGAGTTATCGGGGTCGATTAAAATATTCAATTTTCCAGGTTAACAATTAATAGTTTTTATTGATTTTCAGCACTCGGTATACAATACAGTGCAAATTCAACTTATTTTACGAGAAACTAATACATTTTGTATCTGTTTGGTGCACTAATATTCATTAAAATCAGATTGCTTCAGTCATTGATCTGGTGTTAGAATTCGATCACACGATAAGAAAAGCTAATGGGATATCTCAATGGGCATCCATGGCGAGTTATAAGAACCAGAAATTTGAGTTATCGCGGTAAATTTTAATGAGGGGAAATGAAATTTAGTTCGAGTTAGCGGGGTTTTCAAGTTATCCGAGTTCGAGTTAACAGAGTAAAAATGACTGAAAAGTTCTACTGTATAATCATGTTAAATAGCAATGAGTCATGAAACCAATCACTGGACACCTCAAGCTATAAACTGTCAGACCTTACTTGGGGGCTGCTTTCCTCCCTCCATTCCCCCCCCCCCCCTCCCCCTCCCCTTTCCTGTACAAAAGCCTGTACTGGGCAAGAGCTTCTTGAAATAACATGTCCTTCTCTGGTTCTCTGTTGGAATTTATGATTTCAAAGTTGTCAGTTGATGGCCAAGGGTAGCAAAGTGGTCCGATCAAAACAAATCAGTGACCTATTTGGAGAATACAGATGTACAATCTGTTAACAAAATCTAAAACAACTTGCAAGTGATCAGCCTGATACCCCTAGACAATAGTTCTTTGTTTATATCTCATCATAATTCCTGTGGTTCTATAACTTTTGAATTCATCCAATGGCAGAAGAGTGACCATCCAAACGAACCAGGCTTAACAAATGACACTTTCCACTTTCCTTGTAAGGTTTCTTATGCGTTGAATTTATGTACATACGTATTTCTTTCCAGGAACTCAGAAAGATTACTTGAACTGATTTTCATGCCTAACCCAAGGGTGATCCTCGGGTATATTAGCGATTTAGTGATGAGGAGGTGTAAAGCTTTGCGATGCTTAAAACGCAGCTTGATGTGAATACAAGGGCGCATGTTCCTGGCTCACGTAACATGGCTCTAATGCACCTATCAATGTTAAGCCCGAGGGGGGGGGGGGACCCTGGGCATATGTGGGGCATTTGACCTCTTTTGCCTTCCCCACCCTCGGGAGTTTGACTTAGAATCAGGGCCCCAGGTTGGGGACGTTTGCTTTTTTTTTTGCGAGGAGGACTGGTAGCTAGTCACGTCTGTGCCGGTCATCTTGGAATTCACTGGAGCGCTGGCTGGAAAGCACGGCTGTTTTTGAGGTAAGCACTCGTTTCTGTAAACAAAAACACTGCTTCTCACTACTGGCTTGGCAATTTATATCAATTATTTGTAAAATATACACAACGACTACTATGAACTTTAGGGATATTACTTCCCTAAGGTGGGGATATTTGATCTTATTTGACCCAGTTTTGGGGCCCCACGGTGGGGACTTTGACCAAAAAATCTTCTGAAAAGTCAAATGCCCCTCATATGCCCGGGGTTCCCCCCCCCCTCGGGCTTAACATTGATAGGTGCATAACTTTTGAATACAGTCGAACCTCCCGTAAGCGACCACCCATTATGTCAAGGATATGTGGTCGCTTACGGGAGGTGGTCGCTTACCAGAGGTGAAACCACAAGGGGAGGGGGGGAGAGGTCTAAATTCCGGGTAATTTACATGATGGTAATTGCAGACACCTAACGGCTTTTGCCATTGCTTATCGAAACCCTAAGTAAAAACTTTTGTTTAGACTGCCTGATTTAGGACCAAACAGTAAACGGCATTTTTGCAATGTTACATTTCAAGCGTAACACATCAACAACTTTTGCGTTTGTTTGTTTGTTATATAATCCAATTGACGTTCTTTATCGCCACAATTTTTCTGTTGAATAATACAAGGTTGAGAGAGTCATCACCGGTCTTGCATGTTCATGCATGCTATTTACCAGATAAGAGAGTTTTTTTTTTTCCTATAAGGGATTCAACCTGATTAAAGTTTATTTCAGTGTAACATAGTGCATGTATATGTTGACCTATGTTATCATTTGTTTCAATGTCTGGAGACACTTCCGGTAGCTCCGGCTGTGCGATTTTTTAGTAATACGGCATCCGCTGTAATGATGGGGGCCAATATGTTACAGTCAATTTCCGCCCGTGAGAGAAACAGCAGATTGTGCCGTGTCAAGTGGTCGCCTACGGGAGGTTAAAAACAATAGAAAATTTTAAACAATCATCTCTAAGAGTGGTCGCTTACGGGAGGTGGTCGCTTACGAGAGATGGTCGCCTACGAGAGGTTCCATCTATAGTGATTTGACTTGAAAACTTTTGGTATTTTGGAAAAGTGGTCGCTTATGAGAGGTGGTCGCTTACGAGAGGTGGTCGCAAAGGGAGGTTCGACTGTAGGTGAATCGATAGACCATAAGCAGCGAGTGCGCGCGAAAATTACCTCCCGATTCCGCGCGCGGGAGGCATTTTTCGCGCGCGCTCGAGTGATTCGCCCGAATAAGAAAAATAAGGGCTACTCGGTAGTCTAGTGAATCGGCGAAGGAAATCGCAGTGAATGACCATTTAGAAGAAAGCCACTGAGCAGTACTTTCGTTTGGTGCTGTTTATATCTCGGCCCTTTACATGTTTCAGATGTTTGTTTTTAATATTTAATAATTTTAAATTTATATATTAGTTTTATCGATCCGGCCGTGAGCGCTTTCTGGATTTCCGATAGCAATTAAAATACGTGCTCTCTGACCCGTGGCATATATTGGAAAGAAATTGTTGGCACGAAATCATGATGACGCGAGGAGATGCGCACATTCAACTTCCTTGATGCCTTCTTTAGCATGTGAGATCGTGTTGTTTCAGCTCATCGCGCGTCTTCTCATGTCGCAGAGCGCCTTGGCCCATTTCAATGTTTATTTCTCGACGCTGTGCCTTCTAATATTGGGCTTCATGCTTAACAAATACGGTTGCTCTTCTCTAAAAAACTTTTTTGATGGACTTTATCGTTGAAAATCAGCGAAAGAGATTACAAGATTGAGAGAATTAAAACGAAAGTAAATATTTTCACGTCGAAACTATGGACTTTGTGCCCTCAATGACATCACAATACAACGGGGGCGTGTTTGGAGGTGTGTACACGTGTATGTTTACACGTTTTTTGCCGTCTCTAGGTCGGGAACAAAATATATGCCTTTAAATTTAGCCGCCACAATATGAATTTCACTTGAGTGGCTACGAAAATACGCAGAAATTTTCTAAAAATGATTCGTGGTGTGTGCGAATCATTTTTAGAAGGCAGGTGTAGATGTTTCGTCACCACATAATTTTTTCCCGCTTTACAAAACTAGCTATTCTGGTTTGTAATGTTATGATGTAAAATGGCCTTTGATGGCCTTTTGATCACGTGTTTCTCTGTTTATAAACACCGGTACAACTGGTTGCTTGTCAGTGAATGCAATTTGTACACGTAGCGCGACGATGAGCTCCCTGGCGAAATTTGCGCGTATTCTCTCTGTAGCCGCCCGTGGTCCCCTTCGCTTCGAAGCGAGGGCGATTGCGGCTGGTGCAATCAAGATGGCGGACGCAGACTGGCAGACAAAGGTTCCTGTTCCCCCTCAATTACTAACTCCTCTCACGGTTCCCACTAAAGTTCTCTTCGGCCCTGGCCCGTCGAATCCAAACATGAGGATTTATAACGCCTCGGCGATGTCTCTTTTGGGCCACATGCAAGCAGATTTCTACAAAGTTATGGACGATGTAAAAGCCGGCCTCCAGTACGTGTTTCAGACCAACAACCGGTACACGCTTGCTATCACTGGAGCAGGACATGCCGCAATGGAAGCTTCAATCATGAACCTTGTCGAACGAGGAGAATCTATATTAGTGTGTGTTAATGGGATGTGGGGAAAAAGAGCCCGCGAAATTGCCGAACGACAAGGTAAGAATAAAAAAATTACGCTTTAATTTTAGAATTGAACTAGCTGAGTGACGCGGCAATATTTCAGTCATGGATGACTCGCCCTTTTAATCTGCGAAAGGGAAAATGCCTTCCTGTCAAACTATAGAAATGTCTGCAATGCTCGGCCAAGTACCCTTTTTGTTCATGAATTCGAAGGGATATTCAGATCTACACACGATGTAAGATGAACGATGTTTTTTCAGCTGTAATCACTAAAGTATTAGGGTTTGCAAGTTTTTAGTCGGTAAAATTTGTGACTTTTTGCTGAATCTGTTATTCGTTGCTGACACATATCGTAGACTAAACATTTTTTGTTATTAAAACTAGCGGAATCAGTTTTCAAACAAAGTATTCGATAATAAGCTTAAATGTTTAATAGCAGATGAAATAATTTGCGTATTTTAATCGACTTTAGGATTTTTGTTAGAGTTCATAATGAACCGGAAGTGTTTTCAGCAAATCTGGCTTCTTATCTTCAAGCTGAAACGTTTGGAATGTTTTTATATTGAGGAGGGGAGATTACTATAGACCACTCTGTACTACTAAACATCATGTCAAGCACTCTTAAGTACTTTTAAAATAATATTTTTGCAACTCATGTTGCATGTATGAATTGAGTAAAATATTAAATTGTGATACGAGAAAGACTTGACGTTTATCTTGAACGCAGGAAAAGAAACTATTCTGAGTCTCCTGTTTGTTTGGGAATTAAGCTACTAGATAAATTGGGGGGAAAAAAGGCAGAACAAGAACGTTAATAAAGAGAGCAAAATATTAAAAAATTTTGTTGTTTCCTGCATTCCCACATGTATCATTTTATTGCGTTTCAAAAGGCAAATATCTGTAAGCTGATACAGTTTGATCTGTTTGGTTTCTTTAAAGCTGAAAATTTAGAGAACAGAATGTTATTCCCCAAGTGTACATTGTCAGCTGCCGTTGGCTTTCTGAATATATTAGCTGGCCTAACTTCACTATTTTAACAACAAATTTATCCCTCTGAAAAAAAAGGCATTCACATTTTTCAGTGTTGTAAAAAGTTTGAGGAGACTTTTATCAAAGAAAACACTGATGTAATCCTAATCACTGTCAAAAATGACAGTGATTTCAAAGAACGCTCGAAACGGTGAAATAGGCTACAAAATTCACAAGGATACACCAGGGGTGTCAGTCAGTTTTATTCATTTTATTGAATGAAAGTTAAATTTAGCGTTTTTTTAAGCGTCAGAATCGTCGGTATTTTATTTCCCATACAAAGTCTTATAATGCGTTCAAATTCTCAACGGTTGCCTGTAACCCAATACTGCTAATGTACTCAAAGGTCATCGTCTCACTAGTTATTAATTATCACACGCTCTCTAGTGACGCCGCGAACTTGGCAGTTTTATTCGTTTTATTGAATGAAAGTTAAATTTAGCGTTTTTAAAACTTCATAATCGACAGTATTTTATTTCCCATGCAAAGTCTTATAATGTGTTTAAATTCTCAAAGGCTGCTTGTACTGAAAGGTCATCATGCCCACTAGTAATTAATTATTACATGCTCTCCAGTGACGCGAACTTGGGCTGCCTGTGCCCCTACATGTTCCACTGAAACAAATCATTGGATGCCCCTAAAAAAGGAAGTCCATCATTGTATACAGGTCAATTTTCCCAGCATGCTCTGGGTTTCTACAATGATGGCCAATCATTGTCATTGCTGATGTACATGCTTTAAGGACGGTGCCTACTAATACCGAAATATTTTTGTGCGGTTTATGACTATGCGGGAAAAGCAGATCTTAGCAAGGCCTATTGGAATCCAAAAAGAAAATTGGGGGTAACCATGCATTTTTCAGAGATAATTAAGCAGTAATATCTCTAATAAACGCTAAAATATAAAGCAATGTATGGGATTTTTTCCTAAATTGAAGCTTAATTATCTCTCAAAAATGCATGGTTACCTCCAATTTTCTTTTGAGATACCAAAAGCATTTGGTAAGTTCTGCTTTCTCCGCATAGTTTTAAACCGCGCAAAAATATTCCTGTATTAGTAGCCACCACCCATAGGAAACCCGAGTATCTCGCGATGCGCAGAACGTATGCGCAGTAACAATAGTAGGCACCGTCCTTAAAGGCTCACGCAAGGGTGTCATACTAACCCTTGAAACTTTGTTCAGTTCCTTCACCCTTACAGTATCTATCGCCATCAATATACCAGTAGTCACTGATGATTGATATTTTGGGAACACCTAGTGGCCTGACATATCAGATAAAAATAGGGAAATAACCTAAATACCCTGGGATAGGTTCCATTACCGTGACAACTTTCTGATCAATGCTTTGAGTACTGTGCTGTGATATTATCCTCATTAATTAACTTACAATATTATTTTGAAGGGCTTGGTTGAAAACTAATTGCCAAGTGGATATTTGCTAATGAAATCCAATTTCTCCAACTAAAATATAGTTTGACATACAGATTGATTAAAATCGTCAGAAATGTCATACTAGCCTAATTCTTGAGTTAAAGCCTCAAATAAGAAAATAGTCAGGGAAGCATACAATGTAACTATGTATCTTATCTGATAATCAGCCTCTTTCCCAAATTAGAGGAGATTTACAGTAATTTGGATTTCATGGCAAAATTTCCACTTCTAAAGCATGGTTTTCTGCCGAACCCTTTAATTATACAGTGTGGCAAACAAAGTGTTAAATGCAATTTTAATAACTTCTCAGTGTTTAATCATTTGAACAGGATGTGATGTGAAAGTTCTTGAAAAGCCTCCTGGTGGACATTTTACATATGAGGAAATTCAGCAGGTGAGATTTATTCATCAAAACCCGCAGGCTCTCAAAACGTGAATTACCACTGAATTCAGTGCTATGCGAACTTGGAAATTATAATATACTTACCAAAGGTCTTCCATCAATCAAAAGTTTTGAAAAACCAAGTAGAGCAAAGACTTCAAGAATAGTTAGCTTGATCATACATGTAAACTCCAAGAAGAATTCATTCTACTTCAGACTGTTGAATTGAATGTTCATTGGCACAGTGTCCTCCTTTAAGCACCCTTTTATTTTATTCTCTCTTTTTACGTAGGGATTGAAGGAACACAAGCCTGCAGCACTTTTTGTTGTCCACAGTGAGTCTTCTTCTGGTGTTTGTCAACCCCTGGAAGGCCTAGGACCTTTATGCCATGAGTGAGTTTGGGGACATATGAATTTATAGATACATAATTATATTAAAAATAATTATTATTGTCTGACATTGTCTGATGAGTCTCAGCAAAGGACCTTCCTGTCCACTCTTGTTGGTTTAGGTTGTCAGGCCACAGTTTTCTTATTCTGCCTCTTCTAGATCTTCTCCCTTCCTTCCACGGTCACTGGATCTTGTTATATGGCCATACCATCTCAATTTCTTCGCTGTTATTAGGATATCTTCTTATGAGCCTATTAGTGGTCTTGTACATGTAGATATGTTCGTTAGCGATGTGGTCTGACTCAGTGTGGAAAATGCCTAGTAACTTTTGATAGCACTTTGTCTCCAGATCTTGTAGTCTTCCTTGGGAGATCAGCTGTAAGGGTCCATGCCTTGCATGTGCACAGAAAGAGAAAACCATTACCGGAAGAGACTGATCTTATGCTTCGTAAAGATGTTTGGTTCTTCCAGATTGCATTGAGCTTGACTACATTATAATATTTACAGATATAAATTATAGAGCTATTGCTTGTGCTTTTTCAAAGACAAATTAAAGTTAAGACTGTGGTTGCAGATATTGCGCAGGGTTTACAAGCCTTTCAATATTATTGTTGACCATCTATTGTTTACCATGTGGGAAATACTGCATTTAAGGTCTTAAGAACAGCTAAAATATGTTTGTTTCATGACATGTGTTACCCGGCTCATGATACCGATAATTATGGTGGGGTTGAACCTCCAACTTCTCTTATTATAAATTACTTTTCATGCCCATTAAGCACCTCCCCTGATGATATGCCCCTCCCCCTACCCCCCTCAAATATCGGCACACAAAAGTTTAAAGCAAAAATAATAATAAGCACCACCCACAAGTAACAACTGTACTCCTCAGTAACAAGGCAGCTTTACTCTTATTCATAATTACAGTACTGGGCCCGGTTGTTCAAAAGCCGATTAACGCTAATCCACGTTAAAAGTTAACCGAGGTTTCTATCTCGCTCCTTTAAAATGGTTTAAAAGGTTAATTTCAAGCTAACAGTTAAGAAAAGTTTAAGGCAAAACTGAGGGACAAAAATCTTTTGGGAGAATCTTTTAATTTAAATTGATTTCAATTAAACTCGCATCAAAGTTCACGTTAATCCAGGATTAGCTTAATCCGGTTTTGAACAAATGGGCCCTGTAATCCAGAGTTCAAACACTAGTGTTTGAACTCTGGACTGGACCTATAGATTCAAAGAAGATAGGCTTAATATAGTTTAAGCGTTGGAGTCAACATTATTGCAGCTGTTGTTGGTGATGACATTGTTTTACTCGTCTATAGGCATGACTGTCTGCTGATAGTAGATACTGTTGCATCTCTTGGTGGAACACCTTTCTTTACCGATGATTGGGAGCTGGATGTGGTCTATACAGGTTCTCAGAAGTGCCTTGGTGCACCACCTGGTGTTGCGCCTATCACCTTCAGTCCCAGAGCAATGTAAGTGTTGTCTTGATCAATGTCATACGTGTGTAAACCATCTCATCTGATTCCCTGAATCAAACCAGTTTATTATTGTTGATCTAACTGTTGAGTGTGATAGACTGTGAGTAAAATCCTCAGGTGTGACATTTTTTAACTGAGAGCTATACCTGAAGCAGTATTAAAATAACATTCATCGTAAGCAAAAAGTACTAATGGTTTTAAAAAAAGAATATTGTAAAAAGTAAACAAGTTTTGTGATGATCCTTAAAAAATCTTGGACACCCCATACGACAAAGTTCAATTTGACCAAAAATACTACATGTACACTTTGAATGAATGGGTGTTTAGTATTTTCCTGCTGACGGTACCTGTCGGAAGGAAGAGTACCCATTTCATTCATAAAACAAACTGCTCTCTCACTGCCGCTCTTGTTTGGAAAAATTGTACAAAGAAATGAATGGTCCACTTCTAAGGCAGAAGAGGGCAACCCAATTTTTTTGAAAATTTCTTTTGTGAAGTACATTGTGCCATCATGTACAAGTATGAGATTTTAAATTTATCCCCCAGAACTTTTTTCACTGAATGGAACTGAAGTGACAGCTAGTTGTTTGTTGTGCAGTGTTTGACCCCTGAGAACTTTATACTAAGTTAGCAAGAACTAAAGCAGAATTGTGTATAGGTACTGTACAAAACTTGTAATTTATAATAAATTAATAGTATTTTTTCAATATATTTAAGTTCAGCCGTTTTGCTGTTAATTTCAGAGCCAAGGTTAACAGCCGAAAGACCAAAGTGCCTTCTTTTTACCTGGACATCAATGAACTGGGCAATTACTGGGGTTGCGATGAAGGTCCCAGAAGGTAATTAAAGCCCAATGTGTTATTGTATATTAACAAATCTGATTCCTTTGAATCTTGAGGCTGCTTAAAAAGGCTCTAATTGCAAAAAAAAAATGTTTTCTCACTGTTGTTTTTGTTTAAGGTACCACCATACTGCAGCAATAAATCTAGTGTATGCACTGAGAGAAAGCCTGGCCATTCTTGCTGAAGAGGTAATGATGATTATTTATATCTTTAAATACAAAATTAACTTTTAACTATTGAAGTGCCAATGTTATTGGTATTAGTTGTAATTATTTATATGCACTAATTATTAAATAAATTATTAATAATTCTTAAAGTCAAGAGAGGTACTTAAGGTTTTCAGTTGAGTTGATTATAGAAAACTATTTAGTAATTGACTGCTTTTGCCAGTCACTAAAGACTATAGGTAAACAACACAATGGCATTTGGAACTTTTAGCGCATACGTGCATCACTCATTTCTACGAGGGAAACCTTGTCAATATATAAAGGGTAATTTCATGATTGATGAACTATGAAGCACATGTAATTTCCATGTGAAATTCTTTTTTCCTCTTTGTGATGTGAAAATGAAAAAAATATAATGTTATCTTGATGGTAACCTTGAGCCCTCTTTTTCACAAATTATACCCACAAAGTTTACACTGAGTTTTTACTTTTTGAGTTTATTTCTTTTTTCGGCAATGCCGTTTTATGGTAACATTACCAAATAATATTTCATAAACCAATCATGAAACGTTGATGATTTCAGGTTTACAACTGATCGACTTTTTCTTGTCAAGCAATGGTAATAATTAATAGTAACAACCATTACTAAAATCAGCACTATCATAAAGCTTCAAGGAACAATCATAACCTGGGGAAAGTCTCACATTCTTGCTGTCTTTAGCTTTTGCATGTTTTTAAATATTTGTGAGTAGCCAGTCAACCTTATCATAGTTGCAATCCATAATTGCCATTTACTAATGACGGCCCTGACAGTACACTATGTACTATATAATGTTATTATCATTTTGTTTAATGTCCTAATGCCCCCCACCCCCCACCCTCAAACCAACTAAAAGAAAACTTAGCAAGCCATATCAACTCAGAACCTACAGTAACGTTACATTTACTTGTACTCTTTCATTACTTTCCTGTAGGGACTTGAGAATTCCTGGAAGCGCCATCATGATACAATTGAACATTTCTGGGCTGGACTTGAGAGGATGGGTTTGGAGATGTTTGTGACAGATAAGGTGAGATATTTTAATGGACTCAGGCTTCTAGCTAGCAGTCTAGCTATTGCCCACCCTGTCCATGTTCTGTTTAATGTCACTAGGAGGTTAAGCTGATGTTTTTGAAAAATTTCAAACGTTTCAAGCATTGCCTGGATTTTTTTGAAATTTAAACCATTGTCATACTAGACAGTATTCATCTTAGACAGTATTCATTCATCTTAAAGGGGAAGTATCCTGGGGTTTTTGACCTCTTGTGTTAAAAATGGTGAAATAAGACCTTCACTTTGCTACGAAATAATTCTAGAACAACGAGAGGAGAGAAATCAACTTAATTCTTGACAGGAACAACTCGTACTCTGCTCTAGCGCATGTTAGAAACAAAAATACAAAAACTTGAAAAACTTTAGCCTAACATTTTTCAAGTTTCAATCCGTTGCGACTTACTCATTCCCTGGCCAGAGGCACTAATCGACAGTGTTATTGCACTTGGGTGATGATTTATGACAAAACTAGACAATTGTTTTTTGTTTCTGATGTCAGACAAACATTTTTGGGTTTTGAAATGACATCAAACTTTCGTGATACTTCCCTTTTAAGGATACTAGGAGTAAAGCACACAAGTGCACATGAAAATTACCCCCCACGATGAGGCAAGAAATCCCCTCCTCCCCCCACCCAAGTATCTTGTTTCTTTGTAAGAGGCAACTTTTTTATGTGCACTTGCATGTTTCACGTTTTACTATCCTTAAGTAAAATAAGGGTACATGTACTTGTAGTCTATTGTCGGCATAGATGAAGTATTGAGTTTGAGAGGCTATTAATATCTGTCAATGACTTTGCCAATCTTAAGCAAATTGATGGATATAAAACATCACTCATGAATTCATGGCATCAAACCAAAGCTTAGAATCAGTGCATTGGATTCAAAGTTTTGCTGCAAATTCTTTCAATGAGTGAAATTTAATTAAAGACTGAAATCATTTTTTTAACTGGTTTTTTTTTTTTTCTGAAATAGACTGAAATGATGGTTTGCAACCAGTTCCTAAATTATTATAATGGAACAAGCGAAAATATTCTTGTCAATGTACAGTATTTAGTGGTAATGATATGGCAGGGAAATGTACATGGCCTTAACATGTTGATTCTGCAGATGAGTGACAAGGGTTTAATAAACTTAAACATTCTTTGTTGTTTTCATTTAGGCTCTCCGTCTTCCAACAGTAACAAGCATCAAAATCCCTGATGGATTTCCAGACTGGAAAGCTGTGCCAGATTACCTTATGAAAAAGTAAGTAAGAAAGCAAAATATACACATGTGCGTATATCTCGTTAATTTTGCACAAAATACTGAACAACCCTGGCCCCCTCACACAGCTATCCGCCACGCAACAGTTAACCAACATTTGACGACCCATGATTGGCCAAAAGATAAATGTGCTAGCCTGTGAATTGGCTTCCGAAGTGGGGCGCAGGGCGAAAAAGATCAGAGAGCAGAGGGCAAAGCGAACCGAGCACAGTATAACCCACTTGGGAGCCTGTTCACAGGCTATAAATATGCTTGTAAATTGCATTAACAGAAGTCGGCCAGCATTTGGTTGATGTGGACTGTTCTTCTCAATCACCCAAACTTGTCAATTTCACCATTCCATGTCTCATTATTTCTCTCAGTTAGTAAATGTACGCGCGGTGTGATTGGTCAATTTTGTTGGCCGTATTTCATTGTACAGCCCACTAACTCTGAAAGTTTTCTTTCCCGTTGGCCTGATTAATCTCAGAGATATACTATAAAATATATTTACTTACCAAGCTTGTTTTCTCAGTTTGTACTGTAAGTTACAGATTCTTGTTTTTTCTCATTGATGGATGGCCTGTGCGCCTCGCGCTCGGGCCATAAATCAATGGGAAAAAACTCGGTTCGTAACTTACAGTAAAGCAAGTTTAGTAAAACATATGTATATTGACTTGGTGGCGAGTGTTTTTTTTTCTTAGGAGAGTACTGTGCCATAACTTTAATCTCTGTGTTCACACTGATAGTTTTCTGATTACAGCCTACCTGCATGCCTGCTTGTGTTAATATTTATTTATTTATTTATTTATTTTAATTTTCTTATTAGGTACAAGCTTGAAATTGTTGGTGGTATGGGACCGACTGTTGGAATGGTAAGTTGTTATATAATATATTTACATCCTCCAATTTCAGTAATTCCTGTCCCAGACGCTACCCTCCTCAACTTAAGAAATACTGGGCAAGGTTTTCAAAGGTCATCACGTGACGAAAGTTCCCAGGAACCCAAAAAAGTATCAAAACTAGTTGCATTGTTCTTTAGGATCACAGAGTCAAAAGCTAAGCACTTTGTCAGTTCGTTTGGCCTTTTCCCATTGCTCGCAAAAGTCCTGATAACTTTCTCCCCGTAACACATAGTGCACGAATAGCTGATGTTTTCTATGACGCTAGTTACAAAGATCTTAAAATAATTAAAAATTGAATCTCAGGTTCATTCGTTCGAGAAAGTGATCTGTTTGTTCAGCTGTTTTAAATATTCGACAGAATTTTTTTTATTTGTTTGATCAAATCTTCATAATGTTCTTGAATAAAATCGAAAGCAATTTTCCCCATTAATTTTCTTCCTCGGGATTGAGGGGCATAAAAACGTGAAATTTCACCTCCCTTTGGGATACAATACGGCGCAAGACCGGAGACTGAAGATAGCAGGCCCCAGTTGTTCAAAGGCCGGATAACTTTATCCGCTGGATAAGGCACTCTTCAGCGTCTAAAATATGCTTCACGTTAAATGTTGTCCAAGGTTTTCGTACACTCCCCAACTAAGCAGTGGTTAGAGTGTGCCTATTCGCTTGTGCACGAGGAAATACTGAAATCTTTGCACAGATTGAAACTGTCGGATAGTGACTTATCCACTGGATAAAGTTATCCGGCCTTTGAACAACTGGGGCTAGGGCTATTTTTTTTTCGATTTTCATACGAGAATTACATGAAGATTTGATCAAACAAATAAAAAAAATATATATCATAAACACTTTAACTTAAGAAAATTCTTATAAACCAGGCCTCAGTTGTTCAAAGAGCGGATAATTTTATCCACTGGATAGGTCGCCATCCGGCAGACAAAATGTGTGCAAGATTTTCCCGATAGCCCTATAATTTATGAATAGAGTAGAAGCATATGTCAAATTTTAGCATGGGATTGTGTGGAAAACTTGGCAAAAGCGTTAGTTGGAGTATATGTGCTCCGCTGGGTAGCGACTTATCCAGTGGTTAAAGTTATCCGCTCTTTGAACAACTGGGGCCAGACAAGCAAATATCCTACTTCATCCCTTTCTAGTTTATCTCCTTCCTTACAATAATAATGTTCTTTTTTGTTTTTCAGGTGTGGCGTGTAGGATTTATGGGACATAACTCTTACCGCGAAAACGTGGATCTTTTCTTGCGGCTCTTTAAAGAGGCGATCGAATCTGTACACGCCGGACGTCCTAAGTCTCAGCTTTAAAATTAACTGAATGTTGACTGCTGTTAAAAAAAAAAAAAGAAAGAAAGAAACACACACGCATGCTTCGTGGACTGATAAAATGGAAGATTTTCGGTAGTTAAAATGCAGGAATTTTAATAGATACCTTTCAATTGAATGATTCTTGTAATATAGGTCTTTTGGAAATTTCGAGTAGAGTTCTAAACAGTTTCTTTGCTGAAGTTGGGTGGGTAGTCTGACTTTAAAGATCCAAGCGAGCAAACAGACGTGTAGCAAAAGAAAAAGATTCGCGCTCTAGAATATGATATTCTCGAACTTTCTAACGTCACCCCGGCGCCACGTTACGAAGCCAATCGAGGGCTTGGTCGAGTTTTCGACAGAAAGCCTAGTAAAACTGAACGATAATTGTTCCTTGAACTGCGTTTGCTTTGCCCTTCAACCACGGGTATGTTCTTTCAGCTTTTATCCCAACTCTTTCAAAAAGATCGCGTTAGGCACGGTAAAAGAACGATGGCGAAAAGGTGGGTCGCTATTTTAAAGAACTATAACTTTCCGGAAACATTAATTATTTCGTTGATGTAAGTAATATGCAAATCATTCTCTGTCATTATACGAGCTTTTTATTTATTATCATTTCAGACTTGTATTTAAAAAAGCAACACAAGGCTTATGTTCTTTAGTTTATTGTCTCTATGAAATTAAGCGGCGTAAAGGTTTTGCTGTAAATCGTAATTATTATAATTTATTTTTTAACAACACATGCTCACTGGTGAAAATTTTCGTAGTATTTTGAGTTGCAAATAAATTTGGAGCGGCTGATTTCTGTTTTGTTTTTGATTTTCTAGTCTTTTTCTTAATTCTAGTCGTTTGTAAAGAGGAACAGCAATAGCCCCTTTTTGTTTCCAGGCACTGCCCCGATACTAATTTGGAGTCGTTGCCCACAACAGTTTCTACTATCACAGACGATATTTCAAAATGGCTACCATTTCAATATTCTTTTGCTCGTATTGAAATTAGCCCTTCTTCCCTCGTTCCTTACCTCAAAATTCAAAAGAATTTTTACCTTGAACGAGGCGAGAAGAACTAATTTGAATGCAAACAAAAGAAGCCATTTTGGATTAAGGTTATGAGCACGCGTGAAGGTTTTTAGAAATTGGTCGTAGAGCTGTTCTCTTTGTCCGTCATGCATTTATTGATTCCCTGAGGAGACAATACTGTTTTTAATATTCCTCTTATGGCACTTGTTTTCCTGTGGCGTTGCTGGGAGCATCTTTTAAAGTCGGTGGCTTCTTGTTTTTCTTTGCTTTTAAGGACGGTGCCTACTAATACCAAAGTATTTTTGCGCGGTTTATGACTGCGGAAAAAGTAGATCTTAGCAAAGGCTCCTGAAATCCGTAAAGAAAATTGGGAACAACCACGCATTTTTTTGGAGATGATTAAGCAACAGTTGTTCCAAAAAGCAGTAAAATACAAAGCAATGTATGGTGTTTTTTTTTTCCCCCGAATTGAAGCTTTATTTATCTCTGAAAAATCCATGGTTACCCGTAATTTTCTTTTTGGATACCAAAGCTCTTGCTAAGTTCTATTTTCTCCGCATAGTTTTAAACTGCGCAAAAATATCCCTGTATTACTAGGCACCACCCATAGGAAACCCGAGTATCTCGAGATGCGCAGTAACACAAGTGCCGTAAAGTTCCGATAGTAGCGACCCTCGTTACTTTCGGAATTAGCAGCGTTTGGGGCTCGTTACTTTCGGGGGGGTCGTTATTTTCGGGGAACAAAAACCATGAAACAAGCTAGCGCTAGCTCTTTTCTCCGAAATGAAAAATTAAATGATTCGCGCAGAGCTCAAACAACAGACAATTAAGACCATTTGCACTAACCATTTCTGGTAGCAGGGACAGTGAAATAAACATCGATGGTCTACCGGACTACCGCATGAATGAATCAGCCGATGTAGAATCGAATTCTTCTCTTACTTAGAGGAGTAAAGCTAAACGCAGTGCCTTTAGTCCATGACACACCAATGCGTTTCATACTGCAGTATATAGAGAGTTTTCAATTTTAGTTTGAAGAAACGTTCCTGTTGTTAATTAATACGAAATTCTACCTGTTTAGTTTTCACATTACGCTATCAGTGAACTGATGTCAAGGACCAATGATGGCTTAAGGCTTTCCGTTGTTGTAAAGTGCCTTATCGTGACATTTAGGAAACTGCGATAAAAATGAGAATGATATAGGCTAATTCTACATTGTGGTACCCATTTTTTCTTTTTAGTCATCTTACCACTTGCTGCCAATCCAACGAAGTCTTAAGTGAAAAAAGATACAGAAATAGAAATAAATTCCTTGCATCACAAACAAGTAATAATTATAATGACAAGATAAACTTCAAGCAAAACTATAGAGGTATAGATAGGGATACGGTGATTGTCTCAGGTGAGTAGTTAGACTGAGGTGCTACAACTACCACACCCCTTTACAAGATTTCTTAATAAGGAAAGAGACTCTGCTTTGCGCCTTGGGTGGAATCCGTCTGTAAGTCGCAGATACTCTTTAGTATGGCTAAGCTGAGTGTTTTCGTGCTGCCTTTTTTTTTATTTAATGCTCCCATGATTGATAATATCTGACGCCTTGTTTCCCAGCTAGACGCGTTTTGGTAGGACTCGGCCAGTGCCTTAAGATATTTTCGGTCTTCTTGTTGTTCGCCGATACCTAGTTCCTTCTCAACTAAGCCAGACTATCTAACGGCCTCCCAAAGATAGCCCGTGTCTCCTGCGGCGATAACACTAAAACCAGCCACAATAATAGTGTTAGCCTTTAAAACATGGCTTGCCCTAGTACGTTCACCGACCTCCTCCTATCGCTTGAAGTATGGTCCGACCTTGTTAGCAAGAATTTGCTAGCAAATTATTTTCGCAATTGTCGCAAAAGAAATAATTGATGAAATAATTATGTTACAGAGTCATTTACAAATATCGCAAAAATCGCAAGAATAACAAATGTAACAAGATTCAAGACTTAGAAGAAGATGGAGGCAAGAAGGGCCCCGAAATGTGCGCAAACATCGCAAATGTCGCAAAAGTAACAAGGATTTTTCTTGCTAGCTAAAGACGCCCGTGACAAATATCGCAAAAATCGCAAGAATAACAAATGTAACAAGATTCAAGACTTAGAAAAAGGTGAAGGCAAGAAGGGCCCCGAAATGTTCGCAAATATCGCAAATGTCGCAAAAGTGACAAGGATTTTTCTTGCTAACTAAAGACGCCCGTGACAAATATCGCAAAAATCGCAAGAATAGCAAATGTAACAAGATTATTTTGTAACGATTGTTATGTGGGTTCATGGGTAATAGAACGAAGCACACATAAATAACCAATTGTATCAGTTGTTATTTAAAATAAATGAGCTGTCATACACATCTTAATAATATTCACTTGGTGGTTGTTGTTCAACTATAAGCCTTAATTTAGAAGAGAAAGATTGCCAGATCACTGGCAATCCCTGTTTAAAAACTATGGGTGTTGGACAGAAACATTCATGTGCAATGCGCGGATCTGATGACCCATTTTCATTTCCCCCAATTTGCTATTATTGATATTTTGTAACGATTGTTCTGATGGGTTCCTGGCTATAAAAAGTTCTGCTTACGTTTCCGTTTGTTGCTAACATTTGCCCGCTTCTGTGAGCGAAACTCCTTTTAATGCATTGTAGCTGTATGTTGATGGAATTAAGAACGAAGCATACACTGATTGATATTACGGACAGTATTTTGCTACTGACAGTAATTATAAGTAGCTTCACGTTTGTAACTGATATTGTTATCTAAAATAAATCAACTGGCATGGACATCTTTTAAATAATATTCACTTGGTGGTTGTTGTTCAACTAGTGTAGAATTCATCATATTTGTTACTCAATCGTTTGACATAGCAAGAAAAAGTCCTGTTACTTTTGCCGTTTTTTTGCGAAATTTGCGGACTTTTCGAGGCCCTACTTGACCATTTCCCTTTCTAAGTTTAGATTTTCGTCAAATTTATCATTCCTGCTATTTTCTCCATATTTGTTACTCTGTCTTTTCACATAGCAAGAAAAAGTCTTGTTACTTTTAAGATTTTTGCGAAATTTGTGGACTTCTCGAAGCCCTACTTCACCATTTCCCTTTCTAAGTTTTAATTTTCGTTAAATTTGTCATTCTTGCTATTTTCACCATATTTGTTACTCTGTCTTTTCACATAGTAAGAAAAAGTCTTGTTACTTTTGCGATTTTTGCGAAATTTGCGGACTTCTCGAAGCCCTACTTAACCATTTCCCTTTCTAAGCTTAGATTTTCGTTAAATTTGCCGTCATTCTTACATTTGGAGGTTAATTTTCTTGTGTTTTGGGGGCTAGTGCTTCTAACGTTTGGGGGTTAGATTTCTTACATTTAAGGGTTAGTAATTATTACGTTTAGGGGTTAGTTTTCTTACGTTTGGGGGTTAGTAATTCTTACGTTTAAGGATTAGTAATTCTTACGTTTGGGTGTTAGATTTCTTACGTTTGGGGTTAGTAATTATTACGTTTGGGGGTTAGTTTTCTTACGTTTGCGGGGTTAGTAATTCTTACATTTGGGGGTTAGATTTTTTACGTTTGGGGGTTAGTAATTCTTACGTTTGGGTGTTAGATTTACGTTTTGGGGTTAGTTTTCTTGCGTTTAAGGGTTAGTAATTCTTACGTTTGGGGGTTAGTAATTCTTACGTTAAAGGGTTAATTTTCTTGCGTTTTTGGGGCTGGTAGTTCTTACGTTTGGGGGTTAAATTACTTACATTTGGGGGTTAGTAATTATTACGTTTGGGGGTTGGTTTTCTTACGTTTGGGGGTTAGATTTCTTACCTTTCAGTGTTAAACATTTTTACGTTTGGGGGTTAGTTTTCTTACGTTTGGGAGTTAGTAATTCTTACGTTTGGGGGTTAGATTTCTCACGTGTGGCGGTTAGTACTCGTTAAATATGGAGATTAGATTTCTTACGTTTGGAGGTTAGTAATTCTTACGTTTGAGGGTTAGTAAATCTTACGTTTGGGCGTTAGATTTCTTACGTTTGGCGGTAAGTAATTCTTACATATGGTAGTTAGATTTCTTACGTTTGGGGGTTAGTAATTTTTATGATTGGGGGTTGGTTTTCTTATGTTTGGGGGTCAGTAATTCTTACGTTTGGGAGTTATATTTCTTACGTTTGGGGATTATTTTTCTTGCGTTTGTGGATTAGTAATTCTTACGTTTGGGGATTAGTTTTCCTACGATTTCTTACGTTTGGGGGTTAGTTTTCTTGCGTTTGGGGGCTAGTAATTGTTACGTTTGAGGGTTATTTTTCGTGCGTTTGAAGGTTAGTAACTTTTACGTTTGAGGGTTCGTTTTCTTACGTTTAGGGGTTAGATTTCTTACGTTTGGAAGTTAGTAGTTCTTACGTTGAGTGGTTAGATTCCTTAGGTTTAAGGGTTAGTTTTCTTACATTTGTGGGTTACATTTCTTACGTTTGGGGGTTAGTAATTCTTACATTTGGAGGTTAGTAATTTTTACGTTTGAGGGTTAGTTTTCTTGCGTTATGGGGTTAGTTTTCTTACGTTTGGGGGTTAGATTTCTTACTTTTGGGGTTAGTAATTATTATGTTTGGGGGTTAGTTTTCTTACGTTAGTGGGTTAGATTTCTTACCTTTGGGGATTAAAATCCCTTACGTTTGGGGGTTACAAATATTTACGTTTAGGGGATTGATTTCTTACGTTTTGTGGTTACAAATCCTTACGTTTGGGGATTAGATTTGTTGCGTTTAGAGGTTACAAATCCTTACGTTTTGGGGTTAAATTTCTTACGTTTGGAGGTTACAAATCCTTACGTTCGGAGGGTAGATTTCTTTATTTTGGGGGTTACAAATCCTTACGTTCGGGGGTTAGATTTCTTAAGGTTGCGGGTTACAAATCCTTACGTTTGGGTTTTTTTTTTTTTTTTACGTTCGGGGATTAAAAATCCTTACGTTTGGGCGTTAGATGTCTTACGTTTGGGGGTATCGTTACATTTAAGGTTAGATTTCTTACGTTTAGGGGTTAGTTTTCTTACGTTTGGGGATTACAAATCCTTACCTTTGGATGTTTGATTTCTTACGTTTGGGGGTTAAAAATCTTTTTACGTTTGGGGGTTAGATCTCTTAAGTTTGGGGCAGGCGGTGTGCGTCACGAAATCCGACCAATCAAAATGCGTTTTTTGATCAGTAGTCTTCGCGCCCAAGAACATCAGTCTGGAGAGTTCAGCCTGTTGAAATTTCGTCATTTACGAAGTCTGTGATATTTTTCCCGGTTGAAAGTCGTTTCAAAGTTAGAGGAACAAATTGGCTTAATGCTGGTTAGGTTACTTTTTAAGCTGAAGCATTTGTTCGCGTTTGCAGCCATTTCAAAGGTGACGACCTCGCGCCTGCCGCCATGTTGTTTTGGTCGTTGATTTACTGCATTTCTTGAGGCTAAAGCTTCTTACTCTTGCTGGGTATGGCCAATACTTTTTCATGTTAAGCTAGCTTTACCTTTATACTTTAGAATTTTCGGGGTCTTCCCGGGTCTACCCCTTATGGTTTTCCCGTTGGAAGCCGTTGAACTAATAAAAAATCTATGGAGAGATCGTGTAAACAAAGTAGCTCAACTCCCGGGAAACCGACCGGGAAAAGCCAACGAGCGAATTCTTTTTCTCGTCAACAAATCCAGGAAGGAAATATAGATCTCTTTCACCCTGAGATAAAAAAAGCAAACTAAAAATGATTGAAAGCAATGAAAAATACACTGCGAGCAGTCGTACTTTTTCCTTAAATCACGCTCTCAAAATGACAGTAAAATTATGCAAATTACAAAATTGTGACTCGCGACTCGCGGCTCGTGGCCTCACCGCTCGCTAAATCCATCGCGTGCCGCAGAATCGAACTTAGGAGAAAGAGACCGCTCGACCGCTCGCGGCCTAAATATATATATAAAAAAGCGTCTATAAGCAGACGTGACGGCACAAAATACTAGTATAAGAATAAACCTGAATAAACATAAAAAGTTCTCGCCTTGATTGTCTCCGAACCGGGAATACTAACGGAATCGCCTTGTGTGTCCAACAAGAAGCATCTACGGCTGCCACTAGACCGTTAAAATTTGTCAAATTGCTGTCTTTAGTGATAGTTTTTGGAAAAGGAAGCAAAGTTTGAATGCCCAGTTTCAGTGCCACTGTAAGTCGACCTAAGTCTTACGTTCGGGAGATGTTTACTCGATCGTGACCAGAGGCAAATAAGCCATTTCCATATTTTTACCCAGAACCCTTTGTGGGTCGTGACGCACACCACCTGAGTTTGGGGGTTACAAATCATTACGTTTTAGGGTTAAATTTCTTACGTTTGGGGGTTACAAATCCTTACGTTTGGGGATTACAAATATTTACGTTTAGGGGATGTGATTTCCTACGTTTTGGGGTTACAAATCCTTACGTTTGGGGATTAGATTTGTTGCGTTTAGAGGTTACAAATCCTTACGTTTTGGGGTTAGATTTCGTACGTTTGGAGGTTACAAATCCTTACGTTCGAAGGGTAGATTTCTTTTGTTTGGGGATTACAAATTCTTACATTCGGGGGTTAGATTTCTTAAGTTTGCGGGTTACAAATCGTTACGTTTCGGGGTTTGATTTCCTACGTTCGGGAATTAAAAATCCTTACGTTTGGGCGTTATATGTCTTACGTTTGGGGGTTACACATCCTTACATTTAAGGTTAGATTTCTTACGTTTAGGGGTTAGAAATCCGTACATTTAGGGGGTTCGTTTTCTTAGGTTTGCGATTACAAAGCCTTACCTTTGGATGTTTGATTTCTTACGTTTGGCGGTTAAAAATCTTTACGTTTGGGGGTTAGATCTCTTAAGTTTGGGAGTTGCAAATCATTACGTTTTAGGGTTAAATTTCTTACGTTTGGGGGTTTCAAAACCTTACAATCGGGGGTTAGATTTCTTACGTTTGGGGGTTACAAATCAATAGGTTTTGGGGTTAGATTTCTTACGTTTGGGGGTTAAAGAAACCTAACGTTGGGGGCTTAGATTTCTTACGTTTGGGGGTTAAAAATCCTTACGTTTGGGGGTTGAAGTTCTTAACAAATACAAACCACCAAACGTAAGATAACTAACCCCTAAGCGTAAGAATTACTAGCCCCCAAACGTAAGGAAACTAACCCCCAAACGTAAGAATTAATAAACCTCAAAGATAGAATTACTAACCCCCAAACAAAAGAAAACTAACCCCCAAACGTAACAATTACTAACCCCTAAACGTAAAAAATCTAACCTCAAAACGTAAAAATTATTAACCCCCAAAAGTAAGAAAACCAACCCCCAAATGACCCAATTACTATCCTCAAAATGTAAGAAACGTAACCCCCAAACTTAAAAATTACTAACCCCCAAACATAACAAAACTAACCCCCAAACCTAAGAAATACTAACTTCAAAACGCAAGAAAGATAAGCCACAAACCTAAAAATTGCTAACCCCAAAACGTAAAGAATCTAACTCCCAAACGATAGATTTACTAACCTCCAAACGTAAGAAAACTACCCCCAAAGCAAAAGAATAACTAACCCCCAAACGTTAGAAAACTAACCCCAAAACGTAAGAATTACCAACCCCCAAACGTATGAAAACTAACCCCCAAACCTAAGAATTACTAACCCCCAAACGTAACAAATCTTGCCCGAAAAGGTGAGAATTACTAACCCCGAAAAGTAAGAACTCTAACCCCCAAACGTAAGATTTACTAGCCCCAAAACGTAGTAAAACTAACCCCCAAACGTAAGAAATATAACCCCTAAATGTATAAATTTACTAACCTCCAAACGTAAGAAAACTAACCCCCAAACGTAAGAATTACTAACCTCCAAACGTAAGAAATGTAAACCCTAAACGTAAAAATTATTAACCCCCAAACATAAGATTTACTAACCCCAACTAACCCCCAAACGTAAGAAATCTGATCCCTAAACGTATGAATTTACTAAATCCCACACGTAAGAAAACTAACCCCCAAACGTAGGAATTACTAACCCCCAAACGTAAAAAATGTAAACCCTAAACGTAAAAATTACTAACCCCAAAACGTAAGAAAACTAACCCCCAAACGTAAGAATTACTTATCCTTAAACGTAAGAAAGCCAACCCCGAAAAGTGAGAATTACTATAGTCCTTAAAAGATAGAATTACTAACCCCCAAAGATAACAATTACTAACCCCCAAACGTAAGAAATGTAACCCCTAAATGTAAAAAGTACTAACCCTGAAAAGTAAGAACTCTAACCCCTAAAGGTAAGTATTACTAACCCCAAAACGAAAGAAAACTCACCCCCAAACGTAAGAAATCTAAACCCCATTGTACAAATTACTAAAACTCAAACGTGAAAAAACCGTAACCTCCAAACGTAAGAATTACTAACCCCCAAACGTAAAAAATGTAACCCCTAAACGTAAGAATTACTAACCCCTAAACGTAAGAAAACAAACCCCCAAACGTAAGAAAGCTAACCCCCGAACATAAGAATTGCTAACCCTCGAACGTAAAAAATCTAACCCCGAAAGGTAAGAATTACTAACTCCGAAAACTAAGAACTCCAACCCCCAAACGTAAGAATTACTAACCTCTAAACGTTAGCAAACTAACCCCAAAACGTAAGAATTACAAACCCCCAAACGTAAGAAGTACTAATCCCCAAAAATAAGAATTACTAACCCCCAACCGTAAGAAATCTAACCTTCAAACGTATGAATTACTAACCCCAAAACGTAAAAAATCTAACCAACAAACGACAGAATTACTTACCTCTAAACGTAAGAAAACTAACCCTAAAACGTAAGAATTACTATCCCCCAAAGGTAAGAATTACTAACCCCCAAACCTAAGAATGACTAACCCCCAAACGTAAGAAATCTAACCTTTAAACCTATGAATTACCAATCCCCAAACATAAAAAATCTAACCAACAAACGACAGAATTACTACCCTCTAAAAGTAAGAAAACTAACCCCAAAACGTAAGAATTACTAACCCCAAAACGTAAGAAAACTAACCTCCAAAAGTAAAAATTACTAACCCTTAAAAGTAAGACAAATAAACCCCAAACGTAAGAATTCATAACCCGCAAACGTAAGAAATCTCACCCCCAAAGGTAAGAACTACTAACCCCCCAAACGTAAGAAGTCTAACCCCCAAACATAAGAATTACTAACCCTAACAGGTAAGGAAACTAACCTCCAAACGTAAAGAATAACTATCCTCAAAATGTAAGAAACGTAACGCCCAAACGTAAGAATTACTAATCTCAAAACGTAAGAAAACTAACCCCCAAACGTAAGAAAACTAACCCCTCAACCTTAGAATTACTAACTCCCAAGCGCAAGAAATATAACCCATAAACGTAAGAATTACTAACCCCAAAAACATAAGAAAACTAACCCCCAAACGTAAGAATTACTTATCTCCAAACGTAAGAAAGCTAACCCCCAAACGTAAGAATAACTAACCCTCAAAAGATAGAAATACTAACTCCCAAAAGCAAGAAATATAGCCCATAAAAGTAAGAATTACTAACCCCCAAACGTAAAAAATCTAACCCCCAAACGTAACAATTACTAACCCCCAAACGTAAAAAGTCTAACCCCCAAACAATAGAATTACTAACCTCCAAACGTAAGAAATCTACTTCCAAAACGAAAGAATAACTAACCCCTAAACGTAAAAAAACTAACCCCCGAACGTAAAAAATTCCAACCTCCAAACGTATGAAAAGTAACCCCCAAACCTAAGAATTACTAACCCCCAAACGTGAGAAATATTAACCCCGAAAAATAATATTTACTAACCCCGAAATGTAAGGAATATAACCACCAAACTTAAGAATTACTAACCCCCAAAAGTAAGAAAACTAACCCTCAAACGTAAGAATTACTAACCCCTAAACGTAAAAAATCTAACCCCAAAAGTAAGAATTACTAACCCAGAACGTAAGAAATCTAAACCCCAAACGATAGAATTACTAACCTTCAAACGTTAAAAAACTAACTTTCAAACGTAAGATTTACCAACCCCCAAACGTATGAAAACTAACCCCCAAACCTAAAAATTATTAACCCCCAATTGTAAGAACTCTAACCCCGAAAGGTAAGAAATACTAACCCCGAAACGTAAGAAATCTAACCCCTAAACGTAAAAATTACTAACCCCCAAACGTTAGAAAACTCACCACCAAACGTAACAATCATTATCCACAAACGTAAGAAAGCTAACCCCCAAACGTAAATATTACTAACCTTCGACAGATAAAATTACTAACCCCCACACGTAACAATTACTAACCCTTAAACGTGACAACTCTAACCTCGGAACGTAAGAATTACTAGCCCCCATAGGTAAGAAAACCAACCCCCAAACGTAAGAAAACTAACCCCCAAACCAAAGAATTACTAACTCACAAACGCAAGAAATATAAGCCACAAAGGTAAGAATTATCAACCCCCAAACGTAAGAAATGTAACCCCCAAACTTAAGAATTACTAACCCCCAAACGTAAAAAATCTAACCCCCAAACGTAAGAATTACTAACCTTAAAACGAAAGAAAACTAAACCCCAAACGATAGAATTACTAATCTCCAAACGAACGAAAGCTACTTCCAAAACCAAAGAATTACTAACCCCGAAACGTAAAAATAACTAACCCCCAAACTTAAGAATTGTAACCCCTAAACGTAAGAATTACTAACCCCCAAACGTAAAAAAACAAACCCCCAAACCTTAGAATTGCTAACTCCCAAACGCAAGAAATGTAGCTCAAAAAAAAAAAAAACGTAAAAAATCTAACCCCCAAACGTAAGAATTACTACCCCAAAACGTAAGAAATCTAACCCCCAAACGATAGAATTACTAACCTCCAAACAGTAAAAAACTACTTCTGAAACAAAAGAATAACTAACCCCTATACGTAAAAAAACTAACTCCGAGACGTAAGAATTACCAACCTCCAAACGTATGAAAACTAACCCCCAAACCTAAGAATTACTAACCCCAAAACGTAAGAAGTCTAACCCCGAAAGATAATATTTACTAACCCCAAAACGTAAGAAATCTAACCCCCAAACGTAAGAATTAATTACCCCCAAACGTAAGAAAACTAACCCTTAAACGTAAGAATTACTAACTCCTAAACGTAACAAATCTAACCTCCGAACGTAAGTATTACTAGCCCGGAACAGTAAAATAACTAACCCCCAAACATAAGAATTACTAACCCCTAAACGTAAGAAAACTAACCCCCAAACGTAACATTTACTATCCTCAAAATGTAAGAAACTTAACCCCCAAACGTAAGAACTACTAACCCCCAAACGTATGAAAACTGACCCTCAAACGTAAAAAAACTAACCCCCAAACCTTAGAATTAATAACTCCCAAACACAAGAAATATAAGCCACAAACATAAGAATTACTAACCCCCACAAAAAAAACAATCTAACCCCCAAACGTAAGAATTACTAACCCCAAAACGTAAAGAAATCTAACCCCAAAAGGTAAGAATTACTAACCCCCAAACATATAAAAACTATCCCCCAAACGAAAGAAATCTAACTCCCAAATGTGAGAAAACTAACCGACAAACGTAAGAAAACTAACCCCCAAAACAAAGACTTACTAACTAACAAAGGCAAAAAAAATAAGCAGCAAACGCAATAATTATTAACCCCCAAACGTAAGAAATGTAACCCGCAAACGTAAGAATTACTAACCCCCAAACGTAAAAAATCTAAACCCCAAACGTAAGAATTACTAACGTTAAAACGAAAGAAATCTAAACCTAAAACGATATAATTACTAACCTCCAAACGTAAGAAAGCTACTTCCAAAACGAAAGAATTACTAACCCCTAAATGTAAGAAAACTAACCTCCAAACGTAAGAATTACCAGCCCCCAAATGTATAAAAATTAACCCCTAAACCTAAGAATTACCAACCACCAAACGTAAAAAATCTAACCCCGAAAGGTAATATTTACTAACCTCGAAACGTAAGGAATCTCACCACCAAACGTAAGAATTACTAACCCCCAAACGTAAAAAAAATAACCCCCAAACGTAACAATTACTAACCCCTAAACATAACAAATCTAACCTCCGAACGTACGTATTACTAGCCTCTAAAAGTAAGAAAACTAACCCCCAAACGTAAGAATTAATATCCTTAAAATGTAAGAAACCTAACCCCCAAACGTAAAAATTACTAACTCCCAAACGTAAGAAAACTAACCACCAAACGTAAGAAAACTAACCCCCAAACCTAAGAATTACTAACTCACAAACGCAAGAAATATCAGCCACATACGTACGAATTACTAACTTTCAAAAGAAAGAAATTTAACCCCCAAACGTAAGAATTACTAACCCCCAAACGTAACAAATCTAACCCCCAAACGAATGAATTACTAACACCCAAACGTAAGAGAAGTAACCCCCAAACGTAAGAATTACTAACCTCTAAACGTAACAAAAGTAACCCCAAAACGTAAAAATTACTAACCCCCCAAATGTAAGAAATCTAACCCCCAAATGAAGAATTACCAACCCCCAAACGTATGGAAACTAACCCCTAAACCTAAGAATTACTAACACCCAAAAGTAAGAAATCTAACCTCGAAAGGTAGGAATTACTAGCCCCGAAACGTAAGATATCTAAGCCCTAAACGTAAGAAAACTAACCCCAAAACGTAAGAATTACAAACCCCCAAACGTTAGAATTACTAACCCCCAAACCTAAGATCTACTAACCCCAAAACATTAAAAATCTAACCTTTAAAAGTATGAATTACTAACCCCCAAAGTATGAATTACTAACACCCAAATGTAAGAAAAGCAACCCCCAAACGTAAGAATTACTAACCTCTAAACGTAAGAAAACTAACCCCAAAACGTAAGAATTACTAACCCCCAAACGTAAGTAAACTAACCCCCAAATGAACAAATTACTCACCCCCAAACCTAACTCCCAAACGCAAGAAATTTAAGCCACAAACGTACGAATAACTAACCCCAAAACTTAAGAAATCTAATCCCCAAACGATAGATTTACTTACCTCCAAACAAAAGAAAACTACCCCTTAAACGAAAGAAATACTAACCCCTAAATGTAAGGAATCTAACCCCCAAACGTAAGAAAACTAATCACCAAGCGTAAGAAAACTAACTCCCAAACCTAAGAATTACTAATTCCCAAACGTAAGAAAACTAACCTCCAAACGTAAGAATTACTAACCCGCAAACGTAAGAAATCTCACCCCCAAACGTAAGAATTACTAACCCCCAAACCTAAAAATTACTAACCCCTAAACGTAAGAAATCTAACCTTCAAACGTATGAATTACTAACCCTTAAATGTAAGAAATCTAACCCCCAGACGACAAAATTCCTAACCTCTAAACATAAGACAACTGACCACAAAACGTAAGACTTACTAACCCCCAAACGTAAGAAAACTAACCTGTAGATGTAAGAATTACTAACCCCCAAACGTATGAAAACTAACCCCCAAACCTAAGAATTACTAACACCCAAATGTAAGAAATCTAACCTCGAAAAGTAAGAATTACTAGCCCCGAAACGTAAGATTTCTAACCCCTAAACGTAAGAATTATTAACCTTCAAACGTAAGAAAACTAACCCCCAAACGTAAGAATTGTTAGTCCCTACACGTAAGAAATCTAACCCCCAAACGAAAAAATTACCAACTCCCAAACGTAAGTAAACTAACACCAAAACGTAGAATTAATAACCCCCAAACGTAAGAAATCTAACCCCTAAACGTAAGAAAACTAACCCCCTAACCTAAAAATTACTCACCCCCAAACGTAAGAATTACTAACCCCCAAACGTAAGAAATATAATCCCCAAACGTAGGAATAACTAAACCCCACAGGTAAGAAAACTAACCCCAAAACCTAAGAATTACTAGCCCCCAAAAGTAAAAAATCTTTAATCGAACGTAAGAATTACTAACCCCCAAACGTAAGAAAACTAAACCCCAAACGTATATATTACTAACCTCCAAACGTAAGAAATCTAACCCCCAAACGTAAGAATTGTTAACCCCCAAACGTAAGAAATCTAACCCCCAAACAAAAAAATTACTAACCCCCAAACGTAAGAATTACGAAACCCCTAACGTAAAAAATGTAATCCTAAAACGTAAGAATTACAAACCTCGAAACGTAAGAAATCTAACCCTTAAAGGTAAGAAAACTGACCCTTAAACGTAAGAATTATTAACCTTCAAACGTAAGAAAGCTAACCCTCAAACGTAAGAACTGTTAACCCCCAAACGTAAGAAATCTAACCCCCCAAACGAAAACATTACCAACTTCCAAACGTAAGTAAACTAACCCCAAAACGTAAGAATTACTAACCCCCAAACGTTAGAAATATAACCCCCGAACGTACTAAAACTAACCCCCAAACGTAAAAAAAAACTAACCCCGAAACATAAAAATTACTAAACCCCAAACGTAAAAATTCTTACCTTTGAACGTAAGAATTACTAACCCCCAAACGTAAGAAAACTAACCCCCAAACGTAAGAATTATTAACCCTCAAAAGTATAAAAACTAACCACCAAACGTAAGAATTGTTAACCCCCAAACGTAAGAAATCTAACCCCCAAACGAAAAAATTACCAACTTCCAAACGTAAGAAAACTAACCCCCAAACCTAAGAATTACTAGCCCCCAGACATAGGAAATATAACCCATAAACGTAAGAATTACTTAACCCCAAACGTAAGAAAACTAACCCCCAAACGTGTATATTAACAACCGCCAAACGTAAGAATTACTAACCCCCAAACGTAAGAAAACCAACCCTTAAACGTAAGAATTATTAACCACTAAAGGTAAGAAAACTAGCCCCAAAACGTAAGAATTACTAACCCCCAAACGTAAGAAATCTAACCCCCAAACGTAAGAAAAGTAACCCCCTAACCTAAGAATTACTAACCCCCGAACGTAAGAATTTTTAACCTAAAAGATAAGAAATCTAACCCCCAAAGGTAAGAATTACGAACCCCCAAATGAAAGAAATCTAACCCCTTAACGTAAGAAAACTAACCCCCAAGCGTAAGAATTACTAACCCCCAAACGTAAGAAATCTAATCCTAAAACGTAAGAATTACTAACCCCCAAACGTAAGAGAACTAAGCCCCCAAACGTAAGAAATACTAACCCCCAAACGTATAAAAAATTAACCTTTAAAAGTGAGAATTTCTAACCCCCAAACGTAAGAATTACTAATCGGCAAACGTATGAAAACTAAATTCCAAACATAAAAAATACTAACCCCCATAAGTTAGAAACCTAACCCCTAAAGGTAACTAGACTAACCCCCAATAGTAAGAATTACTAACCCAAAACGTAAAAAAATCAATCTCCAAACGTAAGAAATCTAACCCCCAAACGTAAGAAAAGTAACCCCCTAACCTAAGAATTACTAACCCCCGAACGTAAGAATTTTTAACCTAAAAGATAAGAAATCTAACCCCCAAAGGTAAGAATTACGAACCCCCAAATGAAAGAAATCTAACCCCTTAACGTAAGAAAACTAACCCCCAAGCGTAAGAATTACTAACCCCCAAACGTAAGAAATCTAATCCTAAAACGTAAGAATTACTAACCCCCAAACGTAAGAGAACTAAGCCCCCAAACGTAAGAAATACTAACCCCCAAACGTATAAAAAATTAACCTTTAAAAGTGAGAATTTCTAACCCCCAAACGTAAGAATTACTAATCGGCAAACGTATGAAAACTAAATTCCAAACATAAAAAATACTAACCCCCATAAGTTAGAAACCTAACCCCTAAAGGTAACTAGACTAACCCCCAATAGTAAGAATTACTAACCCAAAACGTAAAAAAATCAATCTCCAAACGTAAGAAATCTAACCCCCAAACTTAGGAAAAACTAACCCCCAAACGTTAGAAATCTAACCCCCAAACGTAAGAATTAGTAACCGTTAAAGGTAAGAAAACAAAACCCAAACGTAACAATTACTAACCCAAAAAGGTAAAAAATATTAACCCCTAAACGAAAGAAACTAACCCCTAAACGTAAAAATTACTAGCCCCAAAGGTAAGAAATCTAACCCAAAAAGGTAAGAATTACTAACCCTCAAACGAAAAAAAAAATCTTACCCACCAAACGTAAGAATTACTAACCCCCAAAGGTAAGAAAATTAACCCCCAAACGTAAGAAATCTAACCCCCTAACGTAAGATTTTCTAACCCCCAAAAGTAAGAAAAATAAACTTCACACGTAACAATTGGAAACCTTGAAACGAAAGAAAACTAACCTCCAAAACATTATAATTGATAACCCCCAAACGTAAGTAAACTAAACCCCAAACATAAGAATTACTAACCCCTAGAAGTAAGAATTACTAATCCCAAACGTAAGAAAACTAGCCACCAAACGTAAGAAAACCAACGCAAACACGTACGAATAACTAACCCCCAAACGTAAGAAATCTAAACCCCAAAGGAAAGAATTACCAACCCCCAAAAGTAAGAAAACTAACACCATAAGGTAAAAATTACTAACCTCTAAACGTAAGAAATCTAACCCTCAAAGGTAAGAATTACTAACCCCCAAACGCAAGAAAACTAACCCCCAAACATAAGGATTACTAAAGTAAGAAATCTAACCTCCAAACTTTTAAAAGAGTTTTTTAACCCCCAAAACGTAAAAAATCTAACCCCAAAACGTGAGAATTACTAACCCCCATACGTACGAAAACTAACACCCAAACTTAAGAATTATTGACCCCGAAACGTAAGAAAACTAAACCCAAACGTAACAATTACTAATCCCCAAATGTAAGAAAACTAACCCACAAACCTAAGAATTAATAACCCCTTACGGTAAAAAAAACTAACCCTTAAAGCTAAGAATTATTAACCGCCAAACGTAAGAAAACTAACCCTTAAACGTAAGAAATCTAACCCCCTGACGTTAGAATTACAAACCCCCAAACGTAAGAAATCTAACCCACTTAACGCAAGAATTACAAACTCCCAAAGGTAAGAAAACTAACCCCCAAAGGTAAGAATTACTAACCCCCAAACGTAAGAAATCTAACCCCCAGACGTAAAAATAACTAAAACCCAAACGTAAGAATTACTAACCCCCAAAGGTGAGAAAACTAACAACCAAAGGTAAGAATTACTAACCCCCAAACGTAAAAAATTCAACCCCTAAAGGTAAGAAGTTCTAACCCCCAAACGTAAGAAAACTAACCCCCAAATATAACGATTTCTAACCCACAAAAGTACGAAATCTAACCTCCAAACTTAAGATTTATTAACCTCTAAAACGTAAAAAAACTAACCCCAAAACGTAACATATACTTACCCCCAGACGTACGAAAGCTAACCCTAAAACGTAAGAATAACTAACCCCAAAACGTAAGAAAACTAACCCCTAAACGTACAGAAACTAACCCCCAAACATAAGAAATTACTAACCCCCAAACGTAACAATTACAAACCTCAAACGTGAGAAATCTAGCCCTTAAAGTTAAGAATTACTAACCCCCAAACGTAAGAAAACTAACCCCCAAATGTAAGAATAACTAGCCTCCAAATATATGAAAGCTAACCCACCAACCTAAGAACTACTAACCCCTCAAGGTAAGAAAACTAACCCTTAAAGGTAATAACTACTAACCCCCAAACGTAAGAAATATACCCCCTGAAGTTAAAAATTACTAACCCTTAAACGTAAGAATAACTAACCCCTAAACTTAAAATAACTAACCCCCAAACGTAGGAATTACTAACCCTCAAACGTAAGAAATCTAACCCCCAAATGTTATAATTACTAACCCCTAAACGTAAGAAATCTAACCCGTTAACGTAAGAATTAGTAACTTTCAAAGGTAAGAAAACTAACCCCTAAAGGTAAGAGTTACTAACCCCCAAACGTAAGAATTACTTACCTCAAAACGTAAAAAAACTAACCCCCAAACGTAAGAATTACTAACCCCAAAATGTAAAAAAACTAACCCCTAAACGTAAGAATTACTAACCCTCAAACTTAAGGCAGTTAACCCCTCAACGTAAGAAATACTAACCCCCAGAATGTAAAAAAACTAACCCCCAAACATAAGAAATACTAACCCCCAAACGTAAGAAATCTAACCCCAAAACGAAACAATTACTAACCCTCAAAGGTAAGTAAACTAACCCCCAAACGTAAGAAAGCAAACCAACAAACGTCAGAATAACTAACCCCTAAACATAAGAAATCTAACTCCCAAAACGTAATAATTTTTAACCCCGAAACGTAACAATAACTAACTCCCAAATGTAAGAAATCTAACATCCAAACTTAAGATTTTTTAACCCCCAAACGTAAGAAATCTAACCCCAAAACGTAAGAAAAATAACCCCCAAACGTAAGACCTACTATCCCCGAAACTTAAGAAATGTATCCCTAAAACGTAACAATTACTAACCACCCCCAAAACGTAAGAATTACTTATCAAAAAACATAAGAAATTAAACCCCCAAAGGTACAAATAACTAACAGCCTAACGTTACAAATCTAACCCTCAAACGTAAGAATTACTAACCCTAGAACGAAATAAATCTTTCCCCCAAACGTAAGAATTACTAACCTCAAAACTTAGGAAAACTAAGCTCCAAACGTAAGGATTACTAACCCCCAAACGTAAAAATTTCTAACCCCTAAAAGTAAGAAATCTAATCTCAAAACGTAAGAATTACTAACCCCCTAGGATAAGCAAACTAAAACCAAACGTAAGAATTACTAACATCCAAAACTAAGAAATCAAACCCACAAACATAAGAATTACTACCCCCAAACGTAAGAACTACTAAGCCCCAAACATAATTATAACAATATTAAACTCCAAAAGGTAAGAATTACTAACCCAAAAACATAAGAAAACTAACCCCTAAACGTAAAATATTAACCGCCAACAGTAAGAAATCTAACACCCAAACATAAAAAATATTAATCCTTAAAGGTAAGAAAACTAACCCCCCAACGTAAGAATTATTAACCCCCAAACGTATAAAATGTAACCCCAAAAGTAAAAAAAAAAACCAACAAACGTAAGAAGAACTAACCCCCAAACGTAAGAAATCTAAACCCGAAACGTAAGATTTACCAACCCCAAAACGTAAGAAAAATAACCACCAAACGTAACAATTACTAACCCCCTAACGTAAGAGTTACCAACCTCGAAACGTAAGAAAACTAACCCCAAAACTTAAGAATTACTAACTCCCATACGTAAGAAATCTAACCCACAAAAGTAAGAATTACTAACCCCCAAATGTAAAAATTACTATTCGCCAAAAATAAGAAAACTAACCCCTAAACGTAAGAATTACTAACCCCAAAACGTAAAAAACTCGCCCCCAAACCTAAGAAATCTAACATCCAAACTTAAAATTTAATAACCCCCAAACGTAAGAAATCTAACCCCAAAACGTAAAAATTACTAACCTTCGAACGTAAGAAAACTAACCCACAAACGTAAGAATTACTAACCCCCCAAAATAAGAAAATTAACCTCAAACGTAAGATTTACTAACCGTTAAACGTAAGAAAACTAACCCTTACTCCTAAGAATTACTAACCCTAAAATTTAAGAATACTAACCTCCAAACGTAAGAGTAACTAACCTGTAAGGGTACGAAAACTAACCCTCAAACGTAAGAATTACTAACCCCAAATGTAAGAAAACTAACCCCTAAACGTAAGAATTACTAATTCCTAAACGTAAGAAATCTACCCCTCAAAAGTAAGAATAACTAACCCCCAAACGTTAGAAATCTAAGCCCCAAACGTAAGAACACCAACCCCCAAACGTAAGAATTACTAACCCTCAAACGTAAGAATTACTAACCCCAAACGTAAGAATTACTAACCCACAAACGTAAGAAAAGTAACCCCTAAACTTAAGAATTACTAACTCCCAAACGTAAGAAAACTAACCCCAAAACGTAAGAATTACTAACCCTCAACGAAAGAAATCTAACCCCCAAACGTAAGAATTACTAACCCTCAAACGTAAAAAAAAAACTACCCCTTAAACGTAAGAATTACTAAAACCGAAACGTAAGAAATTTAACCCCCAAACGTAAGAATTACTAACCCTCAAACGTAAGAAAACTCTCCCTCAAACGTAAGAATTCCTAACCCCCAAACGTAAGAAATCTAACCTCCAACTGTAAGAATTCTTAACCCCCAGACATAAGAAAACTAACCCCCAAAGTAAGAATTACTAACCCTCAACCGTAAGAATTACTTACCAACAAAAGTAAAAAAATGTAACCCCCAAACGTAAGAGTTACTTACCCCCAAAAATAAGAAAACTAACCTCAAACGTAAGATTTACTAACCGTTAAACGTAAGAAAACTAACCCCTAATTCTAAGAATTACTAACCTTAAAATTTAAGAAAACTAACCTCCAAACGTAAGAATTACTAACCTGTAAGGGTACGAAAACTAACCCCCAAACGTAAGAATTACTAACCCCAAACGTAAGAAAACTAACCCCTAAACGTAAGAATTATCAATTTCTAAACGTAAGAAATCTACCCCTCAAAAGTAAGAATTACCAACCCCCAAACGTTAGAAATCTAAGCCCCAAACGTGAGAACACCAACCCCCAAACGTAACAATTACTAGCCCACAAACGTAAGAATTACTAACCCCAAACGTAAGAATTACTAACCCACAAACGTAAGAAAAGTAACCCCTTAAACTTAAGAATTACTAACTCCCAAAGGTAAGAAAACTAACCCCAAAACGTAAGAATTACTAACCCTCAACGAAAGAAATCTAACCCCCAAACGTAAGAATTACTAACCCTTAAACGTAAAAAAAACTAACCCCTTAAACGTGAGAATTACTAAAACCGAAACGTAGGAAATCTAACCCCCAAACGTAAGAATTACTAGCCCTCAAACGTAAGAAAACTCTCCCTCAAACGTAAGAATTCCTAACCCCCAAACGTAAGAAATCTAACCTCCAACTGTAAGAATTCTTAACCCCCAGACGTAAGAAAACTAACCCCAAAACGTAAGAATTACTAACCCTCAACCGTGAGAATTACTTACCAACAAAAGTAAAAAAATGTAACCCCCAAACGTAAGAGTTACCTACCCCCAAACGTAAGAAATGTATTCCCCAAATGTAAGAAAATCTAACGCCCAAACGTTAGAAAACTAACCCCCAAACGTAAGAAAACCAACCTCAAAACTTAGGAATTACTAACCCCCAAACGCGAGAAATCTAACACCCAAACGTATAGAATTACTAACCCAAAAATCTAAGAAAATTAACCCCGAAACGTGAGAATTACTAACCCTTAAACGTAAGAATATATAACCACTAAACGTAAAAATTACTAACCCCAAAAGAAAATAATTCTAACCCCCAAACATAAGAATTACTAACACTTCAACGTAAGAAATCTAACCCCCAAACATAAGAATTCTTAAACGGCAAACGTAAGAAAACTAACCCCTAAACGTAAGAATTACTAACCCCAGAACTTAAGGAAACTAACCTCCAAACGTAAGAATTACTAACCTCTGAAGGTAGGAAAACTAACCCTCAAACGTAAGAATTACTAACGCTCAAAACTAAGAAATTTAACCTCCAAACTTAAAAAGTACTAACCCCCAAACATAAGAACTACTAACCCCAAAACGTAAGAATATATAACCCCAAACGTAAAAATTGCTAACCCAAAAATAAAAGAAATCTAACCCCAAACGTAAGAATTACTAACCCCCAAACGTATGAAAACTAACCCCTCAAGGTAAGAATTACTAACTCCCAAAAATAAGAAAACTAACCGTCAAACGTAAGAATTCCTAACCCCCAAACGTAAGAAATCTAACCTCCAACTGTAAGAATTCTTAACCCCCAGACATAAGAAAACTAACCCCCAAAGTAAGAATTACTAACCCTCAACCGTAAGAATTACTTACCAACAAAAGTAAAAAAATGTAACCCCCAAACGTAAGAGTTACTTACCCCCAAAAATAAGAAAACTAACCTCAAACGTAAGATTTACTAACCGTTAAACGTAAGAAAACTAACCCCTAATTCTAAGAATTACTAACCTTAAAATTTAAGAAAACTAACCTCCAAACGTAAGAATTACTAACCTGTAAGGGTACGAAAACTAACCCCCAAACGTAAGAATTACTAACCCCAAACGTAAGAAAACTAACCCCTAAACGTAAGAATTATCAATTTCTAAACGTAAGAAATCTACCCCTCAAAAGTAAGAATTACCAACCCCCAAACGTTAGAAATCTAAGCCCCAAACGTGAGAACACCAACCCCCAAACGTAACAATTACTAGCCCACAAACGTAAGAATTACTAACCCCAAACGTAAGAATTACTAACCCACAAACGTAAGAAAAGTAACCCCTTAAACTTAAGAATTACTAACTCCCAAAGGTAAGAAAACTAACCCCAAAACGTAAGAATTACTAACCCTCAACGAAAGAAATCTAACCCCCAAACGTAAGAATTACTAACCCTTAAACGTAAAAAAAACTAACCCCTTAAACGTGAGAATTACTAAAACCGAAACGTAGGAAATCTAACCCCCAAACGTAAGAATTACTAGCCCTCAAACGTAAGAAAACTCTCCCTCAAACGTAAGAATTCCTAACCCCCAAACGTAAGAAATCTAACCTCCAACTGTAAGAATTCTTAACCCCCAGACGTAAGAAAACTAACCCCAAAACGTAAGAATTACTAACCCTCAACCGTGAGAATTACTTACCAACAAAAGTAAAAAAATGTAACCCCCAAACGTAAGAGTTACTTACCCCCAAACGTAAGAAATGTATTCCCCAAATGTAAGAAAATCTAACGCCCAAACGTTAGAAAACTAACCCCCAAACGTAAGAAAACCAACCTCAAAACTTAGGAATTACTAACCCCCAAACGCGAGAAATCTAACACCCAAACGTATAGAATTACTAACCCAAAAATCTAAGAAAATTAACCCCGAAACGTGAGAATTACTAACCCTTAAACGTAAGAATATATAACCACTAAACGTAAAAATTACTAACCCCAAAAGAAAATAATTCTAACCCCCAAACATAAGAATTACTAACACTTCAACGTAAGAAATCTAACCCCCAAACATAAGAATTCTTAAACGGCAAACGTAAGAAAACTAACCCCTAAACGTAAGAATTACTAACCCCAGAACTTAAGGAAACTAACCTCCAAACGTAAGAATTACTAACCTCTGAAGGTAGGAAAACTAACCCTCAAACGTAAGAATTACTAACGCTCAAAACTAAGAAATTTAACCTCCAAACTTAAAAAGTACTAACCCCCAAACATAAGAACTACTAACCCCAAAACGTAAGAATATATAACCCCAAACGTAAAAATTGCTAACCCAAAAATAAAAGAAATCTAACCCCAAACGTAAGAATTACTAACCCCCAAACGTATGAAAACTAACCCCTCAAGGTAAGAATTACTAACTCCCAAAAATAAGAAAACTAACCGTCAAACGTAGGAATTACTAACCGCCAAACTTAAGAAAACTAACCAATAAACGTAAGAATTACTAACCCCAAAACTTGAGAAAACTAACCTCCAAACGTAAGAATTACTAACCTCTAAAGCTAGGAAAACTAACCCCCAAACGTGAGAATTACTAACTTCAAACGTAAGAAAACTAACCCCTAAACGTAAGAATTACTAACCGCTAAAAGTAAGAAATCTCGCCCACAAACGTAAGAATTACTAACCCCCAAAGGTAAGAAAACTAACCCTCAAACGTAACAATTACTAACCTTTAAAGGTAGAAAAACTAACCCCCAAACGTAAGAATTACTAACCCCGAACGTAAGAAAACTAACCCCTAAACGTAAGAATTATAAACCTCCAAACGTAAGAAATGTACCCCCCAAACGTAAGAATTGCTAACCCCTAAACGTTAGAAAACTAACCCCCAAACGTAAGAATTACTAACCCCCAAACGTAAGAAATCTAACCCCAAAACGTAAAAATTACTAACCCCCAAAAGTAAGAACACTTACCTCCAAACCTAAGTATTATTAATTCCCAAAAGTAAGAAAACTAAGCTTTAATCGTAAGAATAACCAACCCCCAAAGATAAGAATTACTAACTTCAAACGTAAGAAAAATAACCCCTAAACGTAAGAATTACTAACCCCCAAACGTAATAAAACTAACCTCTAAACGTAAGAATTGCTAACCGCCAAACGTAAGAAATCTAACCCCCAAACGTAAGAATTACGAACCCCCAAACGAAAGAAAACTAACCCCCAAACATAAGAGTTATTAACTCCTAAACGTATAAAAACTAACCCCTAAATGTAAGTGTTGCAATACTAGATGCGTGCAGTAGGTGTGAACCACTCGAAATAATTAAGCTATGAATAATGCGTGCAGAATGTGTGAACCGCTTGGGATATTTAAGCTATTCATTATTATTCAAGTTCACTTGAGTTTAACCGTCGTTCGGCTATAATAAAAATTCTTTGTGTCAGTCGCTTCGTGTTCGATAAGTAAAAGCTAGAGAGTCAAATAGCATGAGGAAACATGGTGTCAGGACCTAAAAAATCCAGCGTTCATATTAATTCGGAGCTTTAGCGACGTGAGCGAAATTCAATGGCTATGGAAGTGCTAACAAAAGGACGGATTCTCGATTGGACAAGCGATGGAAAACTACACGAGCGTTTCCTAGAATGGAAGAAAAAGGTTTCTGTCTTATGCAAAGGTTTAAAGATGACTAAAGCAGATCCAGAATTCACATGCTTGTGTATCTACCAGTGGTCAGGAGAGCGCGGTCAAAATATTGTCGACAAGGCGACGTTTGTCGAAGCTGATCTCAAAAAATGGGTAAAGCATCTCGAGAAATTGGAGGAGCACTGCAAACCGAGGGGAAGCAAACTCGTCGCGGCTACT
>NW_028145460.1:6187500-6217500 GCF_977016875.1 Pavona decussata
TAAACGTAAGAATAACTAACCCCCTAATAGAAAAAAAACTAACCCCCAAACGTAAGAATTACTAACCCTCAAAACTAAGAAGTACTAACCCCCAAACATAAGAACTACTAACCCCAAAGCGTAAGAATATATAACCCTCAAACGTAAAATATACTAACCCCAAAACAAAATAAATCTAACCCCCAAACATAAGAATTAAAAAACACTTCAACGTGACGAAACTAACCCCCAAATATACGAATTAGTAACCCCCTAAAGTATAAAAACTAATCCTCAAACGTAAGAATTACTAACCCCCAAACGTAAAAAAACTAATCCCCAAAGGTAAGAATTACTAACCCCACAAAAGTTAAAAATCTAATCCCAAAACGTAACAAAACTAACCCCTAAGAGTAAGAGCACTAACCCCCAAACGAAAGAATTACTTAACCCAAACGTAAGAAAGCTAACCCCCAAACGTAAGAATTACTAACCCCACACGTAAGAAAGCTAACCCCCAAAGGTAAGAATATATAACCCTCAAAGTTAAAAATTATTAACCCCAAAACAAAATAAATCTCACCCCAAACATAAGAATTTCTAACACTTCCACATAACGAAACTAACCCCCAAATGTAAGAATTAGTAATCCCTTAAAGTATAAAAACTAACCCTCAAACGTAAGAATTACTAACCCCCAAACGTAAGAAAACAAATCCTCAACGTAATAATTATTAACTTCCAAACGTAAGAATTACAAAAAACCCAAACGTAAAAACTAATAACCCACAAAGTTAAGAAAACTAAACCCCAAACGTTTAAATTACTAATCCCTAAACGTAAGAAATCTAAATCTTAAATGTAAGAATTACCAACCCCAAAACGTAAGAAAAATGACCGCCAAACGTAAGAATTACTTACTCCCAAACGTAAGAATTACCAATCCTTAAATGTAAGAAAACAACCCCCGAAACTTAAGAATTACTAACCCCAAAACGTTAGAATTACAAACCCCCAAACGTAAGAAAGCTAACCCCCAAACGTAAGAATTACTAACACCTAAAGGTAAAAAATCTAACCCCCAAACGTAAGAATTACTAGCTTCCAAAAGGTAAGAAAATTAACCCGTAAACGTAAGAATTACTAACCCCAAAACGGAAGAAAACTAGTCCCCAAACGTAAGAATTCCTAACCCCCAAACCTAAGAAATGTAACCCCTAAAGAATTATTAACCCCAAACGTAAGAAAATTAACACCCAAAGTTAAGAATAACTAACCCCCAAACGTAAGAAATTTAACCCACAAACGTAAGAATTACTAACCCCCAAACATAAAAAAACTAACCCCCAAACGTAAAAAAATCTAACCCCCAAACGTAAGAATTACTAACCCTCAAACGTAAGAACTCTAACCCCCAAACGTAAGAATTACTAACGCCCAAAACGTAAGAAATCAAACCTCCAAACGTAAGAATTACTAGCCCCGAAACGTAAAATTACTGGCCCACAAACGTACGAATTACTAACCCCCAAACGTGAGAATCACTAACCCCCAAACATAAAAAATCGAACCCCCAACGGTAAAAATTACTAACCGTAACGTAAGTTACTAACGTAAGAATTGCTAACTCCCAAAGGTAAGAAAACTAACCCCCAAACCTAAGAATTTCCCAGCCTCAAACGTAAGAACACCAACCCTTAAACGTAAGAATTACTAACCCCCAAACGTAAGAAAACTAACCCACAAACATAGGACAACTAACCCCCAAACGAAAGTATTACTAACCCTCAAACGTAAGCAATCTAAGCCCCAAACGTAAGAATTACTAACCACCAAACGTAAGTAAGCTAACCCCCAAACGTAAGACTTACTGACCCCCAAAACGTAAGAAATCAAAACCCCCAAACGTAAGAATTACTAACCCTAAAAAATAAGAAAACTAACAACCAAACGTAAGAATTATTAACCCTCAAACGTAAGAAGTCTAACCCCAAACGTAACAAAACTAACCCCCAAACGCAAGAATTACTAATCCCCAACCGTATAAGAAATCTAACCCCCATACGTAAGAATTACTAACCCCCAAACAAAAGAAAACTAACCTCCAAACTTATGAATTACTAAACCCTAAACGTAAGCGAAATAACTTCTAAACGTAAGAATTCCTACCCCCTTAAAGTAGCAAAAGAAACCCCCAAACGTAAAAATTACTAACCCCAAACATAATTAATCTAACACACAAAAGTAAGAATTACTAACACGCAAACGTAAAAAAACTAACCCCCAAACGTAACAATTAGAAACCCCCAACCCTAATAGTTACTAACCCCAAAACGTAAAAAGTTTAACCCTTAAACGTAAGAATTACTAACCCCCAAAGGTAATAAAACTAACTCCCAAACGTAAGAACTACTAATCCCCAAACGCAAGAAATGTATACCCCAAAAGTAAGAACTACTAACCCCAAAACGTAAGAAAACAAACCCCCAGACGTAAGAAAACTAACCACCAAACGTAAGAATTACTAACCCCATTTGTAACACTTACTGAACCCCCAAACGTAAGAATTACTAACCCCCAAAAGTAATAAAACTAACTCCCAAACTTAAGAACTCCTAATCCCCAAACGCGAGAAATTTAAACCCCAAAAATAAGAATTACTAACCCCAAAACGTAAGACAACTAACCCCAAACGTAAGAATTACTAACCCCCAAACGTAAGAAAACTAACTCCCAAACATAAGAATTACTAATCCCCAAACGTAAGAAATCTAACCCCTATACGTAAGAATTTTTATTCCCCAAACGTAAAAAAAAAACTAACTCCAAAACCTATGAATTACTAACCCCAAAACACTAGAAAACTAACCACAAACCTAAGAATTATTAACCCCGAAAAGTAAGAAAATTAACGCCCAAACGTAAGAATTACTAGCCCCCTAACGTAAGGAATATAACCCTTAAACGTAAGAAATACTAACCCCCAGACGTAAGAGCACTAACCCCTGAACTTAAGAAGTACTAACCCCCAAACGTAAAAAAAAATAACCCGCAAAGGTAAGAAAACTAATTCCTAAACGTAAGAAATACTAACCTCAAAAGTAAGAAAACTATCCCGCAAACTTAAGAAATCTAAGCCCCAAACGTAAGAATTACTAACCCCCAAACGTAAGAATTACTAACTCCCAAACGTAAGAAAACTAATCCCCAAACGTAAGAATTACTAAGTCCCAAACGTAAGAAAGCTAGAAAACGCTAGAAAACTAACCCCCAAACCTAAGAATTATTAACCCCGAAAACTAAGAAAATTAACACCCAAACGTAAGAATTACTAGCCCCATAACGTAAAGAATATAACCCTTAAACGTAAGAAATACTAACCCCCAGAGGTAAGAGCACTAACCCCTGAACGTAAGATTTACTAACCCCCAAACGTAAAAAAAAAATCCGCAAAGGTAAGAAAACTAATCCTTAAACGTAAGAATAACCAACCTCAAAAGTACGAAAACTATCCCGCAAACTTAAGAAATCTAACCCCGAAACGTAAGAATTACTAACCCCCAAACGTAAGAACTACTAACTCCCAAACGTAAGAAAACTAATCCCCAAACGTAAGAATTACCAACTCCCAAACGTAAGAAAGCTAACCCCCAAACGTAAGGTTTACTAACCCCCAGACAAAAGAAATCTGACTCTTAAACGTAAGAATTACTTACCTCCAAACGTAAGAAAGCTAACCCCCAAACGTAAGATTTACTAACCCCCAAACAAAAGAAATTTGACTCTTAAACGTAAGAATTACTAACCCAAAAACGTAAAATATCTAACCACTATACCTAAGATTACTATTCCCAAAACGTAAGAAATCTAACCCACAAACGTAAGAATTACTAACCCCCAAACGTTAGAAATCTAACCCCTAAACGTAAGATTTACTAACAACCAAACTTAAGAAAACTAACCCCAAACTTATGAATTACTAACCCCTATACGTAAGAAAACTAACGCCCAAACGTAACAATTACTAACCCCGAAACGCAAGAAAACTAACTTCCAAATGTAACAACTACTAATGCCCAAACGTATTACTAAGAAATCTAAACCGTAAAAGTAAGAATTACAAACCCCCAAACGTACGAAAACTAGACACCAAACGTAAGATTTACTAACCCTAAAGGTAACACTTACTAACCACCAAACGTAAGAAATCTAAACCCCAAAAGTAAGAATTACTAACCCCAAAATGTAAGAAAACTAACCCCCAAACGTAAGAAAACTAACTCCCAAACGTAACAATTACTAATCCCCAAACGTAAGAAATCTAACCCCTATACGTAAGAATTTTTATTCCCCAAACGTAAAAAAAACTAACTCCAAAACTTGAAAATTACTAACCCCGAAACGCTAGAAAACTAACCCCCAAACCTAACAATTATTAACCCCGAAAACTAAGAAAATTAACACCCAAACGTAAGAAATACTAACCTCAAAAGTAAGAAAACTATCCCGCAAACTTAAGAAATCTAAGCCCCAAACGTAAGAATTACTAACCCCTAAACGTAAGATTTACTAACAACCAAACTTAAGAAAACTAACCCCAAACTTATGAATTACTAACCCCTATACGTAAGAAAACTAACGCCCAAACGTAACAATTACTAACCCCGAAACGCAAGAAAACTAACTTCCAAACGTAACAACTACTAATGCCCAAACGTATTACTAAGAAATCTAAACAGTAAAAGTAAGAATTACAAACCCCCAAACGTAAGAAAACTAGACACCAAACGTAAGATTTACTAACCCTAAAGGTAACACTTACTAACCACCAAACGTAAGAAATCTAAACCCCAAAAGTAAGAATTACTAACCCCAAAATGTAAGAAAACTAACCCCCAAACGTAAGAAAACTAACTCCCAAACGTAACAATTACTAATCCCCAAACGTAAGAAATCTAACCCCTATACGTAAGAATTTTTATTCCCCAAACGTAAAAAAAACTAACTCCAAAACCTGAAAATTACTAACCCCGAAACGCTAGAAAACTAACCCCCAAACCTAACAATTATTAACCCCGAAAACTAAGAAAATTAACACCCAAACGTAAGAAATACTAACCTCAAAAGTAAGAAAACTATCCCGCAAACTTAAGAAATCTAAGCCCCAAACGTAAGAATTACTAACCCCCAAACGTAAGAATTACTAACTCCCAAACGTAAGAAAACTAATCCCCAAACGTAAGAATTACTAAGTCCCAAACGTAAGAAAGCTAGAAAACGCTAGAAAACTAACCCCCAAACCTAAGAATTATTAACCCCGAAAACTAAGAAAATTAACACCCAAACGTAAGAATTACTAGCCCCATAACGTAAAGAATATAACCCTTAAACGTAAGAAATACTAACCCCCAGAGGTAAGAGCACTAACCCCTGAACGTAAGATTTACTAACCCCCAAACGTAAAAAAAAATCCGCAAAGGTAAGAAAACTAATCCTTAAACGTAAGAATAACCAACCTCAAAAGTACGAAAACTATCCCGCAAACTTAAGAAATCTAACCCCGAAACGTAAGAATTACTAACCCCCAAACGTAAGAATTACTAACTCCCAAACGTAAGAAAACTAATCCCCAAACGTAAGAATTACTAAGTCCCAAACGTAAGAAAGCTAGAAAACGCTAGAAAACTAACCCCCAAACCTAAGAATTATTAACCCCGAAAACTAAGAAAATTAACACCCAAACGTAAGAATTACTAGCCCCATAACGTAAAGAATATAACCCTTAAACGTAAGAAATACTAACCCCCAGAGGTAAGAGCACTAACCCCTGAACGTAAGATTTACTAACCCCCAAACGTAAAAAAAAATCCGCAAAGGTAAGAAAACTAATCCTTAAACGTAAGAATAACCAACCTCAAAAGTACGAAAACTATCCCGCAAACTTAAGAAATCTAACCCCGAAACGTAAGAATTACTAACCCCCAAACGTAAGAATTACTAACTCCCAAACGTAAGAAAACTAATCCCCAAACGTAAGGTTTACTAACCCCCAGACAAAAGAAATCTGACTCTTAAACGTAAGAATTTCTTACCTCCAAACGTAAGAAAGCTAACCCCCAAACGTAAGATTTACTAACCCCCAAACAAAAGAAATTTGACTCTTAAACGTAAGAATTACTAACCCAAAAACGTAAAATATCTAACCACTATACCTAAGATTACTATTCCCAAAACGTAAGAAATCTAACCCACAAACGTAAGAATTACTAACCCCCAAACGTTAGAAATCTAACCCCTAAACGTAAGATTTACTAACAACCAAACTTAAGAAAACTAACCCCAAACTTATGAATTACTAACCCCTATACGTAAGAAAACTAACGCCCAAACGTAACAATTACTAACCCCGAAACGCAAGAAAACTAACTTCCAAACGTAACAACTACTAATGCCCAAACGTATTACTAAGAAATCTAAACCGTAAAAGTAAGAATTACAAACCCCCAAACGTAAGAAAACTAGACACCAAACGTAAGATTTACTAACCCTAAAGGTAACACTTACTAACCACCAAACGTAAGAAATCTAAACCCCAAAAGTAAGAATTACTAACCCCAAAATGTAAGAAAACTAACCCCCAAACGTAAGAATTACTAACCCCCAAACGTAAGAAAACTAACTCCCAAACGTAACAATTACTAATCCCCAAACGTAAGAAATCTAACCCCTATACGTAAGAATTTTTATTCCCCAAACGTAAAAAAAACTAACTCCAAAACCTGAAAATTACTAACCCCGAAACGCTAGAAAACTAACCCCCAAACCTAACAATTATTAACCCCGAAAACTAAGAAAATTAACACCCAAACGTAAGAATTACTAGCCCCCTAACGTAAAGAATATAACCCTTAAACGTAAGAAATACTAACCCCCAGAGGTAAGAGCACTAACCCCTGAACGGAAGAATTACTAACCCCCAAACGTAAAAAAAAAATCCGCAAAGGTAAGAAAACTAATCCTTAAACGTAAGAATAACCAACCTCAAAAGTACGAAAACTATCCCGCGAAACTTAAGAAATCTAACCCCGAAACGTAAGAATTACTAACCCCCAAACGTAAGAACTACTAACTCCCAAACGTAAGAAAACTAATCCCCAAACGTAAGAATTACCAATTCCCAAACGTAAGAAAGCTAACCCCCAAACGTAAGGTTTACTAACCCCCAGACAAAAGAAATCTGACTCTTAAACGTAAGAATTACTAACCCCCAAACGTAAGAAAGCTAACCCCCAAACGTAAGATTTACTAACCCCCAAACAAAAGAAATTTGACTCTTAAACGTAAGAATTACTAACCCAAAAACGTAAAATATCTAACCACTATACGTAAGATTACTATTCCCAAAACGTAAGAAATCTAACCTACAAACGTAAGATTTGCTAACAACGAAACTTAAGAAAACTAACCCTTTAACGTAAGAGTTACTAGCCCCTAAACGTAAGAAAACTAACCTCCAAATGTGAGAATTACTAACCCCCAAACGTAAGAAAACTAACCCCCAAACGTAAGAAATCTAACCCTCAAACGTAAGAATTACTAATCCCGAAACGAAATAAAAATAACCCCCAAACGTAAGAATTACTAACCCCCAAACGGTAAAATTACTAACCTTCAAACGTAAGAAAACTGACCCCCAAATGTAAGAAATCTAACCCCCAAACGTTAGAATTACTAACCCCCAAACGTAAGAAATATAACCCCCAAACGGTAGAATTACTAACCCCCAAACGAAAGAAGTCTAACCCACAAACGTAAGAATTACTAACCCCTAAACGTAAGGAAACTAACCCCCAAACGTAAGAATTATTAACCCCCAAACGTAAGAAAACTAACCCCCAAACATAAGTGATATAAATATATAATGAGGGTTGGACGTGCCTTCTTGATTTACGCTATTCTACCGTATTTTCATTTTTCTTGATGTCTATTTCAGGACTGCGAAAATGGCAGATCAGGTTTAACATCTCTGTTGATGTCCAGGAGCCCTTTGGAGCGGGGAAATCAGATATTTGTGTCAGGAAAGCCAGTTCACGATGTTTTGCCATCGTTCTCTCTGGGTTCCATGAATATCATTGTTGGCTATGTTAACAACAGCAGCAATTTCACCTGTAATCAACCATTGTCTTCCTGGTCATCGAATGCTACAATCACACCGGCTAATGAGACGCTTGCCTTTCCGTGCATGACTGCTCGTCCTTCATCACATAGGCAATACAAGATCAAAAGGCATAAACGTCCGTGTGCCTATTATTCGAATACAACAGCGACATTCCATGCTCTGTTAATTGGAGATCTTGTGTTTAAGTTGAATCCTGGTCCCACTGGTGAAAGAATACCTGTGATTGTTTCATCACGCAGTGATCACCAACACAGAGCCCAATTGACAAGGCCTTCTCGCAATCCTGGAAATTTAATTAACATCAATTGTTCTACCGGATCGTCTTTGAGTGTTTACCATAAACAGCCAATGACATTATGCACGTTCAATGCTCGTTCGGTTAAAAACAAGAGTGCTGAAATCTTGGACTATATATGCGATTGCAAAGCTGATCTTTTTGCGATTACTGAGACCTGGCTGACTGCAGATGACGTGACTGTACGAATGGAGTTGTGCCCTGATGGGTACAAGTTTATAGATCATCCCCGTTTTGGACGTCGTGGTGGTGGAACAGGACTAGTATATCGGAGTACACTGGGCATTAACAAAGTTTATGCAGGTGAAAAGGCCTCGTTTGAATTCTCCGAGTGGATTGTTACGTCATCACCTCTGCGCAATCTTCGTCTTGTTATCATTTATCGTCCGCCATACTCTGATGATCACAGAGTCTCAACCAATGACTTCTTCTCGGAGTTCTCGAATTATCTTGAATCCATCCTATTGTCAGAGGAGCAGCTACTGATTACCGGTGACTTCAATATCCACGTTGATGTTGTTGATAACCCTGACTCTCTCAAGCTGCTCGATCTCTTGGAGTCTGTTGGTCTTCGGCAGCACGTCACCCAGCCAACTCATGTTCACGGGCACACACTGGACCTCATTATCACACGACACTCCGATCAAATTGTCCACGATCCACCACAAATTGATCGTTTTATTTCGGATCATGCATCGTTCCTCTGCAAGCTACTTCATGATAAACCAGCTGTGACTATTAATGCGGTCACTTACAGGAAGCTCAAATAAGTGGACCTTGATTCACTCAAAGATAACTTAGCTGCCTATGGATAATGCCAAGATCAATCTGAAGAATCATCTCATCTCACCCCGGAGGGAGTTGACGCCCTTTTACGTAACTATAACAGTATTTTGTCCAGAATGATCAATCGTTATGCGCCATTAAAGAAAAAGACTTTGAGGGCTCGGCCGAGGGTGCCTTGGTACAACGCTGACATAGATAACGCTAAACGACTACGACGGAAAACTGAGCGAAGGTGGAGAAAATCTAAATTGCTGTCTGATCTTAATATCTTTAAGTCTAGGAAAAACCACGTGACTCATCTCATGAATCAGGCTAGACAAGCGTTTTACACTAACTTTATTGATGAGAATAGTGCTGATCAAGGAAGGCTATTTCAAGCTACCAAGAAACTCCTGTCAAGAAAGGATGAATTATCTTTTCCTGAATATCATGATAAAATGGTCCTGGCTAATGACATCAATGTCTTTTTTGTACGTAAGATCACCAGAATTCGTGCAAATATCGATGCGACCGATGTGGATGCTGCAGTACCCATTGACTCTGAAGTGGGAGATGGTAGTACATTCAGCGCCTTCCACCCTCTCACCGAGAGTGATGTATGTGCTCTCATTCAGAGGTCAGCGAAGAAGACTTGCCCCCTGGATCCTATGCCAATCTCACTGGTTGTTGGTTGTCTCGACGTGCTCCTCCCTGTCATCACACGCATAGTTAATTCATCGCTGTCCTCAGGCTACTTCCCCGCTGAGTGGAAGGTAGCCCTTGTAAACCCCCTTCTGAAGAAGGCTGGTCTTGATCCGGTGTTCAAGAACCTACGACCTGTTAGTAATCTTCAATTTCTATCAAAACTGACAGAACGCGCTGTATTTGATCAGACGTGTAATCACGTGGTGAATTTTGGCCTGTTTCCCCTTTTTCAGTCTGCATATAGAAAATTCCACAGTACTGAGACTGCACTCCTAAGGGTCCAAAATGACATACTAATGAATATGAACCGCCAGCATGTGACACTTTTAGTTCTTCTAGATCTCGGTGCGGCTTTTGACACGGTAGACCACAAAATCTTACTTCATCGCCTACATTCAAGTCTTGGCATCACAGGAACGGCTCTGAAGTGGTTTGAATCGTACCTTTCCAACCGATCACAACGCGTGTTTTCAGGGGGCTGTCTCTCTGACAGTATCAAGTTACCACATGGTGTCCCTCAAGGCTCATGTTTGGGACCCCTGCTATTTACCATCTATTCTAGCAAGTTATTTGAGGTGATAAAAGATCATCTCCCTGTAGCACACGCATACGCAGATGACACACAACTCTACTTGTCATTCAAGCCTGACACCTCATCAAGCCAATCTGAAGCAATTGAAGCAATGGAACTTTGCATAAAGGCAATCAGAGCATGGATGACTACTGACAAGTTAAAGTTGAATGACGACAAAACTGAATTCTTAATAATTTGTACACGACAACAGCTTAGCAAAGTTCATATCGAGAAATTCTCGGTCGGTGGTGTCAGCGCGGCTCCTGTTATTTCTGCAAGAAACCTTGGAACTTGGTTTGACACCAACCTCAGTTTAGTGACGCACATTACTAACACATGTAAAGCTGCTTTCTACCATTTGCATAATATAAGACGCATCAGGAAGTTTCTTACGATGGAGTCTACCAAGGTGCTAGTGCATGCCTTTATAATGGGACGCATTGATTACTGTAACAGTCTCCTCTATGGTTTACCGACCACTCATATTAATAAGCTGCAACGCGTGCAAAATGCAGCTGCCAGGCTGATTTGTTCAACTCCGCGCTTTAGCCATGTTACTCCCGTGTTATTTTCTTTACATTGGCTACCAGTCAAATTTAGAATTGATTTTAAGATTTTAAGAGTGAATGTCAGTAAAAATCGAGGAAAATCAAAAAAATGTGGCCACGGTCAAAAAATCGATTTCGCTCATACTTTGTCAGTTTGAAGGCCTAGGTAAGTAAATAAAGGATATAAGGTTAGTTTTTTGAAATATTCCATATAACGGCAGAAAACCGCCAAAAACGGTCACCCTACCGGAAGCTCGGATTTCACCACGCGAGAACTCGAAATTTTACATTTTTCAGTTTCTCGCTACACAGCCATTTACATAGCTGTGAATCTCTCTTTAGTATAATTTAATACATTGATTCTTCCTCAATCGAAACATAGTAATTATTTTCATCTCTGCTCGTTTGTGAGCGAACTGAGCTCGGATGAAGTAGACACACTTTTCTCTATCACGCAAAAGTCTAAAATAATCGAAAATCAGCATGAAAAAAAGCTGACCGGTAGTTCTTCAAATCCTCTGATACTTTGACAAAAGACAGTTCAGTCATTGATTTTTAGGTGTAAGCTTTTAAATCTTTAGGATCTAGCAGAACTTTTGCACGAACGCCGATCAAAGTTTGACAACATTACAATTCAGCGCCATTGAAATCTACAACGCTACGTAACAAGGCAAAATTGAATAAATTAACTCCTCGGCCAAAGTTTGTATAAAAAAGGCTTTAAACTATTTTCAACGCTTAAAACGTTTTAAAAAATATATTGATATTAAATATATTGTCTACACGGGTACAACAAACCAACAAACACCAAAATTACCACTAGACAAAATTAAATCTCACGCGCTCCCAAATCTGTAGTGTCACCCACGAGCGACTTGGTTACAATACCAAACAGATATTTACATCCCTTGATTTAAAATAAGTCATATTTTAAAATATATTTCTAAACGATGTGCCAGATTTCCCGGTGAACTTGCTGAAGAAATAGAAAATAACTTGATAGCAATACAACCTGAAACAATTAAAATTAATTCTATTAAGGATGAGAAGCTTTATCATCCTTCGATAGCCAATCGGAAGTAATCGTTCCCACGAAAAGCAAAGATTGCATCGTTCTATAAATAACCAAATCTACATATGCATATCTCTGAAACATTACATCTAAAGCCAGAGTTTATTGTTGGGCAAGTTCACAGACACACAGAACAACGATGTCTTGTTCGTTTTTTACTATTGTCGGTGGGATTTGCGGCGCAGACGAATGCTCCTCAGCTTCCGTCACGCCACTCACGTAGTGTAACAAGCGTACAAAACAACACAACCAAGTCCTTGAAATTTTTCAGAGCTGAAACAGAAGTAAAATTGATTTTGGCAAGAATGAGTGTTTTCAAAAGGCTACGTATTTACTGCAAATGACTATCTGTCCATCTTATCGTGAAGGTTAAAAGGTATTTTTTGCACTTTCCCGGAACTTGTTTCTGGTTACTCTGAGGCAGCTGTGGAAAGGAATTTATAAATTCCAGTCCATGAAGTTTGCTATCCCTTTTTTTTTTTCTGTTGATATCTTTCTGAAGGAATTTTTTTTTGGCGAAGCTGAAATGAACTATTTTTCTCAAAGACCGGAATGTTGGCTTACATAACAGATGGGAGTCATGAAGTAATTAACAATTATTCCACAAGTGCACGTTGGATATGAGATGATAGATAGCCAAGCGCCGATTTAGCTATATTCATCCCATATCCAACAAGCGCAAGAAATATTGCTAGATCTTACTGATTTCACTGTGTAAGAATAACTAGCAGACAATTTAATGGTCGCCATTTCTCGTATAATAGCTCATATACTAAGGCCACTAAGCCAATCAAATGGCTCGAATTGCATTATACAATGATTCAGTTTTTAAGAAGGGTTGTTATTAAAAAGTGGATCATTGTATAATGTAATTCCAGGGTTTTGATTAGCTTAAGGAGCTTAGCTTAGCTTAAATACCATTAGGGTCCCCAATACTGTTCTGCAATCCCGCCATCCCGGACAAAATTTTCACTCAGTCCCGTAATCCCGACCGCTGTTTTAGTCCAATCCCGATCCCGGTCAGGTCATAATATTTTTTAAGCCCATTAACTCGACAAAAAAAGGCATTTTTAGTTGGATGTAAATTCCCACTGCAAATCTGAGCTCTGATTTTTGCACTGGTCTTAGGTCACCGAGAAATTAGCTGTCAGATTATTTGTCCTATTTCTTGACGGCATCGTTCATTCAAAGTGCTACTGTGATCAAATTTTTACCTCTTGAATTTTTAGGTTTATCATATAGAATTAAGTACGTAAATTATGATCACCCGGGTGAGTGTAGTCCTGAGGAGGACTGTTCGTGGTGACTTTGACTGACGTTTCGACAACCTGAGCGGAAGTCATCTTCAGAGTCAAGTGAATTGTGGAACGTCAGTAGGTGGTATACACGTCTCTGGTTGTCAACTTGATTGGTCAACGAAGTCAAGATGTTATTAGTTGTTTGTCAGTAAGCCATGATGTTATTGGCTGTGAAGAATGTAAAAAGTGATTGGTGCGTTTTGATCCGTCTTTTGTTGGTCAAAAAGTCCGTGGGTCTATTGTTAGTAAAATGTCTATTGTTTGTCTGTTTCGTTGTTGTTGTCAATAGGGACGGATAATCCGTCTTGATGGATAGCCCGCCTGATACATTTCCCGTCTAGGTGTGAATTCGAAGACGAATTATCCGTCTTAGACGGATAATTCGTCTTAAAAATCCGTCTAAATAGACGGATAATCAGACGGATGAAATCAGACGGATTATCCGTCCAAATTGAAGACCGTCCTGTTTTCACATCAACACGGATTATCCGTCTTAGACGGATAATCCGTCTCTAGTGTGAAAACGGCCAATAAGTCGTTTGTATGGTGCAGGTAGTTGTCGGCAACGGTTGAGTGGCGTTTGTTCTAAGTTAGTACACCAGCTTTCCAGAGTGAGTCGTTGATAGTAATTTGCCTGCAGGTAATGCACTTTGCAGAGTCCCATTCGATTCTGTGGTTCGTTTGTAAATGGTGCTCAGCAATGTGATTGTTGATATCACCATTTCTAGTTGCTCGTTTGTGTTCAGTCAGTCGTACGTTTAAATTTCTGCCGGTCTCACCAATATAAGTTGCCTGGCAGTCGCAGCATTTGATCTTGTAAACTTCTCATCCTTAATTATAGAATTAAATTTAATTGTTCCAGGTTGTATTGCTATCAAGTTATTTTCTATTTCTTCAGCAAGTTTATACAATAAAGAATTGAAAAAATGTCACCTAAAGGTCTCTGAAGAGTCTCTTGGCCGAGACGAAACGCCGCGTCAGACTAGCCACGAACATTTCTCAAGTGACATTTCAGCAAGTTTACCGAGAAATCTGGCACATCGTTTAGTAAGATATTCAAAATATGACTTATTTTAAATCAAGGGATGTAAATATCTGTTTGTGATTGTAGCCAAGTCGCTCGTGCGTGACACTACAGATTGGGGAGCGCGTGAGATTTAATTTTGTCTAGTGGTAATTTTGGTGTTTGTTGGTTTGTTGTACCCGTGTAGACAATATATTTAACATTAATATATTTTTAAAACGTTTTAAGCGTTGAAAATAGTTTAAAGCCTTTTTTATACAAACTTTGGCCGAGGAGTTACTTTATTCAATTTTGCCTTGTTACGTAGCGTTGTAGATTTCAATGGCGCTGAATTGTAATGTTGTCAAACTTTGATCGGCGTTCGTGCAAAAGTTCTGCTAGATCCTAAAGATTTAAAAGCTTACACCTAAAAATCAATGACTGAACTGTCTTTTGTCAAAGTATCAGAGGATTTGAAGAACTACCGGTCAGCTTTTTTTCATGCTGATTTTCGATTATTTTAGACTTTTGCGTGATAGAGAAAAGTGTGTCTACTTCATCCGAGCTCAGTTCGCTCACAAACGAGCAGAGATGAAAATAATTACTATGTTTCGATTGAGGAAGAATCAATGTATTAAATTATACTAAAGAAAGATTCACAGCTATGTAAATGGCTGTGTAGCGAGAAACTGAAAAATGTAAAATTTCGAGTTCTCGCGTGGTGAAATCCGAGCTTCCGGTAGGGTGACCGTTTTTGGCGGTTTTCTGCCGTTATATGGAATATTTCAAAAAACTAACCTTATATCCTTTATTTACTTACCTAGGCCTTCAAACTGACAAAGTATGAGCGAAATCGATTTTTTGACCGTGGCCATGATTTCTTTGATTTTTACTGACATTAACTCTTAATAATTACTTTTAAAGCCATACATGGCCAAGCACCTGATTACATTTGTAATCTCGTTAATGTTAGGAACTTTTCCACCTATGGTCTTCGCTCAAATTCTGAACTGTTATGACTGTTATTAGTACCACCATCCACGAAAACGAAGAAGACACTCGGTGACAGGGCTTTTACTGCTGCTGCACCATCACTGTGGAATAAACTGCCGAGCGCAATAAGGGACGAGGATAATCTCACACGTTTTAAGTCCAAATTAAAGACATTTTTATTTAAAGTTGCTTACAATACGATGTAAGGACTGTAAGAATTGTAACTAACTATTTTTAATTAATTATTTTTTATTTTTATGTTTTATTTTTTATTTTTTACCTATACAATTTGTTAGGCGCATTTCATCATATACACATGCTAATTTGCGCCATACAAATATTAATTATTATTATTATTATTATTATTATTATTAAGAATTACTAATCCCCAAAAGTAACAAAACTAACCCCAAACGTAAGAATTACTAACCCCCAAACGAAAAAAAACTGACCCCCAAACGTGAGAATTACTAACTTCAGAAGGTAAGAAAAGTAACCCCCAGACGTAATATTTACTAACCTCCAAACGGAAGAAGTCTCACCCTTGAACCTAAGAATTACTAACCCCCAAACGTAAGAAGACTAACCCCCAAACGTAAGAAATCTAACCCCCAAACGTAAGAATTACTAACCCCTAAACGTCAGTAAACAAACCCCCAAACGTAAGGATTACTAACTTCCAGATGTAAAGAAACTAACCCCCAGACAAAAGAATTAATAACTTCCAAACGGAAGAAGTCTAACTCTTAAACGTCAGAATTAATAACCCTTAAACGTAAGAAACCTAACCGCCAAACGTAAGAATTACTAACCCCCAAACGTAAGAAAACTAACCCCCAAACGTAAAAAATCTAATCCCCAAACGTAAGAATTACTAACCCCCAAACAATAGAATAACTAAGGCCGGGTTCAGACGCCGAACTTTTCATGAGCCGAACCTAATACCTTGAATTAAGTACCTGAAAAGTTCGGCGTCTGAATCAATTGAGAACGGCTGTGTCAATTTGGAACGGCTCAGCCGTTCTTCCCGCCTGGCTCAGCCGGGAATTTCGGCTTTGGAACGGCTTTGATTCCGACGCCTAACTTTTCATGAGCCAAACCTAATACATAAATTATATTAACGTATTTCAAATACTGAAAAACTAAGAAAATAAAAATCAACGCTGACATTTCGATTGGTTTTGCTTCAAGTAAATTAAGTTCGGCTAATTAAATTCGGCGTCTAAATTAAAAGGCGGGATTTTCGTGATTTGGGCCTACCTTAATTTGAATTAAGTTCGGCTCATGAAAAGTTCGGCGTCTGAACTGGGCCTAACCCTCAAACGTAAGAAAGCTGACCCCCAAACGTAAGAAATCTAACCCCCAAACGTAAGAATTAATAACTTCCAGACGTAAGAAAACTAACCCCCAGACGTAAGAATTACTCATCCCCAAACGTAAGAAATGTTACCCCTAAACGGTAAAATTACTAATCTCCAGCCGTAAGAAATCTAACCCCCAAGCGTAAGAAAACTAACCCCCAAACGTAAGAAGTCTAACCCCTTAACGTAAGAATTACTGACCCCTAAACGTAAGGAAACTAACCCCCAAACGTAAGAAATCTAACCCCCAAACGTAAGAATTACTAACCCCCAAACATAAGAAAACTAACCACCAAACGTAAGAATTATTAATCCCCAAACGGTAAACTTACTAACCCTCAAACGTAAGAAAACTAACCCCTAAACGTAAGAATTACTAATCCCCAAACGTAAGAAAACAAACCCCCAAACGTAAGAATTACTAACCCCCAAATAGTAGAATTACTAACCCCCAAAGGTAAGAAGACTTACCCCCAAACGGAAGAAATCTAACCCCCAAACGTAAGAATTACTAACTTCCAGACGTAAGAAAACTAACCCCTAGACGTAAGAATAACTAATCCCCAAACGTAAGAAATGTTACCCCCAAACGGTAAAATTACTAACCCCCAAACGAAAGAAGTCTAACCCACAAACGTAAAAATTACTAACCCCCAAACGTAAGAATTATTAACCCCTGAACGTAGGAGAACAAACCCCCAAACATAAGAATTACTAATCTCCAAACGTAACAAAACTAACCCCCAAACGTAAGCATTACTAAACGCCAAACGGTAAAATTACTAACCTTCAAACGTAAGAAAAGTGAACCCCAAATGTAAGAAATCTAACCCCCAAAAGTAACAATTACTAACCCCCGAAAGTAAGAAAACTGACCCCCAAACGTAAGAATTATTAACTTCAAAACGTAAGAAAACTAACCCCCAGACGTAAGAATAACTAATCCCCAAACGTAACAAATGTTACCCCTAAACGGTAAAATTACTAACCCCCAAAACGTAGAAAACTAACTCCCAAACGTAACAGTTAATAGCCCCAAAACGAAAGCATTCTAACCCCCGTAGGAAAACTAACCCCAAAACGTAAGAAGTCTAACCCCTTAACGTAAGAATTACTAATCCCTAAACGTAAGGAAACTAAACTCCAAACTTGAGAATTACTTACCCCCAAACGTAAAAAAACTAACCCCTAGACGTAAGATTTACTAACTTCCAAACGGAAGAAGTCTAACCTTTAAACATAAGAATAACTAACCCTTAAACGTAGGAAAACTAACCCCCAAACGTCAGAATTACTAACTCCCAAACGTAAGAAGTCTAACCCACAAACGTAAGAATTTCTAACCCCCAAACGTCAGTAAACAAACCCCCAAACGTAAGAATTACTAATCTCCAAACAAAAGAAATCTAACCCCCAATCGGTAGAATTACTAACCCCCAAACGTAAGAAAACTAACCCCCAAAGGTAAGAATTACTAATTCCCAAACGTAAGAAAACTAACCCCCAAACGGTAGAATTACTAACCCCCAAACGTAAGCAAACTGACCCCCAAACGTAAAAATTACTAACCCCCAAACGAAAGAAATATAACCCCGAAACGTAAGAATTACTAACCCCGAAACGCAAGGAAACTAACCACCAAACGTAAGAATTATTAACCCCCAAACGTCAGAAAACTAACCCCCAAACGTAAGAATTACTAATCTCCAAACAAAAGAAATCTAACCCCCAATCGGTAGAATTACTAGCCCCCAAACGTAAGAAAACTAACCCCCAAAGGTAAGAATTACTAATTCCCAAACGTAAGAAAACTAACCCCCAAACGGTAGAATTACTAACCCCCAAACGTAAGCAAACTGACCCCCAAACGTAAAAATTACTAACCCCCAAACGAAAGAAATATAACCCCGAAACGTAAGAATTACTAACCCCGAAACGCAAGGAAACTAACCACCAAACGTAAGAATTATTAACCCCCAAACGTCAGAAAACTAACCCCCAAACGTAAGAATTACTAATTCCCAAACGTAGGAAAACTAACCCCCAAACGGTAGAATTACTAACCCCCAAACGTAAGCAAACTGACCCCCAAACGTAAGAATTACTAACCCCCAAACGAAAGAAATATAACCCATAATTGTAACAATTACTAACTTCCAGACGTAAGAAAACTAACCCCCAGACGTAAGATTTACTAACCTCCAAACGGAAGAAGTATAACCGTTAAACGTAAGAATAACTAACCCTTAAACGTAAGAAAACTAACCCTTAAACGTAAGAATAACTAACCACCAAACGTAAGAAAACTAAACCCCAAACGTAAGAAATCTAACCCCCAAACGTAAGAATTTTCAACCCCCAAACGTCAGTAAACAAACCCTTAAACGTAAGAATTACTAATCCCCAAACGTAAGAAATCTAACCCCCAAACGGCAGAATTACTTACCCCCAAACGTAAGAAAACTAACCCCCAAAACGTAGTAGTTACTAACCCCCAAACGTAAGAAATTCAACCCTCTAACGTAAGAAAACTAACCCCCAAACGTAAGAAGTCTAAACCCTAAACGTAAGAATTACTAACCCCTAAACGTAAAAAAAACTAATCCTCAAACGTAAGAAAGCTAACCCTTAAACGTAAGAATTACCAACCCCCAAACGGTAGAATTACTAACCCTCAAACGTAAGAAAACTGACCCCTAAACGTAAGAAATGGAACCCCCAAACGTAAGAATTACTAACTTGCAGATGTAAGAAAACTAACCCCCAGACGTAAGAATTAATAACTTCCAAACGAAACAAGTACTAAACCTTAAACGTAACAATTACTAACCCTTAAACGTAAGAAAACTAACCCCCAAACGTAAGAACTACTAACCCCCAAACGTAAGAAAACTAACCCCCAAACTATTCCAATTACTGAAGATCTTGAAATGCTCGGAGTTACAGTAGATGACAAAATGAAAATTGAGAAGCACATAGGCAAAATATGCCGAAAAGTCTCCCAGCAGATTGCTGTACTTAAGCGAATGAAAAAGATTCTTCCATTCGAAACAAGAAAGTGTCTTTACCTCGCATTTATCATCCCTCACTTTAACTACTGCTCAGAGACATGGCATTTCAGCAACAAAAGTGCCATTGCTAAGCTAGAAAAAGTTAATGAGCGTGCCCTCCATTTTGTCTTTAACGAAAAACAAAGGCCCTACTCCGAACTACTCAGCAAAATAGGTTTACCATCACTTGAGAATCAACGCCTCGCAAAAATAGTTTGCACAGTTTTTAATGCAATTAATAATAAACATGCACCAAAAAGCAAAAAAGAACTGATCGGTCTTAGAAATAATAAATACAATCTAAGAGGAAGTGACATTTTAAAGCGACCAAAGGCCAGCACTAAAACTTATGGCCTTAAATCGTGGAGGTTTACGGCACCAAAACTCTGGAACTCATTACCTGACTCAAGCAGAACAGTGACTACTTACAAGGCTTTTAAAAACAGTATCAGAACACTAGATCTGGCAGGTCTACTATGATCGAGTGAGCTTTTCACACAATACGAATTATTGTAGTTTTTTATATCCATTTATTTCTTTATTGTAAATTTTTGTTTTACTAATTCCCAAACGTAAGAAGACTAACCCCCAAACGTAAGAAAACTAACCCCTAAACGTAAGATTTACTAACCCCTAAACGTAAAAAAACTAACCCACAAACGTAAGAAATCTAACCCCCAAGCGTAAGAAAACTAACCCCCAAACGTAAGAAGTCTAACCCCTAAACGTAAGGAAACTAACCTCCAAAAGTAAGAATTACTAACCCCAAAACATAAGAAAACTAACCACCAAACGTAAGAATTATTAATCCCCAAACGGTAAAATTACTAACCCTCAAACGTAAGAAAACTAACCCCCAAACGTAAGAAATCTAACCCCCAAAAGTAAGAATTACTAACCCCAAAACATAAGAAAACTAACCACCAAACGTAAGAATTATTACTCCCCAAACGGTAAAATTACTAACCCTCAAACGTAAGAAAACTAACCCCTAAACGTAAGAATTACTAACCCCCTAACGGTAGAATTACTAACCCCCAAAGGTAAGAAAACTAATCCCCAAACGTAAGAATTACTAACTTCCAGACGTAAGAAAACTAACCCCAGACGTAAGAATAACTAATCCCCAAACGTAAGAAATGTTAACCCCCAACGGTAAAATTACTAACACCCAAACGAAAGAAGTCTTACCCACAAACGTAAAAATTACTAACCCCCATACGTAAGGAAACTAACCCCCAAGGGTAAGAATTATTAACCACTAAACGTAAGAAAACAAACCCCCAAAACGTAAGAATTACTAATCCCCAAACGTAAAAAAAACTAACCCCCAAACGTAAGCATTACTAACCCCCAAACGGTAGAATTAGTAAGCTTTAAACGTAAGAAAACTGACCCCCAATGTACGAAATCTAACCCCCAAACGTAAGAATAACCAACCCCCGAATGTAAGAAAACTGACCCCCAAACGTAAGAATAACTACTCCCCAAACGTAACAAATGTTACCCCCAAAACGGTAAAATTACTAACCCCCAAAACGTAAGGAAACTAACCCCCAAACGTAAGAGTTATTAACCCCTAAACGTAAGAAAACAAACCCCCAAACGTAAGAATTACTAATCCCCAAACGTACGAAAACTAACCCCCAAACGTAAGAATTACTAACACCCAAACGGTAGAATTACTATACCCCAATTGTAAGAAAACTGACCCCAAACGTAAAAATTACTAACTTCCAGACGTAAGAAAACTAACCCCCAGACGTAAGATTTACTAACTTCCAAACGGAAGAAGTCTAACCTTTAAACGTAAGAATAACTAACCATTAAACGTAAGAAAACTAACCCCCAAACGTCAGAATTACTAACTCCCAAACGTAAGAAGTCTAACCCAAAAACGTAAGAATTTCTAACCCAGAAACGTCAGTTAGTAAGAATTACTAATCACCAAACAAAAGAAATCTAACCCCCAATCGGTAGAATGACTAACCCCCAAAGGTAAGGAAACTAACCCCCAAACGTAAAAACAACTAACCCCCAAACGTAAGAAGTTTAACCACTAACGTAAGAATTACTAACCCCATAAACGTAAGAAAACTAACCCTCGAACGTACGAACTCTAACCCCCAAATGTAAGAATTACTAAACCCCAAACGGTAGAATTACTAACCCTCAAACGTAAGAAAACTGACCCCCAAACATAAGAAATCTAACCCCCAAACGTAAGAATTACTAACTTCCAGATGTAAGAAAACTAACCCCCACACGTAAAAATTACTAATCCCCAAACGTAAGAAATGTTAACCCTATGCGGTAGAATTACTAACCCCCAAAACGTAAGAAAACTAACCCCCAATTCTAAGAGTTACTAACCCCGAAACGTAAGAAATCTAACCCCCAAACGTAAGAATTACTAACCCCCAAACGGTAAAATTACTAACTCTCAAACGTAAGAAAACTGATCCCCAAAGGTAAAAAAAATAACCCCTAAACGTAAGATTTACTATTCCCCAAACGTACGAAAACAAACCTCCAAAGGTAAGAATAACTAACCCCCAAACGGTAGAATTACTAATCTTCAAACGTAAGAAAATTGACCCCCAAATGAAAGATATCTAACCCCCAAAAGTAAGAATTACTAACTCCCAAAGGTAAGAATATCCTAACCCCCAAACGTAAGAAATCCAACCCATAAACGCTTGAATTACTAACCCCCAAATGTAAGGAAACTTACCACTAAACGTAAGATTAATTAACCCCCAAACGTAAGAAAACTAACCACCAAACGTACGAAATCTAACCTCCAAACGTAAGAGTTACCAACCCCCAAACGTAAGAATTATTAACCCCCAAACGTAAGGAAACTAACCAGCAAACGTAAGAATTACTAATTTTCAAACGTAAGAAAAGTAACCCCCAAACGTAAGCAAACTAACCCCCAAACGTAAGAATTACTAACTCCCAAACGTAAAAAGTTTAACCCACAAAGGTAGGAATTTCTAACCCCCAAACGTCAGTAAACAAACCCCCAAACGTAAGAATTACTAATCTCCAAGCAAAAGAAATCTAACCCCCATACGATAGAATTATTAACCCCCAAACGTAAGGAAACTAACCCCCAAACGTAAGAAAACTAACCCCCAAACGTATGAAGTCTAACCCTAAACATCAGAAATACTAACCCCTAAACGTAAGAAAACTAACCCTTAAACGGTAGAATTACTCTCCCCCAAACGAAAGAAGTCTAACCCACAAAAGTAAAAATTACTAACCCCTAAATGTAAGGACACTTACCACTAAACTTAAGAATTATTAACCCCCAAACGTAAGAAAACTAACCACCAAACGTACGAAATCTAACCCGCAAACGTAAGAGTTACTAACCCCCAAACGTAAGAATTAGTAACCCCCAACTTAAGAAATATAACCCCTAAACTTAAGAACACTAACCCCCAAACGAAAGAATTACTCACCATCAAACGTAAGAATTACTAGCCCCGAAACGCAAGGAAACTAACCCCCAAACGTAACAATTATTAAACCCCAAACGTAAGAAAACTAACCCTCAAACGTAAGAATTACTAATTCCCAAACGTAAGAAAACTAATCCCCAAACGGTAGAATTACTAACCCCCAAACATAAGCAAACTCACCCCTAAACGTAAGAAATACTAACCCCAAAACGAAAGAACTATAACCCACAAACGTAAGAATTAGTAACTTCCAGACGTAAGAAAACTGACCCCCAGACGTAAGATTTACTAACCTTCAAACGGAAGAAGTATAACCGTTAAACGTAAGAATAACTAACCCTTAAACGTAAAAAAACTAACCCCCAAACGTAAGAATTACTAACCCCCAAAACGTAAGAAAACTAAACCCCAAACGTAAGAAATCTAACCCCCAAACGTAAGAATTTTAAACTCCCAAACGTCAGTAAACAAACCCTTAAACGTAAGAATTACTAATCCCCAAACGTAAGAAATCTAACCCCCAAGCAGTAAAATTACTTACCCCCAAACGTAAGAAAACTAACCCACAAACGTAGTAGTTACTAACCCCCAAACGTAAGAAATTCAAGCCCCAAACGTAAGAAGTCTAAACGCTAAACGTAAGAATTACTAACCCCTAAACGTAAGAAAACTAATCCTCAAACGAAAGAAATTTAACCCCCAAACGTAAGAATTACTAACCTCCAAACGGTAGAATTACTAACCCTCAAGCGTAAGAAAACTGACTCCCAAACGGAACAAGTCTAAACCTTAAACGTAACAATTACTAACCTTTAAACGTAAGAAAACTAACCCCCAAACGTAAGAAATCTAATCCCCAAACGTAAGAATTTCCAACTTCCAAATGTAAGAAAACAAACCCTTAAAGGTAAGAAATCTAAACCCCAAACGTAAGAATTACTAACCCCTAAACGTTAGATTACTAGCCCCCAAACGTAAGAAATCTAACCCCCAAACGTAAGAATTACTAACCCCTAAACGTTAGAATACTAGTCCCCAAACGTAAGAAATCTAACCCCCAAACGTAAGAATAACTAACCCCTAAACGTTAGAGTACTAGCCCCCAAACGTAAGAAATCTAACCCCCAAACGTAAGAATTTTAAACTCCCAAACGTCAGTAAACAAACCCTTAAACGTAAGAATTACTAATCCCCAAACGTAAGAAATCTAACCCCCAAGCAGTAAAATTACTTACCCCCAAACGTAAGAAAAATAACCCACAAACGTAGTAGTTACTAACCCCCAAACGTAAGAAATTCAAGCCCCAAACGTAAGAAGTCTAAACGCTAAACGTAAGAATTACTAATCCCTAAACGTAAGAATACTAACCCCCAAACGGTGGAATTACTAACCCTCAAGCGTAAGAAAACTGACTCCCAAACGTAAGAAATTTAACCCCCAAACGTAAGAATTACTAACTTCCATATGAAAGAAAACTAACCCCCAGACGTAAAAATTAATAACTTCCAAACGGAACAAGTCTAAACCTTAAACGTAACAATTACTAACCTTTAAACGTAAGAAAACTAACCCCCAAACGTAAGAAATCTAATCCCCAAACGTAAGAATTTCCAACTTCCAAATGTAAGAAAACAAACCCTTAAAGGTAAGAAATCTAAACCCCAAACGTAAGAATTACTAACCCCTAAACGTTAGATTACTAGCCCCAAACGTAAGAAATCTAACCCCCAAACGTAAGAATTACTAACCCCTAAACGTTAGAATACTAGCCCCCAAACGTAAGAAATCTAACCCCCAAACGTAAGAATAACTAACCCCTAAACGTTAGAGTACTAGCCCCCAAACGTAAGAAATCTAACCCCCAAACGTAAGATTTCTAAACCCCAAACGTCAGTAAACAAACCTCCAAACGTAAGCCTTATTAATTCCCAAACGTAAGAAATCTAACCCCCAAACGGTAGAATTACTAAATGCCAAACGTAAGAAAACTAACCCCCAAACGTAAGAAATTCAACCCCCAAACGTAAGAAAACTAACCCCTAAACGTAAAAAAACTAACCCACAAACGTAAGAAATCTAACCTCCAAACGTAAGAATTACTAACTTCAAGATGTAGAAACTAACCCCCAAACTTAAGAGTGAGTAACCCCCAAATGTAAGAAATCTAACCCTTAAACTAAGAATTACTAATTCCCAAACGTAAGAAAACTAACACCAAACGTAAGAAATCTAACCCCCAAAAATAAAAATTTCTAACCCTCAAACGTCAGTAAACAAACCCCCAAACGTAAGAATTACTAACTTTCAGACGTAAGAAAACTAACCCCCAGACGTAAGATTTACTAACCTCCAAAAGGAAAAAAGTCTAACTCTTAAACGAAAGATTAACTAACCCTTAAACGTAAGAAAACTCACCCCCAAGCGTAAGAATTACTAACCCCCAAACGTAAGAAAACTAATCCCCAAACGTAAGAAATTCAACCCCCAAAACGTAAGAAAACTAACCCCTAAACGTAAGATTTACTAACCCCTAAACGTAAGAAAACTAACCCACAAACGTAAGAAATCTAACCCCCAAACGTAAGAATCACTAACTTCCAGATGTAGAAAACTAAACCCCAAACTAAAGAGTAACTAACCCCCAAATGTAACAAATCTAACCCCCAAACGTAAGAATTACTAACCCCGAAACGTAAGAAAACTAACACCAAAACATAGGAAATCTAACCCCCAAACGTAAGAATTTCTAACGCCCAAACGTAGGAATTACTAACTTTCAGACGTAAGAAAACTAACCCCCAGACGTAAGATTTACTAACCTCCAAAAGGAAGAAGTCTAACTCTTAAACGAAAGAATAACTAACCCTTAAACGTAAGAAAACTCACCCCCAAGCGTAAGAATTACTAACCCCCAAACGTAAGGAAACTAACCCCTAAACGTAAGAAGTCTAACCCCTAACGTAAGAATTACTAACCCCTAAACGTAAGAAAACTAACCCTCAAACGTAAGAAATCTCACCCCCAAACGTAAGAAATGTAACCCCCAAACTTAAGAAGTACTAATCCTCAAACGTAAGAAGATTGACCCCCAAACGTAAGAAATCTAACCCCCAAACGTAAGAATTTATAACTTCCAGACGTAAGAAAACTAACCTCCAGACGTAAGAATTACTAATCCCCAAACGTAAGAAATGTTACCCCCAAACGGTAGAATAATACTAACCCCCAAAACGTAAGAAAACTAACCCCCAATTCTAAAAGTTACTAACTCCCAAACGTAAGAAATCTAACCCCCAGGCGTAAGAAGACTAACCCCCAAAGGTAAGAAGTCTAACCCCCTAACGTAAGAATTACTAACCCCTAAACTTAAGGAAACTAACTTCCAAACGTGAGAATTACTAACCCCCAATCGTAAGAAAACTAACCCTCAAACGTAAGAAATCTAACCCCCAAACGTAAGAATTACTAATCAACAAACGTAAGAAAACTAACCCCCTAACGTAAGAATTACTAACCCCCAAACGGTAAAATTACTAACCCTCAAACGTAAGAAAACTGATCCCCAAACGTAAGAAATCTAACCCCTAAACGTAAGAATTACTAATCCCCAAACGTACAAAAACAAACCCCCAAAGGTAAGAATAACTAAGCCCCAAACGGTAGAATTACTAACCTTCAAACGTAAGAAAACGGATCCCCAAATGTAAGATATCTAACACCCAAATGAAGAATTACTAACCTCCAAAGGTAAGAAAACTTACCCCCAAACGTAAGAAATCTAACCCTTAAACGGTGGAATTACTCTCCCCCAAACGAAAGAAGTCTAACCCACAAACGTAAGAATTACTTACCCCCAAACGTAAGGAAACTTACCACCAAACGTAAGAATTATTAACCCCCAAACGTAAGAAAACTAACCACCAAACGTACGAAATCTAACTCCCAAACGTAAGAATTATTAACCCCCAACTTAAGAAATATAACCCCTAAACTTCAGAAAACTAACCCCCAAACGTAAGAGTTACTAACCCCCAAACTTAAGAATTACTCACCATCAAACGTAAGAATCACTAACCCCCGAAACGCAAGAGAACTAACCCCCAAACATAAGAATTATTAACCCCTAAACGTAAGAAAACTAACCCCCAAACGTAAGAATTACTAATTCCCAAACGTAAGAAAACTAACCCCCAATTGGTAGAATTACTAACCCCCAACCGTAAGCGAGCTGACCCCCAAACGTAAGAATTACTCTCCCCCAAACGAAAGAAGTCTAACCCACAAACGTAAGAATTACTAATCCCCAAACGTAAGAATTATTAACCCTCAAACGTAAGAAAACTAACCACCAAACGTACGAAATCTAACCACCAAACGTAAGAGTTACTAACCGCCTAACGTAAGAATTAGTAACCCCCAACTTAAGAAATATAACCCCTAAACTTAAGAACACTAACCCCCAAACGAAAGAATTACTCACCATCAAACGTAAGAATTACTAGCCCCGAAACGCAAGGAAACTAACCCCCAAACGTAACAATTATTAAACCCCAAACGTAAGAAAACTAACCCCCAAACGTAAGAGTTACTAACCGCCTAACGTAAGAATTAGTAACCCCCAACTTAAGAAATATAACCCCTAAACTTGAGAAAACTAACCCCCAAACGTAAGAGTTACTAACCCCCAGACGTAAGAATTACTAATTCCCAAACGTAAGAAAACTAACCCCCAAATGGTAGAATTACTAACCCCCAAACGTAAGCAAACTCACCCCTAAACGTAAGAATTACTAACCCCCAAACGAAAGAAATACAACTCCAAAACGTAAGAATTACTAACTTCCAGACGTAAGAAAACTAATCTACAGACGTAAGATTTACTAACCTCCAAACAGAAGAAGTATAACCATTAAACGTAAGAATAACTAACCCTTAAACGTAAAAACACTAACCCCCAAACGTAAGAATTACTAACCCCCAAACGTAAGAAAACTAAACCCCAAACGTTAAAAATCTGACCCCCAAACGTAAGAATTTTCAACCCCCAAACGTCAGTAAACAAACCCTTAAACGCAAGAATTACTAATCCCCAAACGTAAGAAATCTAACCCCCAAACGGTAGAATTACTTACCCCCAAACGTAAGAAAACTAATCCCCAGACGAAAGAATTACTAACCCCCAAAAGGTAGAATTACTAACCCTCAAACGTAAGAAAACTGACCCCCAAACGTAAGAAATCTAACCCCCAAACGTACGAATTACTAACTTCCAGATGTAAGAAAACTAACCCCCAAACGTAAGAATTAATAATTTCCAAACGGAACAAGTCTAACCCTTAAACGTAACAATTACTAACCCTTAAACGTAAGAAAACTAACCCCCAAACGTAAAAACTACTAACCCCCAAACGTAAGAAAACTAACCCCCAAACGTAAGAAATCTAATCCCTAAACGTAAGAATTTCCCATTTCCAAACTTTAGAAAACAAACTCTTCAAGGTAAGAAATCTTACCCACAAAAGTAAGAATTACTAACTTCCAAATGTAAGAAAACTAACCCCCAAATGTAAGAGTTACTAACCCCCAAATTTAAGAAATCTAACCCCCAAACGCACGAATTACTAACCCCTAAACGTAACAAAACTAGCTCCCAAACGTAAGAAATACTAACTTTCAGACGTAAGAAAACTAACGCTCAAACGTAAAAAATTCTAAACCCCAAACGTCAGTAAACAAACCCTGTAAACGTAAGAATTACTAATCCCCAAACGTAAAAAATTTAACCCCCAAATCTAAGAAAACTAACCCCAAAACGTAAGTCTAACCCTTAAACGTAAGAATTACTAACCCCTAAACGTAGGAAAACTAATTCCCAAACGTAAGAAATCTAAACCCCAAACATAAGAATTACTAACTTCCAGATGTAAACAAATTAACCCCCAAATGTAAGAAATCTAACCCCCAAACGTAAGAATTACTAACCCCCAAACGTAAGAAAACTAACCCCCAAGCGTATGAAATCTAACCCCCAAACGTAAGAATTTCTAACCTTGAAACTTTAGTAAACAAATCCCCAAACGTAAGAATTACTAATCCCCAAACGTAAGAAAAATAACCCCCAAACGGTAGAATTACTAACCCCCAAACGTAAGAAAACTAACCCCCAGACGTAATAGTTACTAACCCCCAAAGGTAAAAAATTCAACCCCCAAACGTAAGAAAACTAACCCCCAAACGTAAGAAGTCTAACTGCTAAACGTAAGAATTACTAACCCCTAAACGTAAGAATTACTAACCCCCAAACGTAAGAAATCTAACTCCCAAACGGTAGAATTACTAACCCTTAAACGTAAGAAAAGTGACCTCCAAACGTAAGAAATCTAACCCCCAAACGTACGAATTTTCAACTGTTAAACGTCAGTAAACAAACCCCTAAACGTAAGAATTACTAATCCCCAAACGTAAGAAATCTTACCCCCAAACGGTAGAATTATTAACCCCCAAACGTAAGAAAGTTAACCCCCAAACGTAGTAGTTACTAACCCCCAAACGTAAGTCTAACCCCTAAACGTAAGAATTACTAACCCCTAAACGTAAGAAAGCTAATCCCCAAACGTAAGAAATCTGACCCCCAAACGTAAGAATTACTAACCCTCAAACGTAAGATATCTAACCCCCAAACGTAAGAATTACTAACTTCCAGA
>NW_028145460.1:6220000-6280000 GCF_977016875.1 Pavona decussata
AACGAACTATGCCCCAGTAACTCAGCTCTCTCCTCGAACTCCCTCACCATTTCCATAGCCGGATCTTTGTTCTCATAAAATCTAACCGCTGCTTTGATCTTGGTCACTTTATACTCCGTTTCTACCGCACGTAAGCCTCTCCCGCCCTTTTCACTTGGGAGGTACAACAGGGACGTAGAGCCACCAGGGTGTTTCCCGCCGTTCTCCACAACAATCTTGCGCGCTTCCCTGTCTATGGTCTTCAAATCTGTAACCGGCTAGCGCTGAGTCCACATCAGGTAACCCAACACAGGCAGGGCAAATTGATTAGATGCCACAACCCGATTATAGTCTGAGAGGGGACTGGACCAGATGACTGACAATCGGCGCAGGTACTCTCTTGCTGCCAACTCAAATGCCATCTTCTCTTCCTGAACTAAGGTTTCAAGAACACCCAGAAACTTGTACGTTCTGCCTTCCTCAAGAGTTGGTAGCCTTTCTCCAGCTAGATCTCTTCCAGAACTCTCCTGGGAGTGGACCTCTCTCCTTATATGGACAACTGCACATTTCCTTGGGTTCCATTGAAGTCCAATGTCTTCCATAGCAGCTTGTGTCGACTCCAGAACACGGTTCAGCTTACTTTCGGACGCAGCAAATACCTTGAGATCATCAATATACAACAAATCAGTTACTCTGGCGCTGATCGGTGTCGATAGCTAGTATCCCTCGGAGGCGCTAATCTTCCAGGCAACGGGGTTCAAACAGATCGTAAACAGCCTTGGGCAGAGCGCATCTCCCTGTGGTAAACCCTTCTTAAACACAATCGGCTCAGAGACTTCCTGTCCATGCGCTGTGTTAGCCACGATTCTCGTATTCCAGCTCTTACTCAATTTACAGATCACCTCACACAACCACCTCGGGAACCTATGCAGCACCATCATCTCACCTAACCACTCATGATCTACCGAGTCGTATGCCTTCTTCACATCAACCCATGCCATACTCAAATTACGCCTTCTTCTCTGACAATCCAATGTCACCACCCTATCAATCAATAGGTTATCTACCGTTCCGCTACAGCCCTTCTTAGCACCCTTCTGTGACCCTTCCATCAAGCCATGCTCTCCGACATGCTGATCTGTAGGACCAAGCAATAGAACGGTTTCTAAAATCGCCTTCACAGGGATGGATCTGAGTGTAAAAATAGGCTGATGATTCTAAAAGCTCGCGTGCATCTGAGCTGAGGGTGTTAGGCTGTTCATCCGGAACAGGTTCACGTTCTTCCATATGCAAATTCTGGTCTTCTGTTTTTGCATTTTGAACACACTCGACAGATTCTTCGTTCCTTCCGCGCTCTCTTGTTGCAATACTTTTGCTTATTTTCTGTCTAACATCATTTAATGTTTTCTCAAGTTTTGCCGCTTGGCCTTTTGATTCTGCTCCGAGAGATTGAGATAACCATATCCCTTCTCTTCCCACAGCCCTTTCATGATCCGCATATAGCCTTTCCTTCTCCCATTGTCAAAGCGCGGTGGATTTTCCGAGTTTACCAATAACTGGGCCTCCTTTTTACACTCCAGAATGTCACTGTTCGCTGCCTCACTCCACTTTATCCTTCCGTTTATTCGCTGAAGTCTCTCCCGCGCTCCATTACCCGCCATGATGGTCTCAAAATTGATAAACTCAAAATCAAAACTAAACCACTTAGTAAATTCGCTTGTTCAGAGACACCGAACTGTCCTGCAGTACGCCAGACAACTTCACAAGTATTTACCGTACTTCTCTGTATGTATTTTAGTGCTCTGAACTCGGCTTACTTTTAGTTGGAACGAATTTTATCAAGAGCGATAAGACACGTCTGACCTACTCGCCGCCATATTATGAGTATCATTATTATTATTATCATTATTATAATTATTATAATTCTTCTTCTTCTTCTTCTTCTTCTTCTTCTTCTTCTTCTTCTTCTTCTTCTTATTATTATTATTATTATTATTATTATTATTATTATTATTAATATTATTATCGACAATGTTTAAAATGAGAGGCTATGCGCTACTGTTGCGATGGTAATAGTTGTTGCTTGGAAACCAATGAAAAATTAGCTTTGCTAATATGTTGAAAGGATGATGTAGTATGAAGGAGATCGAAGTTTATCCTCTATGCGAGATCAGTGTAATTTCAAAACTTCCACCCTAAGTCCAGAAAAACTGCTGCGAGCCTCCTTAAAAATTTACTGTCAGTCAGGAAACACGTGCTTATGTGTTTGATAATTTTGAAAGACAAGCAGACGAAAAAAAGTGTTTTGTTAACGCGTGGAACGTGTTTAGTCTTTTTGTGTGTTATAAATTTGTCTTATTGTCCTTACTGCAACCACTATCTTTATCAGGATGAGCTAAATACGCGTCTACTTTTCTTTGTTTTGTCCAAGGTTTCTGTTTTCTTCCCAGTTTCACTTTTTTTGTTTTGCAGTTCGTTTTTCGTCTTCATCTTTTTTCATTAGGTGGTCTGTGCGCTCCTTCACGTTCTCACTTTTCACTCAACGCAAACTCTTTTGTATGCTGTTTGTTCATGGTAAACAGAAACCCTAATTTGTTGAGGAAATTGTTAAAAAAAACACGCAAGCCTTCGAACGTTTTAATCACATGAAAGCAGTGAATCTAAAAGCATCATCTTGGATAAGCTGATTAAATATTTATTTTCTTTTTGGAAGATTTCTTGGCAAGATGACAATTTCACTTTCTTGAAATGACGAAATACATGTTCATAAGTTTCCAACTTTATAAGTAAATGAAAATCCGTAGTATACTGATTTAGATCGAGAATAGCTACCGGATAAAAGGCTACCAGAAAAGCAATGTAGTTGTAATAAGCTTTTTCTTCAGCAATACATGTCAATCAATTCTATCAGCGATAAAGAGAACTTAAAAAAAAAAAAAGCTGTGCACTGATTGTGGTGTCGTTAATACTGACAGTCGAGTTGTGGCTTTGACTGAAACGTTTTCAAGCAATCAGATGTTGGCATTTAATCTCACGCAGAACATGCTATCAGTGCTCGTTAAAAGGTATTTTCATTAAGTTTACTCATTTTGTTTATTACAAGTTCTCCGCATGGCTTCACCGAATTCCCACAATCAATAATGAATTGACCACTAACGAAAAAACAGTGCCTTTCCACCACAAGCAAAGATACATTAGGCAAGACTGTACTATGTATAAAATTTGGATTGTGATTCGCGTTTCTTTTGCAATTAGCCCGGTTATTTGGTGGTTAGAAATGTTTACACGGTATGTGAAAGACTCCAGCAAGCGAAACAACGCAAAGAAAGAGACTTTGAATTTTGAATGAACGCAAAGCGATTCATTAATAAAGTGTCAAAAGGGAGCATGGATGCTAGTGACGACGTTTCTCCAAGAGAAAAATTACACAGAATCCGCGGAGGAAGACTCGGCATAAAAACTTTCTCCGAAGACAACGCTGCGTTGAAAGAAACCGATGTAGAGGGCAAATCCGCCCTTGCTCCTTTCATCCATAACAGCGAGAAAGCTATGCAAAACAGCGAAGATGCCCAAGTTTGTCAACGCCGTCAAAAGAGTAAACTTTTTCGCGGCAGCAAGAAACTGTCAAGGAATATGTGGGCAAGCATGGATCAGGAGAAAGTCGCCAGGAAAAACAGAGTCTTGAAATCTGAAAAATCTGTGGATGACACCACGTTTCTGTTCGGAAAAAAAATCGAGGATCGTGGTACCCAGTTCGATGTATTGCCCGAGGATGTTTGTGTTGAGTCATTCGATAATAAGCTAAGACGAGGAAGCATCTGTGAAGAGATAGAGAAGGAGATATTCAGTCAAGATGGAATTAGCTTGCATGAGATGCGTAAAGCTATGGTTGTAGAGGAAACTTTGAAGGATAGGTTTTTCATGTGACAAAAACAAAAAAATCGGCGAGAGACTCGATCATGAACCGAACTGGAGTTGGAAACTGAACGACATGTACAAAACTGGTACATACGCGCGATGAATTTTAAAGATTATATTCGACTGAACATGTTCCTGTTGCCCAAGAATTTCACAGTATTAATATCGATCTATACGGCTAATGCCTTAAATTTTTACGAGGCCTGTCGACATCTTTTAAGGTTTACATTAAGCTGGCCAAAATTAATCCGTTTCTTAAAAGACATAACTCGCCTTTTTTCAACATAGACATATGGTGATAATGTATTCTACCGTAATTTGAATTTGAATTAATAAGTTGGGCTGGAAGTTATTTTGTTTTCAAAGCTTTTGTACAAGACGCATGAATATCAAGAAAGTTGTATGCCCACGGGATGTAGCCATTCGTTTTCACACGCCCAAGTTGTTTTGGCGAAATGTAAGCCCACACTCGGAATAATTTAACACGTTCGGCTTTTCGCATTTAAAGCAAAAACAAGAATCATAGTCCTAGAAAAGCTGTAATGACAATAATAATAAGAATCAGATACATGAGCCATGCGCGCGAGATAATGATCTCATGAGTAGGCTCCACTGATATCCATATCTTCTGATGAGTCGAATTTTTCTCAGTGAATTTTCCAAGTATACAAGCCATTGCGAACATACAATAGTCAGGCCGAGATTACATACGTCACTATAAAAATAGTATTCGCGTTTTTTTCAATGTCAAATGTAGGTGAAATTTTCTGGAGATGAATTCTTGGAGACCGCACCCCAGTTTAGAAAGAGAAAGAAAAAATTCGTCGCCAAGTGTTTACGTCCTCCATAAAACGTGCCATCAGGAAATTTCACGTTCTAGTCGTGCAGTGACAGCAAAGAAGTGTACCAAAAAGTGTAATGCACCTGCGGAGTGTTGTTTTGGTTACAAAACCTATTGCTTTTTTGACGTTCTCGATGCCGTCGCCGTCGCGTTGCCAAAACTCTCTACTAAATTAGGAGAACTTCGTGTTTTCCAAGTATTTTCAGTTGTATTTGCAGTAGGCGAGAAAAACATCGAGGCTAAGTCGACAGGTAGTATCAGATAGCTCAGAATGATATACCGATATCTTTTAAATTAAAATGTATATAATTTTCATTTATCATATCATCCCATCAATTCTATTGTGATTACTTGTTCATTGATAATGAAGTTTTCGTTTCTTAAGATAATTTAGTATTGTTCCGGTTTGGCTTTAGCCCTGCACTTACTATTCCGGAAAAATTTTGAAAACACCCTTTTTTTCACGGTTTGCGCTCTTCCTTCCATACTAATCCGCCGTTTTCGACCCCCTAAAACGGATCTTTCAAAAAACGCTCTCCAAGATGGAGAAATTTGAAAGCTCTGGCTAGATTGATTACTGTGGACAGCGAAAGCACGGCGCTGACGTCACACATAGGTGGTAATGCGCGTATGCCCTACGTGTATTTATCCTTTCTCCTTTCTGAGCTCGCCGTTTTCAAATTCAGTTTATCCGAGTCAGTGTGGACGGCAAGAACTATACGAAAACGATGGTTTTGGTGGATAGCATCTGGCGTGTTTCAAGCGAAAACGTTGTTTTAAAAAAGTTAGCCCAATTATTGTGAACGGTGCTTTAATCTGACTGATCAGTTTGAATTCATTTTTTATGAAAGTTACCACTTTTTAGAGTAAACATGTTTTCGATGAAACTTCAGTATAGATAACAGACTTCGAACCCGCTAGCTATTGTGGGTGTGATATAAATACAAAAGGGATACAATATAGCGAATTGCAACGTGGCAATAAATAAAGAGCATGCAACTCATTAATTACGAAGAGACGGTGATTCTAATAACTAACGTTTTGTGTGCGTACTTGACCCTATGTGGTCAAATGGAGTTTTGTTGAGGCCATGATTGAGTGTTGTAAATACAGACACAAATTAAAGAAAGCGAATGAGCTCGTTTCCGCATTCGACGTCATACATATCTTTTCCTGAGGGTTTTTTCACAAATTCGTTATCAGTTTCTTGTTTCTTCGCACTAATTCAGGGCGAAAGCTAATAAAGAATATGAGCCATTTGAATAATTTTAGTTCAAAAATGCGAAATATTAAATAATCAAATCCGCGAGACAAGTCAACATTAATAGGAGTGACTATAGTGAAATCAATAGACCTTTATCATACAGCGGCCATGTTGAGTCTCAGGAGAATAAAAAGCTTTGTTTTTGCACGGTAGGCCTCGTACTGAATTCGCGTCTGGCCGAGGCTTGCTAAAACAAAGCTTTTTATTCCCTCGAGACTTAACATGGCCGCCGAGTGATAATTATAAGGGTCTACTAAACGACTACATCGCATGTTCCTCAATGGCGGACGCTTTTAATAGGCTTGCAATGGTAAATTTCTCTATCGCATCGTTCATGTTCTTTCATGACAAACAGCATGTTTCCTTGAATTTAGCCAAACGAATCCCCCAATCGGGTCTGTTGCCAGTCGGTTAAAAAAGGCCACAGATCAGTATAAAAGCCCTTTGTGTAAGTTTGGTCCAAATGTATGGAATTTATCCATATCGTAAGATAAAACAATAAGCTGGTCCGAGAAAAACAACTTTGAATTCTAAGGCTAAAATATGATATATATTCCATAGGGCAGTTTGTAACGTTTGAATAGTGTCCGCCTGCAGGATGTGCGCAGGTATAAGTAGGCCGCGCAGAACTCTCAATAAGTCTTCAACAACATACTCGACTGCAATAATTGCCTCTTGCCCACTTGCGTTGTATTTGGCAGACAAGCCACCCTTCTCTTCTTCTAGAGAAGATGCAAGTTTGATAAATTAACGGCAAGTACGAGATCTCTTCTTTGAGATCTCAACATTCCTCCATGTTGAACGATGCATTTCTCAATCTCGTCGCAAATTGCTTTTCTTCGTGTGTTTGGCGCATGGGCTCTGTAGATGAACTCGTCAGGTTTCAAAATGCTCTCTGGAGAATCATCATCTTCAGTTTCTTCGCTTGTTAAGCCTTTCTCGTCGTGGAAGGCTTTTACAAGGGTCTGTAGCTTGAAGCTCTCCGACAAGTATCCCCCGAGCCCTCGCGTTTTGGAAAATGTTAATTTCAAACCATCGCCGTCTCCTTGCGATTTTGACCCTGTGTGCACGTGGCTTCCATTATTCTTGTCGATGCTCTTTTTGAAGACGTCTGTTTTTGTTTGTATACCATCGAGATCTGATGTAGCATTGACTTCGGTACGGATACAGGAGCTGTTTTCAGGCCAAGCAAGCTTCGAGAAATCTTGATGTTTTTTACAAGAACTTCGACCTGATTTAGATATAGCACGCCCTTGGCTTTGTTGTAACATTTTGTCTCGCAGAATTTGTTCTACTCTTATTGTTCCGTTCAGGTTCATATTTGTCGTAAATGATTATTGATAGAACTGATTTAAATCTTTGTAGGCGTTCCCTTATATTGAGTCATTTGTAATGCAGGCCAATGGGAGACGCCAATGACAGCTCGCATTTTGTGATACAAATCTTTCAAGCAATTTTATCGTTGAATGCGTTTTGAGCGTCCGAATTTTCTTTTTGTGCCATTATTACGATATCATTTATGCAATTATGAGGAATTGCATTTTCTGATTATTTCTCAGAGCTTTAGCTTTCTCAAAAACTTCCATAAAAAATGTGTGGACGTGCTTGCAACTTTGAAGCCTCGTTACATTAAAAATGAAAACCTTTTTCTGTTGTTTACGTAAACGTTTTTTAATTTCTGCTTGAGGCACAATTGGTGACGCAAACATTGGCACGTTTCCGAGAAAATATCTGTCAATGTAATTCAAATTTTAAGATTTACAGAAAAGAAATACTTTAGAATTGGGATAATGGCTTCAGTTTATATGACACGTATGAAGAAGCTTTAAGGATTGAATTCAACAAAGGATTGATTTGCTAAATAATTGCGTTATTTTTCAAATTAACAGGAAAGAACTGGGATTTTCAACAGTGGAAGAAAATTACAATTCAATTCAACCCACCCTACACAAATTCCCATTGAATAATACTTTACGCTGTGATTTCAATCCATTGCAATAGACCATTTTCCGAGTAAAAGCGATGCTTCGTACATAGTTTTTATTATTACCCATTATGAATTATGGAAGTCATTCATATGCGAACGAAACTAATTTTCCGAATTTTATAGGCCACACAAAAAGCTTTGCACGAAGCCTCGCTTTCATGATGAGGTTGAAAGCATTTCGAAAATGGGCTGTTAGCGATGCGGCGTTTAATGAACTATTTGACAGAACTCTGGTCCGCAAACTGAACGATGCAAAGCCATTTATCAGAAAATGCTAAATTAGACGACTTGCCAGTGCAACGAACAGAGCATTTCCTTTTCGATAATGAACCTCATAAAAGCGCTATCTCCCCAGTAGTTGTATTTAAGCGGTTATCGATATTTTTGGTCGCCAATTTATCAGCAAACTTGATACATGATATTATCTCTCAAGCAGTCTTATCATTACCTAAATAATTATATAGATTTGCATTCTGCTTTTACGTACGAGTGGTCCATTTCGTTTTGTTTTCGCACAAGAATCCGAATACCCCTTCATCCTCTCTTGCTTCGCTCCTACTCAAATGAAAGATTGCGCTTAACATCATGTGATTAACTTTTGAAAGCACGAATTATGATTTCATCAGCGATTGGTTACGTCAAACGTGTACTTTAATTTTTACTTTATATTGACAGCTAGTTGGCAGAAAATATATTCCGTATTGGGTGGAGTCGCGAAGCGACGGAGCCCAATACGGAATATATTTTCTCCCAACGCCGTCAATATAAAGTCGTTATGCCATCTCAAAATCGAATTTAGTTTTTTTTTTATCGCGATACTGACATTTTGTTGGAGAGAGTAAACGATAAAGTACAAATCTTGCGCTGATTGAAAGATAAATTCTTACTTCAGTTAAACTGTAGCCATGGTAATATCCGTGCGCGAAATTTTTTCTCGGGGCGGGTTATTTGAATTTTTGGCTTTAATTTTTCCGTCAAAACAAAGAAAATGCAAAAATTTATAGTCCATAAAGATCCTATACCATTGATGAAATAGACGAGCTAGTAGGTTTGAACATTTTACCAGCACATTTTATTGAAAATTTGTTACCGCCGAGACAAAAACAACAACATGAAAACAGTGATGAATAAACCTCACAACCAGAAGCAAGAATAAAAAGAGCAGCCATACTAGTGCCCAAAAACGAAAACAGAGCATTGTTATCCTAGCTTGGATGCCGTGGAGATTTAGAAATTTGAAAGAAACCAAGCGGCGAAGAATGCTATAAAAATTACCGAGTCTGCCGTTCGGCGCTACGACAAAAAGATCAAATTGGCAAACCTGAGCCATGAAAGAGAACGCAGCAGCGCTCTAGGAGCATTTTTTCCTAGAGATGAGACATCAGAATTCCTTTTCCTTTGAAAATGCCATAATTTCTGATTGGAATTTAAGCTCATTGTTATTTACCGTGGCCGCTTTCACACTTGAGAAAGTCTTTTAAGCAAATTTCTCTTCATCGAATTTATAATCACTCTTTTTCGCTTACCTTCAAGAAAAAAGTTGTATCCACTATACCATGGTGCATGTTCACCACAAAAAAAATATATATATATATATTATAAGTGGACCTTGAACAGTGTAAGAAGCTTTGTAAACTCAAATGAAAAGAAATAAACAACACCATCCAACGTCGCATGTTCATTCACAGAAGTAAAATTTTGATCTGTGCGCGCCGAACCCATTTAAGTGCCGTGTTGTTATGCTTACATGACAGTTTTTGAGCCAATCAGAAACCGTCATTTTGAGACGGCAATATCGCAAATTATAATCCATCAAATATTTTCGCTCGCGCGCGATTGGTCTAAACGCCTCACGTGACCGAATATACCGCAGCTAAAACTGGGGAATATCCGTTGATATTCTCCAAGTGATATTCCCCAATTTCAAAAACTTCAAGGCGCGCGTCTTGTTTACAATTAAAATTAATGTCAAGATGGGGGGAACAGTTTGCTTTTGCGACAGAAGAAGAGATAAACCTGCTGGTCGATAAAGCAGTATCAGAAAACAACATACGCTCTAAACGTTTTTGACGGTAATTACAATTAAAATTAATGTCAAGATGGGGGGAACAGTTTGCTTTTGCGACAGAAGAAGAGATAAACCTGCTGGTCGATAAAGCAGTATCAGAAAACAACATACGCTCTAAACGTTTTTGACGGTAAACTGTTCTTAAACGAAATGTTCAAATACTCAAGCTCGTTGCTACATGTTGCGAAAAATATTTGAAGGATAATAACCACAATAGCCTCCATTTGGCTTTAAAAATATGCTCAGATATTTGTCCTTGGACATTATCTGTTCCTCGAAGTTCACAGTTTTCTTCGAGCTTCGCTCTCGGAAAACTGTTCGCTTCTCGGAACAGATAATGTCCGCGGACAAATATCTGAGCATATTTCCGCGCCAAATGGAGGCTATTGTTTATATAAAGGTCGTTTCAGCACAATGGGAAGATCCCCCAGGATCTCGATAATATAAATATGACACTGATTTTGCGTCCTATTGTCATACGTCTTTCTCGCAGTCGCACTGTGTTCTAACTATATATCATGAATTAATTATGCCTTTTTCAAGGATAAGAGTAGATCACGGTGTTTAATTTGAAGCTACGTAAACTCGAAAGTCACTTACTTTTTTTATATTTGCAAAATACAATGCTTACGTTACTTGTAATATACGGGCTACTTACACCACCAACAATACAATATTCTAATTATTATACAATAGTTACATTACTTTCAATACAGGCTACCTACACTACTAACAATTCAGGGCCGGGTTGTTCGAAAGCCGATTAACGCTAATCCACGATTAACGGTTAATCGAAGTTTTCATCTCGCTCGTTTAAAATGGTTTAAAAGGCTAATTTCAAGCTAAAGGGAGAAAAGTCTAAGGCAAAGCTGACGGACAAAAATCTTTTGGGAGAATCTTTATTAATTATTAAGTAAACTCGCATCAAAGTTCACGTTAATCCGGGATTAGCTTAATCGGGCTTTGGACAACTGGGCCCAGTACTCTACCTGCAATTCAATACATTTCGCTTCAAACATGCAATTACTTGGGGCGCTTACCATTAAACAGAACTGGCCGGCCAGAGAGAACTGGTTCTCACTGGACGAAAAGGCCAGTCCACGCGATCCCGCGCGTGGGTTTTACGTGGATTACGCGCAGGGTCAAAAGAAAACAATATGGCGGATGTAGCGGGTTCCTTTTGGATCACTTCTCCGCATGTTTTTTTCTGAGTTTCTCTTCTCAGTTCTGACTAATGGTAAGCGCTCTTAGATTACAAAAGTCACTATATTTTATTAGTCCTCGGCGGACTATAGGGTTACAGTCGGTGCCACTCTTGAATTTCTTCTTTGGGAAGGCCGAGGCTTTCAGTAAGTGGTCATTTCTTTTTTTGGGAACATTTTGGCATGAACATGTTTTTCGCCCGTGTCACATGTGACGTTGCCGTAGCAAAAAACCTGGCTTAGATAGGTAACTCTATTCTCGTAACCAGATCTCCCACGGTCAGGCGGAACTGCAGAGTGAGATCTGGGTACGAGATAAAGGTCAGTCCACTAAAATGTTCAGATAATCATATAGCGAGTTCTCTGTTTTGCAATTTTTTTGTGTTATTTCCTTTTCTAGTCATTTTAGTCCATTCTTTCTGATTTCAATTAATTTTGGCCGACTGAAGTGATTTTCATGTTTAGGAATCGAAAAATCCGGTGATACACAAATAAATGACGTCATATGGCATAATAATATTCACATGACCAATTGTTATCTTGTAGAAGAAACAATGGGCTATCTATAAACAAATCTCGACGCTTCCCTTGACGAAAATCGAGACTAGTCTGGGGAAAACAAAACTCTCTCCCTCGGAACTAGTCCTAATATGAACTGCAGACAAGAATAACTGGAACGTAAATTTCTCAAGTTCATTAATAATTCATCAAGAGGTAACAAAGAAACCACTACTGTGACCGTGGTTTGGATATGTGTTCCTAATTACTATATTAACATTCTGCCAACTTTAGCCTTGAATTTCCGCCAGAAATATTGATCATTTGAGAAGCCATATCAAACACTCGAAAGTTGTTTTATCAAATATCCAAACACTGAGAAGTAGGTTGAAAAAACGAGGCGCAGCCGATTTTTTTTTTTTAACGACTTCTGATGAAACACACCTTCTCGCGTTTGATATATTTGATATATTACTTCACATATTTTTACTTTGTAAGTGAATTCTGGGGGCTACATTCACGAAACCCTTCCTAACTTACGAAGATGAGTCCCAAGTATTGTACCTTGACAATAGTCTACTATTAGAATAACAACAGACTATTATTAAGAAACAATCATTTACTAGGATACATCTTATCTTAAGGACGGTGCCTACTTTTGTTACTGTGCATACATTCTGCACATCTCGATATAATCGGGTTTCCTTCGGGTGATGCCCAGTAATACAGGGATATTTTTGAACGGTTTAAAACTATGCGAAGAAAGCAGAAGTTAGCAAGTGCTCTTGGTATCCAAGAAGAAAATTGGGAGTTGCCATGCGTTTTCGGAGATACTAATGCTTCAATTTGGACGAAAACGCCATGCATACATTGCTTTGCATTTTACTGCTCTTTAGAATAATTGTAGTTTAATTATATCTAAAAAATGCCCCGCTACCCCCAGTTTTCTCTCTGGATTCCAGTAGCCTATACTAAGATCTTCTTTTCCCGCAGTCATAAACTGTGCAAAAACACTTCTGTATTAGGAGGCACCGTCGTTAAAAGGGCTTTGTGAATCTGTTTCAAAAATTCCTGGTTGTTACCAAGCAGAAAGTTTCGTTTTTATTTTTGCCGCTTTGTTTTAACTTGGTTTAATTTGCTTGGTTTGCTTTATACATCTGCTTAAGGACTGTGCCTACTTTTGTTACTGCGCATACGTTCTGCGCATCTCGAGATACTCAGGTTTCCTTTGGGTGGTGCCTGCTAATACAGGGATATTTTTGTGTGGTTTAAAAGTATGCGGAGAAAGCAGAACTTAGCAAGTGCTTTTGGTATCCAAAAAGAAAAGTGGGGGTAACCATGCATACTAAAGATAATATAGCCTCAATTGAGAAAAAAAAAAGCCATACATTGCTTTGTATTTTTCTGTTTTTTTTTTAGAACGATTTTTACTTAATTATCTGTAAAAAATGCGTGGTTACCCCCAATTTTCTTTTTGGATTTCAATAGCCCTTGCTTAGATCGGCTTTCCCTGCATAGTCATAATCCACACAAAAATACTTCTTTATTAGTAGGCACCGTCCTTAAGATACTTTCTGCCAAAAAGTCAGCGTTAAACAAAGCTGTGTCTAACTATATTGTTTTGTCACTGAATAAACTTTGCTTCATATTGCTAACATGGTGTATGAATGAGCAACATCCCTTCGCGATTTTAAAAGACAAACTACGCCAACAGCGTCAGCACAATTCTTCTACAATGGGCTACTATACAATATAATAACGACAAACCTCCTATTATCTTAACTACTAATCAGTGTAAAATGTAAATGTCCTTCATGTGGATTTTAAAGTGTTCAAAAAGTTGCGTCTTATAGTCTCTCTTACATGGGTGGGCCACAGTCTATGAGACTGCTCGGTTGAGGGTTTCATCGTAATACTGCATGATATAGAGATGAGGGGCGGTGAATATACATGCATGGATGTTAAACATATCTCCAGGTTTATTTCGAGTGTTTCTATTGTGAACCACTCAATGCGTGGACAATCCATCGGAGCATGGGGCTAAGCGGCCTTTACTTACATCTACATCTACATGCATGAGTCTGGGTAGTACAGGGGACGACAATCGAGAAATATAACCTGAACAGATCTCACTTTTCTTTCAAAGTTAAACTTTTTACCGAAAAGAACAACATTTCAAGAAACGTTTTGGTTGTCTTTCGAAGTACTTGTTTTCTACAGACATGCTTTTATTTTGACCCCTAAAATGAACAAGTTAATTTTACGATCATACAGAAAAAAATATGGCCTGGCACGGAACCCTAAGTTATGCCTGCAGTGCCGTTCAAAAATAAAAAAAAAATCTCCAAATGTTTTCCGCATCGGTTTGGCATTCATACAGGGATAAAATGCGCATAGTTTTTCTAATGTAAAAACCTGCAGGAAATTTTAGTTCCCAAGCCATTAAATGTGAAATTATTGATTTTAAGACTCGTCAGCAGTCGCTAACTTGTTGTAAGTTTGGTAAGGTTGGCTTGCATTTGCCTTCCTTGCAGACGCTCTTTTGGCTCGTCACGCAATCTTTCCTCCAGATTGCGTGACGAGCCAAAAGAGCGTTTGCGAGGAAGGCTAGCTTGTATCGCATCATAATATCCAAAGTACCTGTTCATTTGCGTTTAATACAACGTTTAAGAGATTTGAAATCGGAAATTGAGTTGCATATAAGTGAATACTAGAAAGAGGTCTTACTCCAGTCATGTGCAAACTTCATTTTCTCTCCTCCTTTTAGACGCATTCCACACTTGCATCCTCTCTATGGCTACAGTTTTCTGTTCCCCATCCTGCATGCGCACAATCAAACAGTGAACCCTCATTTCCATTACACTTGACATCATCCATCCAGGTAGGATCAGAACCTTGACCGTATTTTGCAGAACCAGGAGCTGACGAGGCCCTAGAGAATCCCAGCTGACGACAAACCACGTTGGCATCCTTGATATCCCAATCATCATCACATACCGTGCCCCAGGTTCCACCGTAATAAACTTCAACGCGGCCATAACTAGCTCCACCGTTTGCCAAACGAACTGAAAAACAGTGATGTGTCAACTTTAGATGGTGTAACTTGTTAATCTCAATTATAAGTGGTTGACAGCTTCCGAGTCAGCGGGGACTTCTGAATCTAGTGTGGCCACAAAGGGGCTTTAATTTATGACTTAGTAAAATCGTGTATTGAGAAACATAGGGACCGTTTTTTAGTGGCGATCTACGTTCATCTCCCGTAATGAAATTGTTATAGGTCTGTTCACGGTTATAAGGGTTACTATATAGCTAACCGCTGTTTCTCCTAGCTATCACTTGTGCCGAGAGAAGATAGGAAAGTACGAGGCAAACGGTCTTTTAACTAGTTTTAAGAAGAGTAAGACAAGTGTATGATAGCGAAGGATCCCCTAAAAGAATTAAGAGCCCCCCTCCTATTTAAGAGAAGGGAGGGGACTCATTAGCGAGGATAAGTCAGCTGCGATCTTATGCTTTGCATGGAAAAGATGCAAATAAACGCTTTTGCGGTTTTGTACTGAGAAAAACGCCTTTTGTGATGTTCGATTTGTGAGAAGCGATTGTAGAACAGTCAATTTTCAAGATGTTATTTTTCTAGGAAGGGTTGTAAGAATGGTTCTAATTAATGGATAAGGGAATGCCCTGCTAAAAGAACACTCGACCACGTGCAGTGGGAACGTAACTGGAGGATAGTGATAATTCGTACTGAAGAGAAAGCAATGAAATGACAAGTCTCTGGTGACTGTGTCTCTGATCGCAGAGTTTCGGCTGATGATGGAAGTCGTATTAAAGATTCAAGTTAATAATCATCCAATGGACGAGTGACCTGTGTTACCTCGTTACTTAACCGTAGTTTATGCGAACTTAACTTACCTTTTGCATGGACCTCAACGTAGGTTCCAGACGTCGCTACCGTACCTGTTTCAGTAATCTTTGCAACGCAGTTGTAATTCCCTGCATCCTCGTTTCTAATGTCTCTTATGACTAAAGCGCCATTAATCTGCTGGTGACTCCGTCCAACTGGCAGTTGTGCTCCTTGTCTTTTCCAGCTGATGACTGGCTGTGGATCACCAGTAGCGCTGCAGTTCAATGTTAAAGTGCCGCCCAAAACTGCAGAAGCTTTAACAGGTGGCTTAACAGTGAACCGAGGAGAAGATATCACAACCAAAAGAGTTTTCTGTACAGCACTTCCTAGCAAGTTAGTGGCGGTACAGACGAAGTCGCCAGAATCATTTTTTTGTACGTTAATAAGTTTTATTACGCTGTTGTTACTCTGCATCCTCCCCCTTGGGAGATTACCAAAAGCTTTGCCCCACGAAATGATCGGTTTAGGATAACCAGTCACGTGACAAGTAGGAAGAGTGGTGGTGCTTCCTTTCAAGACGTACAGCGGTCCCGGATGAAGTGACACAGAAGGACGGACTGCAACAAAGTAGAGATATTCCATAAAATTCAACACATCACATATGTTGTGATGCGCCGATCAATTGGAAAGTTCAACATCCCCCTCCCAGATAACCCCCGGGCATTTTCAAATTCTCGCTTGACAAAGGCGAAATCCTGTCCTTGAAAAACTTCTCAACTCCCCGGCATAAACAAGAAAAAAACCCACGCATGAATTCGGTTATACCAAAAGAACACGACGCATCGCACAAAAGGCGTGTCCTTCCCGGTAGATGTGATATTTCTTGTCAGTTGTTAAAGCTCTTGCGATTGGCTGACAATAGAAAGGTAAAAATTCGTCAAACCAAGGGTTTACTTCACGGTCCCTTGCACAAGCGCAAATGAATTTCAGTTTAACATACGCATACAATAAAAAACTCAAATGAAAACGACTTTAATGATTATCTTTTTAGTACTTCTAACAATGTTTATTAAACTCATTTTTTGCATGAGCGTGTAACAACAAAGGCCCAGATTGTTGGTTACAGGTGTGAACGTTTTATTAAATTGGTCCCAGGCTTGTTGAGTGGTTTTCTACGGTCTTCCGAATTTTGGTATGCCCAAAAAGGGTGAAACTGGAGATAACTTCATTTCTTACTCAAAACACTCGAATTCCTTGAGGTTGATGCTAAATTTAAACTCTTACCATTAACTTCTAATTGGACCACTGCTAGCGCTTTTCCCAGGATGTTTGTCACTGAACATTGATAAACGCCAGAGTCACTTCCTTTTACATTCCGTACACGTAATCTTCCTGCAGAAACTGCTGACTGGCTTATTCTTGACTGATTGTCCAGCTTACTCCAAACCAATTCAGGCTCAGGACTACCACTGGCTGAACAATGAAACGAGGCTGACCCGCCTTCATTGATGGTCAACTTTGTAGGAGAAACAGCAACAGTAGGAGCTGAAATCGATTCACCAGGTTCTCCTTTAGCTCCCGGCATACCTGCAGATCCCTTGTCTCCTTTAGGTCCCACTTCTCCCTAAGGCCCCACAGGTCCCATGATGCCTTGCTTACCACTCTTTCCTGGCGATCCCATAATACCTTGATCTCCCTTGTTTCCGGTTTTTCCTTTCTGGCCTCTCCGGCCACGGAACCCTTTTAGTCCCCTCGGTCCAGGTGGACCGGGAGGGCCTGGGGGACCAGACGAGCACGTGGCACACTTTGAATGGCAGAGATGCGGTTTCAAATCCGAAAAAAATTTGCTCATTTTTTGCATCATTTTCGTTGTGTTTTCAGCCTCTGTGGTATTTGCACCTGCATGACGCCTGTTTCTGTGTTGCAGTGTATAGCGTCGGAGTACTATGAAGGAAAAGAAACAATGAGCCGTATCGAGTCGTTCAAGACCCAAATATTGAGTCATAGACATACAGAAGGACCAAATGAAAACCAAGCCCCGAGTTAAAAAGCAAATGCACCGTGACTTAACCGTATTCAGCACACAACCCCCCCCCCCCCCCCACCACTATCAATGACTTAATTGAAGGGTCACATGACGTGATTTTCTCACTATTCAGTAACACCAAAGGTAGAAGGTTTATCATAGCTTTAGGCCTTAGCGGAGGAGGAGGGGGGGCACTTCGTGGGGCAAATGCGATATTAAAATGTCTACATGGCAAAAGCACGCGCCACGATAATAAAAAAATATATTCTTTTCCATTGAAAATATCCAGGACCAACCACCTCATGCGAAAGGGCAGCTTATTCGTTTTTTTTTTTGTATTTGTAACACTGAGATTTTTAATTTCTTGTACTGACGCAAAAGGTTAACCATTCCTTCTGAGTAAAGGTTTGATTGTAAGAGTAAAAGGTTCAGAACTACAAAAAAAAATTCCCCAACTATATATCTGCATGTTACTAACTACCAGGAGAAAACTAAGGAGCAGAGGGGGAAAGCAGGGGGAGAAGGGGGGGGGGGGGGTTGAGGGGTTTGCAATTATATGTTTGCGTGTTATTTTTTGATATCCATTAAAATGGAAGTCCAATTTCTTGAGTCAAATATCTGAAGGTCGATGAGCAACAGGCCATGAGATCTTGCGACCGCCATTATCGGCTTCTGCCTTTCGGATAATATATCTTTCAAAGGACGCGCAACAAGATCTAATGACGCTCTGTTGTATTTCCATAAATATGAATCGGAAAATGAAAATAGCGTGAAATAAATGAACCTTGAACCTTGAACCTCACTACGCAGACTATAGTTTGAATTTCTCTCGCTTTACAAACCTTTGGAAAAATAAGGGAATACTCGAAGTCTACATATCTCAAGGGCTGGCTAGACTGCGCGCCTCTCATCTGCCTCCCTTAATTTCTCTTGTAATTAGCAAGAAAAAGCTTTAGAACTTGACCTAATCACCGTCGGTTTTCTTTGTCAGAGAAGACAGGAAGCAGGATAAAGATGTAATGTAAAATTCATTTGTTTTAATGTATCAAAACCTACCATTTATTCTGCTCTGTTTTTGTCACGATGTGGGTAACTTCTCACGTTAAGCAACAGTACAGGAAAAACACTGCTTATGAGATTTATTTCACCTGGACGGTCTCCAAGAACTTAAGGATTTTATCCAAGCAACCTCGTTCCCAGGGCTTTTCCCTTCTCGTGGGGCCCGCCCCCCACGAGAAGGGAAAAGCCCTGGGAACGAGGTTGTTATCCAAGGACGCAAATGTTAACTGACTATTCTTTCTGTGCGAAAGTTTCAGTCTTGGAGTGAAGAAATCTGGGTGCAACAGAATCTTTTCTAACCTTCTTTTTAATTTCTCTTTTTTGTTTTTTTTTTGTTTGTTTTCAAATCATCTAAATATGTTCTGAATTAGTAAGAGAAAGTTCTAGATCGTGACCCGATAACCTTCGATTTTCTTAATTGTCACATTAGACAGGAACTCTGCGCGCAGCTGAGTACAGAACACGCACACACTGCGCACTATATTCTGTTTGTTCCTTTACTATTTGAAACGAGTTTTCTGCCCCTTAATACTCTAATTTACTTTCGGTAATCACAGTTCCACATAATAAGCCTTTCTGTAAAAAATCGAGGAAAACGTTACATTTGGCAACACGCTTCAGAGTCTGATACATGAAATAACCGACAGACAAAATGAAAACTGCGTAGTCCTAGTCTTTTCTGTGATGCTGTTAATTATGGTGCTGTATAAAAACTGATTCTGACTTTGGAAAAAATTGGGATGAGACCCTGAAGTGTGGCTAGACAGATAAAAACATTCGTTCTCACGAGAAGTCAGATTCGTGTGGCGCTGTTTATTTTGCCGTACATTCCTTGGTCCGGATGTCTGAATGTGTTCCGCATCACTGAGTAGAATTCTAAGGTGTGATAACTATAGAATTAAGGCCTTTGATATCAGTTATGAGTAGATCTTTCTCGTGGTGATTTTTATCGTCATGAACATTGCTGTTGTGACTTTAATTCTGTGAATTAAATCCTAAAGTTCTATTTTTTTTTTCCTTCTCAAAGAAAAGCTTTGATATTATGAATAGCTATACTTCCCTATGGTAGTGTTCATTGTGCCGGTGTTGAACAAGTTGGTTCTGAGTTTTGAGTCTTTGGATGAAATCGTCAACTGTATCCATTCCTTTCTTGTCAGCTGGCTTTGTTTATTATGCTATATAAGGTATGGTATTGTACTGAATGTAGTCCGCAGACCATTCAATTCTCCCGGAGTAATTCCGATGTTGCGCTTGCCGGGTTACCATGAAAGGTGCCAAACCACAGATTTAGCGTTAAAATTTGCTGGTTAAATCCAAAATGGAACTAAGCTTTTCAGCGTTATTCAAGACGAAACGATAATTCAGTAACCTGCGGAACTTTGCACAAACTTACCAGGGACATTCCTCGTTGTCTTTACGTGCTTTGGGTCGCTTGTTGGCGGCTTATTCTCTGCGACGGCGTTTTCAAGAATATTTAATCTCTCCTTGTGTTTGTTCAACTCCAATTCTACTCTCAAAAATCCGGCGCAGTACAACACGATCGACAAAACCGAAATAAAAGTTGCAAATGAAGGCAAACTCTTCTTCTGAGCGGTCATTTTCGGCGATTTTACCAATACGCAGTTCTTAGAGCAAAGCTCGTTATGTGATATACGTGATACTATGAATTGATCACGAATGTCTATACAGTTTTCAGTTATTTATGTTACTTATCTTATTATCATAGGAGGCAGAGTTCAAACATGTTTTGGCACAGCTTTGGTATCGTGTGGTCTTGAATTTAATAAATTTGTCTCCGACTATAAACTTGTTGAAAGGCAAACGGAGGGTTAAATGGTCTGAATTTAACAATTCTTTTGTCAACTGCTTGCCCGGGGAAGTTAAACAAACACATAAACAGTTCGGTTAACATGTTCACAGATGGCGGTGCGTATTTCGGGGGGAGGGGGAGGGGGGGAGAGGGGTTGGTTGTGGGGGAGGCAAACATTTTCAGTGAACGATCAGTAATTGCGCAACTTTGTTGTAATACCCATTTGTTGTTGTTGTTGTTGCTGCTGCTGTTGTGATTGTTGCAGCTGCCGTGTAACGCTAACCCAGGATATATTTTAAGAATCAAGAGGTTCTAAAAAATAGTGAATGTAAAGGGAGAGGATAACATCTTTAAAACCCTCTTTGTTTCGTCGGTTTAATCTAATTTGGACGATCATAGTATCGCCACAAAACTTTATGAAGCTACTTCACATTTTACCGTTATTAATAGCAAAGGATAGGGTGGGGCTCCTAGTTTCCCGGAACTGTTAACCGATTTCCAGTCGAATCAGACTAACTTAGAATCGGGGAAAAAAAACTGTGTTTAGTTTATAGTTTTATTCCACAAAACAAATCGCGGTAATCAAAATACCCAGTCATTGTTTCTTTTTCTTTGTAAAACATTTTAATGCCTTCTTAGTTAGATTCTTTTTTATGTGTTGACTCATTTCTCAGTTTTTGAGTTTGTTTGCTTGTTTCTATTTTCAAGTAGCTCCAGGTTACAGAAAGTGTTTGTTTTCTGAAAGCTTGACTTTTCCAAGAAACACACAATGCATGGATCAAACGCAGCATATGATTGTTTTTTTTTTTTTTTATTTCATAATATAGCTTTTATTTGATTTTTTTTTTTCAGGAACATCAACAGATATTTTCATAATGTAGTTTTTCTATGACCTTTTTATTCTAGGGATACAGGCGATTTTTTTTTTTTTTTTTTTTTACAAAATAAAGCTTTTATGTGAATTTTTTATTTGAAATTTATACCAGCGACTGTTTTGATTCAGTAGGATAGAAGTTGAAGCGTGTGAGATCAGTTTTGATGCAATACCCTAAACCCTTTTAAAACGCCTGGCTAAACTAGAAAACAATGTTACGAAAACATTGTTGCGGAGGCAAATTTTGCTGCTCGCAAACAAGAAAACGTTTTTGCCTCAGGTCAAGAACATCTTTGCTTCCCGAACACATGTTTTCCTTCCGAAACATGTTTCCCAGTTTAGCCACCATGAAAAAATGCTGACAATGATTCCTAACAATGTTGAGCGTACAACAATGGCTGACGGCAAAGTCGAAGTGGAAGAGCCACAAGCAGGTCATAGAAAAGGGAAAGAAGGAAAGGAATTGGAAGGACGAGGAGATTGAGGCAATCATTACCTTGTATGAGGACAGAGCCTGTTTGTGGGATGTAGCTCATTAAGGCAACATGAATAGGTACGAAAAGGAAGTGGCTTACTGTCAAATCGATAAACAGACAGGGACGAGAATATGCAAAAATTATTCCCAGACTTCTTCGGAAGTCAGTTTACTGATTATTATGCGCATGCGACACAATTTCCTCGTTTAGCCACCGGGGCAGCAAAACATTTTGTTTTCTTCCCGCTAATTTAGCCACCCCGAAAACATAACAAGAAACAATCGTCCCGCTAAAATGTTTCCTAGTTTAGTCAGGCCTTTATACTACTGACGCTAGCGTCAGAAACGTCAGATCAAAATGAGGAGCATTAAAAATGTTTATTGAAAAAAGTTTTACTTTGAATTTCAAATATAAGCAAATTCTCAATCAGCAAAATCACGTGCTTTGAACATTAAGATGCACTGACTGACGTTTTATTAATATGCATAATGCTACAAGAGTTCTTGAAATCACAGTCTTCTGTCCATAACTGCCTGATAATTTTTTGTGGTAAAAGCGCATTGAAACTACACCTGCTTTTTATTCCATTCTAATTATTTCGCAGGTACAACTTTCCTGAAAATTAAATTCTGAAAACATTTAGAGTCTAAATTAGTTGTACTGACTTGATATAACTCAAGTTCCTACAAACTTTAAAAACAGTTTGCTTTATGCAGTTTGACCGATTTTCAAATCAATAACGCTTTTAAAAATTTCAGTTAATCAACATCCTGTTCATAAATTTTCTGAGGCTCGCTCATAATATCTTCGGCGCGTTTGACAAATACACGCGTTTAAAACGCGGTCACCAGTTGTTAGTTGAGGCCTCCTAATAAATCATTGTTATCACCCAGCCCTAAGTATTATTCTGATTCGCAGAAAAACTCATTACTGAGGCTTTTGCCTCTCCAACCTGATCAATATATCACTATAAAACTATTTAAACTTTTTATCTTTTTCTCCTAACTACTTCCAACCATCCAAAGTTTGAGCAAGTAAAATTCAATTTAGAGAACAAACGCAGCTTCAACCTTTTGTTTTTATTAACCCTTTCAGCTCCAGTATTAACATGTAAATTCTCCTCACTGTTCTCATATACTTGTTATAGCGCAGGTTGGGAGAATTTGTTTAAACGCCAAGAAATTTATATTCACTGATCATTTGTTTTTATTCTCATGACTTGTAGTGGTATTGTAAGGAGAAATTACATGCTTGTCACTATTGAGGTTTAAAGGGTTAAAAAAGTTAAAAATAAATATAGATTTTTTAAAAAAAATAAATCTTATTCAACCTACAGATTAAGTCTGCGTGTGTTGTCAGAAGACGTTTCTCACCTAAACTAAAAATTTTAACGATTAGGATAATGATGGACACACAGATTGTAGTTGACAGTTACAGTAGTCGTTCAATATGCCCCCTTCCCTGTGCCCTAACCCAACCCCCCCCCCCCCCCCCGAAATGCCCTCACCCCCAAGTCAAAGTCTACGACCATGCTCGAAGAAATAGCATGTGCACCTTTCAGAGGAGTGAAAGAATCCAAACAAGACGGCCATGGAAACAGGGAAATACAGGAAACACTTGAGATCTTGAGATTAATGAATACCATAGAATAAAAATGTCCAAATGACTAAACCAACACTATATCAGTTAAACATTTGTGTGGATAAAGATAAAAGAGTATACTCCTCATGATGAATATCCTGGCCACAGCTACCGCCGGCTATTATCTAATTTCGTCATTACACTATTGCTGAATTCACATAAGGAACTGAAAACCTTGTTTAGCGGGAGACTCGTCTCATCTGATTCTCGATTTCAAATTTACACGGTATTCTGTCATGTGGAATTCCTCCTGTGACAAGTTTCTCTTCTGCTAATATGAATTCGGCTTATTCATTAACCCTATCCCCCACCCTCTCTCCCTCATCCCCCGATGAAAGGTGTTCACAGTGGTCACCCATTAAAACCGTGCGATTTTAATTTCAAGACGTTTTATGAATTTTTGAGTTATTAGGTCGATTTGAAGCCTTCGTTTTGTCTCAAACTTTTGTCTGAAACTATACAATTGTAAACACTGTGCCATCAAACGAGCTGAAATTAACTGCCAACACTGCCGTTCTCACAAGCCTCGTTACTTATTTATTCAGAAGACGGCGCGAAAAAGCCACTCCTTGCCTTCTGTAAAAGAAATAAGTGCTGGGCCTTGAACAACAAGTTGTTGCTTAGAAGAGGGAGAAGAAGAAAAAGAAGAAGAAGAAGAAGAAGAAGAAGAAGAAGAAGAAGAAGAAGAAGAAGAAGAAGAAGAAGAAGAAGAAGAAGAAGAGGAAGAAGAAGAAGAAGGAGGAGGAGGAGGAGGGGGAGGAGGAGAAGAAGAAGAAGAAGAAGAAGAAGAAGAAGAAGAAGAAGAAGAAGAAGAAGAAGAAGAAGAAGAAGAAGAAGAAGAAGAAGAAGAAGAAGAAGAAGAAGAAGAACCTTTATTGATTTATACCGCTCAGGATAGCCCCTTCAGATGCAAAAAGCTTTCTGTTATCAATGGGAGCCCTAAGCACAACAATGTACTAAAACTATAGTATACATATGCATTACATTTAATCAATGGGTCCAAACAAAAAGAAATATGAAACAACGCGATACTGTTCCTATTGAAATAACCTCGAAAGAGGCAAAGTGGCATTTTAGCTTTTTCTAGACAGGTTTTGTACACAAATGTTATCTGTTTGGCTTAGTAAATAAATCTTATTAAAAAAAGCTTCTTCTCTAAAAAACACCTCTCTCGAATCTTGACGCTTGCAAAGATCGAAAGATTTAGTAAGCGTCAAGATCCCTGTTCGATCGAGGAAACACGATATATTAGTGGTTTGATTAAAAAGGAAAAATAACATGTATTAACGAGAGAATAATAAACAACTTCTAGTTGTAGTTGCCTATGTAATAAGGATCGGGTTGTGGTATACTCTCTAAAGTCCTGTTGAGTGTGATTGTTTCAAAATAACCTAAGACAGATGATCTATTGAATGAGGTGTGAGGGATACACTATGTTGTGTTAATACTCTTTTTAGTCCTGTTGAGTGTGATTGGTTCAAAATAACTTAGGACGGATTATCTATTGAATGAGGTGTGAGGGATACACTATGTTGTGTTCATACTCTTTTAAGTCCTGTTGAGTGTGATTGGTTCAAAATAACCATAGACGGATTGTCTATTGAATAAGGTTTGAGGGATACACTATGCTGTGTTGATACTCTCTTGTTTCAACCTAATGACGAACATTTAATCCGTAACTTATATTCTTTTCATGATGAAGGCCTCAGTTTCATTTCAGTGAATTTGAGTGAAAGAGGAGATCTGAAGTGAACCCACCGAACTCCTCGGTCATCATTCTTGTTTCCCATATATTTTCCGTTGAGTTTGGATTGGTGGCAATCTTTGTACCACCAGGCGCCAGTCCAATAAACAGCACAGTTTTTACTCCACCTATCATTATCTCTGTCTTTTGTGGTAAACGCCAGGTTATTATGCCAAGTTAACGAATCTCCTGCTGTCCCTGAATATGAACTCACTTCAAGTCGATACTGTGGCTGCTCATCACCAATGCTGAACCTGCCATATTTGGCATACACTCTAACCCCGTTCCAGTCCTCGAGCTCCACTCGCAGGGAACTGGGTCTAGAGGTCGTCAGCCTGTGGATCTTGTCATTTCCTAACCAGAACTCAGCCGTCAGCTGACCAAATCCTGATTTGTAATCGTTCCAGCCCCGATAGAAGTCCACCGAGCCATCTTGTCTTCTTTGAAACACTGTCCATCCTCCACCATCAGTGCGCATGTCACAGTACACGGTGAAGGATCCTTTTCCGTCTGGGTTCACAGAGTACACTCCATTCTGTGTATGGCCTGATTTTAATAGATCAGAGCAATCTGATGAAACAAAATTAAGACGCTTGCTTTTAAAAATGCCGACATCTTCAAAGTATGAAACGTTCGCAAATATTATCTTGGCATGGTTTTAGTAATGGATAACAATAGCCATTGAACTGTCTCTGTGCGCCAGATAACATTTCACCCTTTGACTTGTTTAATTAATATTTTTCTTCTAGCGGGAACCAACGCAAGTGATGGCAAAGCTTTGCAGAAGGAGAATGACGTACGAGGCCCTAAAACGCGATGCAGGAGTGCCTACTACAGATGACCTGAAGACCTACTTTGAGATCAGGAGCATTCGGAGAGCCAGGACAGATGTGACCCGTGCTACTGGGGAACCTGTATCAGCCACAACCTGACACTTGCGCTTCACAAGCTGGGTGGCTGGTTTTACATGAATACACAAACAGAAAATCGATAATAAGTTTAAAAACGGGTTCAATAATCCCCGTTAAAGATTTCTAACAATGTGTATTGGACTCAATTGGAGCATGCGCGAATAATAACTGGGACCTGAGTTTTCCAGCCATTAAACTGTCTTTGTGCCGCAGACAACATCACAAGATATTTGTTTTTATTAACAGTACATGCACACTGCGGCAAAACCCTGCAAAGGAAGGATAACGTACGTCGAGGACCTGTGAGCAACGCAGAATTTTTATGTAATATGTCAAACACGAGAAAGCGTGTTTCATCAGATATCCAAACACTGACAAGTCGGTTGAAAAAACGAGCATCAGCCTAGTTTTTTTAAACGACTTTGAGGTGTTGGATATCTGATGAAACACACTTTCGAGTGTTTGATTTGGCATCTCAAATTATCTATAATTTTAGGAGAAATTCAAGGCTGAGGTTGGCAAAATTTTATGGTTACCAGGAACACTGACCCAAACCACGATCGCAGAAGTGATTTTCTTTGTTTTCTCTTGATGAATTATTAACGAGTTTGAGAACGATCATGTGAAGACCTGGTACTTTTTCGATTCAGCGGCCAGAACTTTCTGTTTAACCAGTTCGAATGTGAATGTCACGCGCACGCGCAAGGAAATGTTCCGTAACAAACGGACGACCTTTGAAGGTACTCCACTCTTTATGTTGCAACCGGTTGGAATTTAAAAAAAATTCCCATTTCAATGTTCTTGTCATCTAGCGCCATCTTTCCTCCATCACGTGCGTTTTTTTTTTTTTTTTACCAACGAGATTGCAAGTTTCGAACGATTGGGAAAAAGTCTCGGAAAAATGTGCGAAATTTCTAACCCAACATTTTGGCTACTGAATGGAAAGCACCCCTACTTTTATATTACATGTACAGGAGCAACTGGAGAGCGAGGATAAATGTGACCCGTGCTACTAGGGGACCTTCATTGGAAACAACCTGACACTTGTACTCTACAAGCTGGGCCGTTCGTTTTACATGAATACACAAACAGAAACTAAAAGAAAAAAGAGTTCAATAATTCCCGTTAAAGACTTCTAACAATGTTTGAGTGGACTCAATTTAAACATGCGCGTGTAATTACCATGACCCGGAGTTTTGGTTATAAGTGTAAACGTTAAATTGGCCCCTGGTCGAAATTTCCTCTAACGTTTTAACTGTGCCACCGAATCAAAATCGCTGAAAAAAAATCACCACGAAATCATACCGAAAATTGCCGGTACCTTATATAAGTGATTTAAGACAGCAATTATATTTAAACAGAGCACATGCGCAAGCACTCGCACAAGTTTGTTTGTTTGTTTGTTTGTTTCCCTGTAGGTGTTAGCTTTTTTGTATTTGTTTCTGTTGTTCTTGTTGTTGTCGTTTTCTTTTCCTGTCTTTTTTTTTTTCGTGATGTCGACAGTACCATCAATCAGATAACTATTCCTTAAACGCAGATAACTATTCCTTAAAAATAATATATTACGTGTAGACAAATTCCGTGATTTCTTGAATATCCCATCATACATTTTCCAATTAACGTGTTCATATTTTTAAGACATTGGGTAAATATCGCGCTTTACATCAACGCCATGACCTCTCTTAATGATCACTTAGCGCTCTTTGTGCAAATGTTGCATCCGGCTCCGTTTCAGGCATGGCCCGAATTAATTGTCTTGACTATTTTTACGATCTGTTGAACATTAAGGGGAAACTCCCAACCCATCGACCCTAAATCAATGTCTCTCATATTTTTGGTGAGTTCTCTACCGGTTCGAAGAGTGAGTACTTTCGCGAAATAAATGGTAACTTCTGTGAAGTTTAGCCTCTAGACTGTACCTGTTTTGTCTGTGGAGTTTTTGCATCGTTCACATACCTCTATATGTCACCAGAACATAGCTTGTAGCGAGGACCTTGGAAACTTCAGCGCTTGTTGCTACGCACGTGTAGTTGCCAGTGTCTTCTCTTTTTAAGCTCTTGATAATCAATGAGTCTTTTGAATCGAGGCTCCACCCATCTGGAAGCCGTGCACCTTCTCTTTTCCAGCTGATGACTGGTTTTGGATTGCCAACAGCGCTGCAATTCAAATTTAAAGTCTCGCCTACAATCGCTTCTAAAATCACTGGAGGTCTCACGATAAACATTGGAAGGGGAAAGACAATCAAAATAGTTCGCTGCACAACACTTCCTAAAATATTAAATGCTGTGCACATGTAGTTATCAGAATCAGATTTACGGACATCAAATATTGTTAATGCACTGTTATTACTCTGCACCCTTCTCTGTGGCAGCTGACCAAATGACTTGCTCCACGTCACAACTGGTGTAGGGTGACCAGTCACGTGACAAGTTGGAAGAGTGACGTTACTTCCTTCAACGACGTAAAGTGGTCCCGGGTTAAGAGAAGCATATGGGCGAACTGCAATTCAAAACAAGAAATATGATTATGGAATGACCTCGAGGATTCGATTATCATACTTGGGAAAAAGTGAGTCAGCAGACAACATCTTCAAACGCACGGCAAATTAAAACAAATGTTGAATCCCAGACTAGGTTAATTCAAATGCCATGACCTTACAGTCGCCAGAAAAGAACTATAATTACCTTAAGTTCATATTCTTTGTATCATGAGGCTTTTGACATTTCCACCCTTTCCAAAAAGGAACTGTGTCTTTTTCTTTTTTTCATCTCTGAAGTAAAAATATTTCTGCTAGCTATAAAGTAAGCGGGTAATGAAAATGATTGAACTTTGTTAATGACGTTTATTTATTCGTATCTCATCAACTCACCATTTACAACCAACCGTCCTACTGCTTGCGCTTGTCCCAAGATGTTTGCAGCTGAACACTTGTAAACACCCGTATCGCTTCCTTTCACGTTCCGTAAATTCAGTTTCCCTCCTACTTGTACTGACTGACCTATTTCTGAGCGACTGTATAGTTTACTCTACACTACTGTAGGCTCAGGATTACCACTAACTGAACACAAAAACGAGGCTGACCCGCTTTCGTTAACTGTCAACTTTGTAGGAGAAACAGCAACAGTAGGAGCTGAAATCGATTCACCAGGTTCTCCTTTAGCTCCTGGCAAACCTGCGGATCCCATGTCTCCTTTAGGTCCTACTTCTCCTCGAGGCCCCACAGGTCCCATGATGCCTTGCTTACCACTCTTTCCCGGCGCTCCCATAATGCCTTGATCTCCCTTGTTTCCGGTTTTTCCTTTCTGGCCTCTTCGTCCACGGAACCCTTTTTGTCCCCTCGATCCAGGTGGACCGGGAGGGCCTGGGGGACCAGACGAGCACTTGGCACCCTTTGAATGGCAGAGATGCGGTTTCAATTCCGAAAAAAAATTCCTCATTTTTTGCATCATTTTCGCTGTGCTTTCAGCCTCTGTAGTGTTTACATCCGCATTACGCCTTTTTCTATGCAGTTTGTAGTCTATGAAGGAAAATAAACACGGAGTCATTTAAGACCCAATTATTGAGCCACAGACGTACATGAAGGAATAAATGGAAACCAATCTCTGTGTTAGCACTTAGTTGAGAAATTAGAACTAGTACAATTCTTTAAAAAAAGCAAATGGACCATATCTTACATCTTATTTAGTCCCAAGGGGGATAAGGACATAAAGTGTCGCATTTACTACTTTTTGACGGTGTTGTTATTAAAGAGAAATGTCTGCATGACATAAACACGATATTCGAGAAACTAGTTTTCCATTAAAATATCGAGAAACAAACACGTCAAAAGAGAGAGCAGCTTATTCGTTTTCTTTATATTGGTAACACTGAGATATTTAATTCCTTATACTGACGCAAAAGTTAAACCTTTTTACTGAATAAAGGTTTGATTCTAAGAGAAAAGATATTAAACTAAAGAGAAATGTTTTCCAACCATATATCCGCATGTTATTGATTACCAAAAAAATAATACTAAAAATAAGGAAGCAGAGGGAAAAAGCAGGGGCGTTGGCAAGGATATGTTCGCGTGTCATTTAACAATTATTGGATGGGGTTGAGCAAAATATCGTGGTTTGTCAGTGGTAAACAGATCAATTATTTGCCGAAGCCGAAGGCTAAGGCAAATAATTGTTCTGCGAGACACTGGAAAATTACGCTATTTGGCGATAACTGAGTTCAACAATTGTTTTATCATTCGATCACCGAGTTTGTTTTTCATAATTATTTAATTCTCTCTGATAGCTCAGGGAAGCGTTGTGCCATTTTTACACAAGAGCGTGTATTCAATTACGCATGAGCAGGATATTATTTGTAGCAAAACAAAGTTCAACAGTATTGCGCATGAGCAGACCATTATTTGTAGGCAGTTATTTGTAGGTCACCTGGTCTGCTCTCGGCCAATGAAAAGGAAGAAAAACATACGTTGAATGATAATTTTGGATATCCATTATAACGGAAGCCGAATTTGAATTATTGAGTCAAACATCTTATTCTGAACGTGTCTACTTTTGAACAACGCTTTCTGTCTTTCGGATTATATATATTTCAACGGATGTGCAACAAGATCTAACAAGACGCCTATGGGCGTTTACGCGGGATGAGTTAGTGAATGTTTAGCAAATGTTAACTGACTATTCTTTCTGTGCGAAGGCTTCACTCTTGGAGTAAAGAAACCAAGGTGCAACGGAATCTTTTCTAACCTTTTTTGAGTTTTTTTCTTTTTTTCAAGTCGTCTAAATATGTTGTGAATTACTAAGAGAAAGTTCTAGAACGTGACCCGATAACCTTCCATTTTCGTAATTGTCACATTAGACTAGCCTGCGTGGCAGGCGCTAGAAAGGGGAAGGGAGAAGGGAAATTGGGCGCGCGTGACGCGAGGGGAAAAGGAAAAGGAAGCGTCGCGTGCGCCCGATTTCCCTTCTCCCTTCCCCTTTCTAGCGCCTGCCACGCAGGCTACATTAGACAGGAACTCTGCACGCAGCTGCATAGAACACTTGCACACCGCGCACTATATTCTGTATATTCCTTTACTATTTGAAACAAGTTTTCTGATCTTTACTACCCTAATTTACTTTCGGTAATCGCAGTTTTACATAATAAGCCTTTCAGTAACCTACAATCGAGGAAAACGTTACATTTGGCAACACGCTTCAGAGTCTGATACATGAAATAACCGACAGACAAAATGAAAGCTGCATGGTCCCAGTCTTTTCTGTGATGCTGTTAGTTATGCTATATAAAAACTGATTCTGACTTTTGTGACAATCGAGATGAAACCCTGAAGTATGGCCAGTCAGATAAAAGCATTTGTTCTCACGAGAAGTCAGATTCGTGTGGCGCTGTTTATTTTGCCGCTCATCCGTTGGTCCCGATGTCTGAATGTGTTCCGCATCAGTAGAATTCTAAGGTGTGATAACTAAAATTACAATGCCTTTGATCTCAGTTATGAGTAGTTCTTTCTCGTGGTGATTTTTTAGGTGATGAACATTGTGGTTGTGACTTTAATTCTGTAAATGAAATCCTAAAGTTCTAAGTTTTTTTTCCTTCTCAAAGAAAACCTTTTGATCTTTTAAATAGTACTTTCCTATGATGCTGTTTATTTATTAATATGCTGTGCTGTACAAGTTGGTTCTGAGTTTTGAGTCTGTGGATGAAATCGCCAACCATGACTGTATCCATTCCTTTCTTGGCAGCTGGCTTTGTTTATTATGCTATACAAGGTATGGTATTGTACTGAATGTAGTTCGCAGGCCATTCAAGTCTACCGGAGTAATTCCGGTGTTGTGCTTGCCGGGTTACCATGAAAGGTGCGAAATCACAGATTTAGCGTTAAAATTTGCTGGTTAAATCCAAAATGGAACTAAGCTTTTCAGCATTACTCAAGACGAAACGATAATTCAGTAACTTTTAGAACTTAGCACAAACTTACCAGGGAAATTCCTTGTTGCTTTTACGTGCTTTGGCTCGCCCGCGCTTGTCGGCGGCTTATTCTCTGCGACAGCGTTTTCAAGAGCATTTAATCTCTCCTTGTGTTTGTTCAACTCCAATTCTACTCTCAAAAATCCGGCGCAGTACAACACGATTGACAAAACCGAAATAAAAGTTGTAAAGGAAGGCAAACTCTTCTTCTGAGCGGTCATTTTGGGCGATTTTACCAATATGTAGCTCTGAGAGCAAAACTATGATCACGAATGTCTATAGCTTGCCAAGTTTTCAGCTATTTGTGTTACTTATCTTGTTATCATAGGAGGCAAAGTTCAAACATGTTTTGGCACAGCTTTGGTATCGTGTGGTGTTGAAATTAATAAATTTATCCCCGACTATAAATGTGTTGAAAGGCATACGGAGGGCCAAATGGTCTGAATTTAACAATTCTTTTGGCAACTACAGGAACGGGAAAGTTAGGCAAACACTAAAAACAGTTCAGTTAACATGTTCACGGATGGCGGAGCGTATTTCGGGATAGGGAGGGGGAGGTAGGTTGTGGGGGGAAGTAAACATTTTCAGTGAACCATCAGTAATTGTGAAACTTTGTTGTTTACCCATTTGTTGTTGTTGTTGTTGTTGTTGTTGTTGTTATTGCTGTTGTGATAGTTGCTGCTGCCGTGAAGTGCTAACCCAGAATACATTTTAAGAATCAAGAGGGTCTAAAAATAGGGATTGTAAAGGGAGAGTAGAAGATCTTTAAAACCCTCTCCACAATCCCCTTTGTTCATCGGTTTAACCTAATTTGAACGATCATGGTATCGCCACGAAGATTAAAGCTACATTACATTTTACAGTTATTAATAGCAAGGGAGAGGGTGGGGGCTCCTAGTTTCCCGTAACTGTTACCCGATTTCCACTCGAGCAGACACTTACACGCAGTCACCAAACAAATCGCGGCAATAAAAGTACCCAGTCATTGGTTGTTTTTCTTGTGTAAAACGTTTTAATGCCTTCTATTGTAACGGATTCTTTTTACGTGTTGACTCATTTCTCAGATTCTACTTTCGTTTGCTTGTTTCTATTTTCAAGCTTCAGGTTACAAAGAAGCCAAAAAAAGTGCAATTTTTCTGCAAGCTTGATTTTTCCAAAAAAAACATCATGCATGGATTAAACGTATTATATGATTTCTTTTTCTCATATTATAGCTTTTATTTGATTTTTTTTCCAGGAACACCAGCGAATATTTACATAATGTAGTTTTTCTTTGACCTTTTCATCCTAGAAATGCAAGCGATTTTTTTTTTATTTTTTTTTTTTTTTATAAAATATAGCTTTTGTATGATTTTTGTATCTGGGGTATATACCAGCGAATGTTTCATTATGATTTAGTAGGATAGAAGTTGGGGCGTGCGAGATTCAATTTTGATCTAGTATCCTCAACCCTAAGTTAAAAGGCCTGGCTAAACCAGGAAACAATGTTGTGGAGGCAAATTTTGCTGCCCGCACACAAGAAAACGATTTTCCTTAGGTCAAAAACATTTATGCTTCCCGGACAAAAATTTTGCCTCCGAAACATGTTTCCCAGTATAGCCACCATGAAAGCAATGCTGACAATTATTCCTAACAATGGTGTGCGTACAGCAATGGCTGACGGCAAAGTCGAAGTAGAAGAGCCACAAACAGGTCATAGAAAAGGGAACTAAGGGAAAGAAGGAAAGTAATTGGAAGGACGAGGAGATTTATTGCACTCATTGCCTTGTATGAGGACAGAGCCTGTTTGTGGGATGTAACTCATGAAGACAACATGAATAGAGACAAAATGGAAGTGCCTTACTGTCAAATCGATGAACAGATGAGGACGAGAATATTTCCCCAGATCTCTTCGGAGGTCAGTTTATCATTATGCGCATGCGTAACCCTTTGTTTTCCAACACAATGTTTCCTCGTTTTGCCACCGGGGTAGCAAAACATTTTGTTTGCTTCCCGCTAATTTAGCCACCCCGGAAACAAAACAAGAAACGATCGTTCCGCAAAAATGTTTCCTAGTTTAGTCAGGCCTTTATACTACTGACGCTAGCGTCAGAAACGTCAATTCAAAATAAGGAGCATTAAAAATGTTTATTGAAAAACGTTTTACTCTGAATCTCAAATATAAGCAAATTCTCAATCAGCAAAATCACGTGCTTTGAACATTAAGATGCATTGACTGACGTTTTATTAATATGCATAATGCTACAAGAGTTCTTGAAATCACAGTCTTCTGTCCTTAACCGCCTGACAATTTTTGTGGTAAAAGCGCATTGAAACTACACCTGTTTTTTATTCCATTCTAATTATTTCGCAGGTACAACTTTCCTGAAAATTTAATTCTGAAAACATTTAGAGTCTAAATTAGCGGTACTGACTTGCTATAACTCAAGTTCCTACAAACTTTAAAAACAGTTTGCTTTATGCAGTTTGACCAATCTTCAAATCAATAACGCTTTTAAAAATTTCAGTTAATCAACATCCTGCTCATAAATGTTCTGAGGCTCGCTCATAATATCTTCGGTACGTTTGACAAATACACGCGCTTATAACGCAGACATCAGTAGTTAGTTGAGGCCTCCTAATAAATCATTGTTATCACCCAGCCCTAACTATTATTCTCATTCGCAGAAAAACTCATTACTAAGGTTTTTGCCTCTCCAACCTGATCAATATTTCACTATAAAATTATTTACACTTTTTATCTTTTTCTCTCAACTACTTCCAGCCATCCAAATTTTGAGCAAGTAAAATTCAATTAGAGAACAAACGCAGCGGGCAGCTTCAGCGTTTTTGTCTTAATTTATTAACCATTTCAGCTCCAGTATTAACATGTAAAATCTCCTCACTGTTCTCATATACTTGTTATAGCGCAGGTTGGGAGAATTTGTTAAAAGGCCAAGAAATTTATATTCACTAATCATTTCCTTTATTCTCATGACTTGCAGTTGTATTGTAAGGAGAAATTACATGCTAGTCACTATTGAGGTTTGTAACCCTTTAAACTGAAGGGTTAAATCATTTAAAAAATATATATATAAAGAATTAATTTTTTGGAAAATAAATCTTATTCAACATACAGACTAAGTCTGTGTGTGCTGTCAGAAAACGTTTATCACCTAAACTAAAAATTCAACCTTTACAACTTTACAACACACAGATTCCAAAAGATTAAGTTTATAGCTAAAGTAATCGTTCAATATTCCACTTTCACTGCACTCTGAACCCCCCTCCTCTTGAGCTCTCATTCCCTTCCCTCGCCCTTCCCCTGTGGTCTTACCTCCCTTATGCCCTCACCACCCTCCCCCCTCCCGCCCCCCCTCTCTGTGTTCTCACCACCAAGTCAAGGTCTAAGACCATATTTTTGTTCGAAGAACGCATGTGTAACTTTTCAGAGGAGTGAAAGAATCTAAACTAGACGGCCATGTGAAACAGGAAAATACAGCAAACACTTGAGATCTTGATATTAATGAATACGGCCATAAAATAGAAATGTCCATAGAAACCAAACCAATTCTATATCAGTATCAGTTTGTGTGGATAACGATAACAGAGCATACTCCCCATGATGAATATCAACAACTACGGCTATTAACTACTTTCATCATTACACTATTGCTGAATTCACATAAGGAACTGAAAACCTTCTTAGGCTAAAAAATCGTGTCATCTTATTCTCAATTTTAAATTAACACGGTATTCTGTTATGTGGATTTCTGCCTTTCAGGACAAGTTTCTCTTCTGCTAATATGAAAGGTGTTCTGGGTTGCAGTGATCAGCCAATAAAACCAAGCGATTTTAATTCTAAGATTTTTTATGAATTTCTGAGTTATTAAATCGATTTCAAGTCTTTGTCCTTTGCTCTTTGTCCTTAAAATATACAATTGTATACACTGTGCCATCAAACGAGCTGAAATTATCACCCGCCAACACTGCCGTGCTCAGAAGCCGTGTAACGTATTTATTCAGAAGACGGCGCGTCCAACGCGCCGCCCAAAATAGGAACTACGCCTCGCCTTTTCAACAGAGATAAGTGCTGGCCCCTGAACATCAAGGTGTTGCTCACTCAATGAGTCCAACCAAAAAGATATATCTTAACAACACGATACTGTTCTTTTTGAAATAACCTCGAACAGGCAAAGTAGCGTTTAAGCTTTTTCTAGACAGGCTTTGTACACAAATATTGTTAATTTGGCTTAGTAAATAGATCTCATTAAAAGAAGCTTCTTCTTTAAAAAACAGCGCTCTCGAATCTTGACGCTTGTAAAGATCGAAAGGTTTAGTAAGCGTCAAGATCCCTCTTCGATCGAGGAAACACGATATATCAGTGATTTGATTAAAAAGGAAAAATAGCAAATATTAACGAAAGAATAATTAACCACTACTAGTTATAGCTGCCTATGTAATAAGGATCGTGTTGGGGGATACTCTCTTAAGTCCTGTTGATTGTGATTGATCCAAAATAACCTAAGACGGTCGGATTATCTATTGAATGAGGTGTGAGGGATACACTATGTTGTGTTCATACTCTCTTAAGTCCTGTTGTATGTGATTGATCCAAAATAACCTAAGACGGTCGGATTATCTATTGAATGAGGTGTGAGAGATACACTATATTGTGTTCATACTCTCTTACGTTCTGTTGAGAGTGATTGATTCAAAATAACCTAAGACGGATTATCTGTTGAATGAGGTGTGAGGGATACACTATGTTGTGTTCATACTCATCATTGTTTCAATCCTGTTTCAATCTAATGACGAACGTTTGATCCGTAACTTATATTCCTTTTCAGGATGATGGCCTCAGTTTCATTTCGGTGAATTTGAGTGAAAGAATATTTCTGAAGTGATACCACCGGGCTCCTCGGTCATCATTCTTGTTCCCTAGATATTTTCCGTTGAGATTGGAGGAGTGGCAATTTTTGTACCACCAGGCGCCAGTGTATATCACAGCACAGTTTCTACCCAACCTATCATTATCTCTGTCTTTTGTGCTAAACGCCATGTTATTATGATATACTAACGAGTCTCCTGCTGTCCCTGAATATGAACTCACTTCAAGTCGATACTGCGCCTGCTCATCACCAATGCTGAACCTGCCATATTTGGCATATACTCTAACTCCGCTCCAGTCTTCCAGCTCCACTCGCAGAGAGCTGGGTCTAGAGGCCGTCAGCCTGTGGATCTTGTCATTTCCTAACCAGAACTCAGTCGTAAGCTGACCAAATCCTGATTTGTAATTGTTCCAGCCCCGATAGAAGTTTACCGAGCCATCTTGTCTTCTTTGAAACACTGTCCATCCTCCGCCGTCAGTGCGCATGTCACAGTACACGGTGAAGGATCCTTTTCTGTCTGGGTTCACAGAGTACACTCCACTCTGTGTATGGCCTGACTTTAATAAGGATAAACAGTCTCGACCTATAATGAAAATGTTATTACAAACGAGATAATGCTACGCAAATTTTACTCTTTTTGATGATCACATGACTTTCGTGGGTCTGTAATCAGAAAGCTCATGAGTGGCCACTTACTCTTATACTTGAAACGCCAACTAAAAAGTATTCGAGAACAGAGCAAAATTCACCTTATTTTTTTAATTTCTCTTTACAGTTGTAAGTCATCCTTTTCTTTTTATCTAGTTATATTGATTCATGTCAAATATGTCAATCGATTATTCATGTTAAGATAATTTACCCAGATAAAATGTTAGTATTCAAAATAAATATCGTTCATTTTTTTCCTGTTCTTATTTGAATGTCGGATACCCAGATACTTATTTAGTGTCTCAACATCAAAATTACTCTCCTATCGTCGACAACCTAGCTATTTCGTTTCAATTAAAGATAAAATCAGGGACTCCTGGTCTCTAATTGTTCATTTCATTACGTTTCACTTTTTTCCCGGCTCATCGCCAACTTACTGTGAAAAGATAAAGTAAACTAGCTACAACGAGGCATTGTATTAGGATGTCCTGATGGCAACTTCTCGTAACAGTGACGTTAAGGTCATACCTTGAACAGGAATCTCAACGTCGGTCACAGTTTCCACGGCAAACACTCCGGCACTCTTCGCGACACAAATGTAATTCCCTGCATCTTCGTTCCTAATGTCTATTATAACTAAAGCGCCATTAAATATCTGCTGGTGACTCCGTCCAACTGGCAGTTGTGCTCCTTGTCGTTTCCAGCTGATGCTGGCTGTGGATCACCAGTAGCGCTGCAGTTCAATGTTAAATTGCCGCCAACAAATGCAACAACTTCAGCAGGTGGCTTAATAGTGAGGCGAGGAAGGGAGACTACTACTAAAAGAGTTTTCTGTACAGCGCTTCCTAACAGGTTAGTGGCGGTGCAGATATAATCGGCAGAATCAGCTTTGCGAACATCAAAAAGTCTCAAAACGCTGTTATTACTCTGCACCCTCCCCTGTGGCAGCTGACCAAATGACTTGCTCCATGTCACGATTGGTTTAGGATGACCAGTCACGTGACAAGTTGAAAGAGTGGCGTTGCTTCCTTCAATGACGTGCAGTGGTCCCGGATGAAGTGAAACAAAAGGACGGACTGCAACAAAGTAGAGATATTTCACGTATAAAATAAACCATATACATGAAAAAGTTTCTTGATAAAAGGGTCATAAACATCGGTCTTGGGACAGCAGTAACTTCATGATTTCGTTCATCGGTAAATATTACTGTTTCATGTCGTTTCAGCACGGTGCTACTTATATTGATACAACAAGCCAGTCGACAACATCGATTGATTAGTTGTTTACGCTGCTGTACGATAGCTAATCGTAATAATAATAATAATAATAATAATAATAATAATAATAATAATAATAATAATAATAATAATAATAATAACATATTTATGCAGGATGACCATTTTAGTTATAAAAACTGCTATCAACATGGGTCCTGCGTTAAAAAAAACTGGATGTTAAAAAGCTATATAAGAAATCGAGAAATCATCCATATGAAAAGAGATTAAAGGAATAAAACTAGAATTCACAAACAATTATTAAAAATATCTGCTCTTTTAGTCGATTCCAATTTAACCCTATCAATAACTGGTTTGTTCTTATTCCTAATATCATAATCATGAATATCATGTCGTTTAAGTTGAAAATAATCGTCATATGATGAAGTTGACTGTCCGGCCAGGACCCTTTTAAACACTACAATGAAATACAATTATTGGTAAACCCAGCAATTTCCTTAGTGCCCCTATTATAATTAAAAATGAATTTCAGGTTCGCATGTTTTGCCTGAGTGCGTTCTTCTGTTTTGTGGTCTTTCTCTTTTGGTATTGACGTGCAGGTGGAAATTTTTCTTATTTGTTACTGAAGCAAAGTTAAAAGACTTACCATTAACTTCTAATTGAGCCACTGCCAGAGCTTTTCCCAGGATGTTTTCAGCTGAACATTGATAAACGCCAGAGTCACTTCCTTTTACATGCCGTAAACGCAATCTTCCTGCTAAAACCGCTGACTGACTTATTTCAGACTGACTGTTCAATTTACTCCACACTACAGCAGGCTCAGGATTACCATTGGCTGAACACTGAAACGAGGCTGACCCGCCTTGATTGACAGTCACCTTTGTAGGGGAAACAGCAACGGTAGGAGCTGAAATCGATTCACCAGGTTCTCCTTTAGCCCCGGGCAAACCTGCGGATCCCATGTCTCCTTTAGGTCCCACTTCTCCCTGAGGCCCCACAGGTCCCATGATGCCTTGCTTACCACTCTTTCCCGGCGATCCCATGATTCCTTGATCTCCTTTATTTCCGGTTTTTCCTTTGTGCCCTCTTCGTCCCCGGGCTCCTTTCTGTACCCTTGGTCCAGGTGGACCGGGAAGACCTGGGGGACCGGACGGACACGTGGCACTCTTTGATTGACAGAGACGCTGTCTCAACTCAGATAAAAGTCTGAATTCTTTATTTATCATTTCCACGGTGTGTTTAGAACTCGTACAGTTCTTAATTATATCCACGTTTCGCCTGTTTCGATGTGGCTTATAGAGCTGAAGTTCTAGAAAGATATAAGAAAAGACAACAAGATGCAGTATTTTTAAGGCCTGTTGTCATATGAGTCGTTATTCCTCTTATTTTCATTGCCTACCTTAGGGGCACCCAAAGATTCATTTCGGTGGATATCTCTGTTCAAAAGGCCTTTTAAATCGCCTCTGTAATTCGGAAGAAATCTCAGCCGGCTGAAATTTCGTAACGCTAAAAAGCTAATACCTAGTTTCGTTTTCGGAGGCGCAAATATCTCGTTAAAAATGCGAAGTAAGGTCAGCTTCCATTTTCGTAAAGCAAACAGCCAACTTAACATTTCCTTTTCTGAAACTTTCTGCAAGTTAAATTTTTAGCTAAAGTATCCAAAAAAGCCACCGTATTAGCTTACACAAATATGGGTCCCGGGTAAACACGGGACACAATTCAATTCGATTCAATTCAATTTATTAAAGCACATTTTTCACGAAGGTAAGGCAAGAATGCACTAGCCCGCAAATAGCATAGGCTAATCTAGGCGGGTAGTGCAGTTGATTAGTATATATTTACAGAATATATAAATACAATTAAAAATACAATTAAAAATACCTGGAAACCACAGAGTAGATGCCATGTATTTTGCTAAAATCGGTAGTAGGGTGCGGCCGATTCCCTTCCACTCTTAAACTTTCTTTAACCCTGAGTTCCGTCGTCTCTAGGCAGGAGCGATTCTTTAGCATTTATTAGTTCAAGTTAATGTTTTTATTTTAGAAATTTTCGATAAAAAAAACCTTCTAGCTTTTGGCAATTTAGAGTATGTTATAATGCAAAACATTCGGTTTTTTCTCTTAATATTTTTCTCTTAAATCAACCGAGAGGCGCGAAGCGTCGAACTTATGGATACTCACGAGCGAAGCAAGCGAGCCTCGCGAGCGTCCAGACCTTTCGTTTGAAGACAACGCGCACTGATATGACAAACAAACGCAATAAATATGACTATTCTCATTGGTTGTTTGGTTCTTTCTTATTAATTAACGCTAGAGTAAAGCTTACTTCCGATAGGTTTTTACAGTTCTCGTAACAGCGCTATATTGAAGTATTCCGTATAAGGAACTTTTTATATTTCACCATGAAGAATAATTATTGTGCAGCTCTTGGCAATGTTGCAAGGTTTTTTTTTTTTTTTTTTTTTGACTGATTTTAGAACTTGACTTCATCACCGTCTGTTTTCTTTGTCAGAGCAGACAGGATGAAGAACATCAACACGCAAACATTCCGTACACTCCTTTGTTTAGGCCTGAACTTAAATTCGTGTTTTTCTTTTGCAGGCGATCAACCACTATTTGAAAATCACTATATCTCAGTAAGCTTTCTCTTAACGGCAGTAAAACCAGTCTTTACGTAAGCAAGAAACCTTTGTACATTTAGCACTACACATTTTAACTGTTGGATATGACGGGCCCGTGCAAATTCGTAAAGGCCTGGTAACGATCGCAAATAAAAGCTACTGAGACATTTTTCATGCAGTTCCTTTGATGTAAGATTGCTCTAACGTACATTTGAGAGTGTTGATGAAATCCCAAAGGGTCATCATTTAAATGAAAGCTGCTGAGATGAGCACTCGTGTACTGTCCTGTGGTGATGTTAATCTTGCTTATCAAGCTGAAAAAGGTGGTTCTGGCAGTTTAAGACTATGGATGAAATTCTGAAGTTTAACTATTCAAATACAAGCTTTAAATAATCATGAGCGGCAGAGGTGGAGCTTTACTGGATGTTTGAGTCCGCGAAAACTGTTTTAGGCACAGAAAGGGCACAGTGGGAATATTCAAGTTAATTGACTGAGAATGCGCCCAGATCCCGTTGCACTGTTTACTCTGTGCTGGGCTAAACAGTTTTCAGGTTTGAATTTGTGGATTGAATCCAAAAGGAAAGCTTTTCAATGGCACTAAACCATGAAGCTTTTCTTTTACAGCGATTCTCAGTACTCGCACAAACTTACCAGGGACATTCCTTGTTGTCTTTGCGTGCTTTGGTTCGCTTGTCGCCGGCTTATTCTCTGCGACGGCCTTTTCAAGAGCATTTAATCTCTCCTTGTGTTCGTTCAACTCCAATTCTACTCTCAAAAATCCGGCGCAGTACAACACGATTGACAAAACAGAAATAACGGAAGCAAAAGAAGGCGTTCTCTGGTTTTGAGCGGTCATTTTGGACAATTTCAGCAATACGCGATTCTCGTTGCAAGGGTGTTTGTTGTCTCAAGGGCAAGGCAATTGTCACGAGTATGGACAACTTGCCAAGTTTTCTACTATTTTTATTCCTTATCAAGCGTGTTTTGGCACAGCTCTGATAGGTATGGTTTTCACGTGTAATTTGTGGAGAAGGCAGTGAGTGGGTGGGGTCAAATCCTATTAATTTCAGCCGTAGGCTGACTACTCAAGAAAATTAAGGCATGGGTCTCTAGCTACTTACTCAAAAAATTAAGGGGGTGGTCAATCTTCTGAAGATTTAGCTGTAACGTCGTAAGACTTTGGCAGCATAATACGCTCACAAATGTCAGCATATTGACATACACAACTTATGCAAATTAGGTCACGTGACCGGCCGAAACATTTATGAAAACATTTGAGCAAAAATGGCACCACTTTTTATTGCCTCCTGGAGGCTGCCGGTAGTTTTAAAACTTTGCCACTGTTAGGCACTTCATTTCTGTGCTCGAGCTTTTTGAATATTTCTTTAATTTAAAACATAAACGGCATTTTTTACTAGTGCCCAGTCCCCCCAAAGTAAAATTGGCCGTTTATTTTCAAAATTGAGGGAATATTTAAAAAGGCCCGGGCACAGGAATAAAGTGACTAACAGTGGTAAAGTTTTAAAACTACAGGCAGCCCCCGGGAGGCAATAAAAAGTGGTGCCATTTTTGCTCAAAAGTTTTCTTCAATTTTGCATCCGTGAAAGGTCACGTGACCTAATTTGCATAAGTTCTTTATGTCGATATGTTAACATTTGTAAGCATATTATGCTGCCAAAGTCTTACGACGTCACAGCTAAATCTTCAGAAGATAGACCACCCCCTTGCTTTTTTGAGTAAATAACTAGAGACCCATGCCTTAATTTTCTTGAGTATTGTTAGTAACAAATTTTGCATATTCAAGAGCAGCAAAGCGTAACTTCAAGTGGGACGGGGGAGCTTTGTTGCGGATGAAGGATTTTAGGAAGTGAGGTGTCTACATAATTCAACCAATTCAGTGTTCAGTGTTCAACCTCCTCCTACATGTACCAATGCTTTTAAACTTTGCAAAAAGCTGTCCCTGAACATCTTGATAATAGTTCCATGTTAAATAATAACAACAACAACAACAATAATAATAATAATAATAATAATAATAATAATAATAATAATAAAAAAATCTTTATTACAAAACCTCAATTAAAATCCTACTTACAATCAACCCGCTGTTACAAAAAATCCAATCAAATCATCGAAACACTATTCATTCATAAATTCTAAAAAAAGAAGTAACTTAACCTTACATAAAAGAAGAGGAAATAGATATAATTAATAATAAAAGTTCAAATTCTATAAAATAAAGAATTCCATTATATAGAGATATCAAGATCATACAATCGAATCACACTAATGACGGCTAAACCTGTGTCCATAAAAAAACCTAAGTATAAAAGCATATAGACACGTATTTCAGATATCCGCACTAGCGACATTTATTTCACAGTCTAATGATTGCTCTATCTTGCTACGAAACGGCATTCGCGAACCTCTGACGCATGCATGTACCGATCTTAAGGGGTCAAACGAGATCTGTGTCCTGAGCCAAGTGATTACAACATGATAAGGCTCGGTGTCTTTCTGAGCTATCTTGTCTGCGAGATGCTTTAAGAACCGCTGACACTCGTTTCCCATTCTGCCATTGGTTCCAAACACTAAAGGCGTAAACGAACCCATTTCTACATCTAACACCCGCTGCTGGTACTTGCGCTTCTTCTCTTCTTCTTGCTCTTTGAACACTTCCGATGTTGGCTTGCTCTGGTAACACTTGGACTTGACGTGCGTAACTCTAACATCAAAAAATGTCTTAACTCCTCTTGCCCAGAAACCTCCCGCTTTGATGTCCAAACTTGCCTCAGAACTTGTAACAGCGCTCCTCAAATGAAATCGCTCGTTGTCCAGGGGTTGAAGGCGTGGTTCGATTTCGACATTATTGCAGATCTTGTCGATGAGTGTCGTTAACAAGTTCCGTACACCGTCATGTCTCTGCGCTACGACCCCCCCCCCCCCCCCCCCCTTTTACAAGAGAGGGCGTGACTAACGGTGAATTTATCCCCACATATGCAATGACTTGGTAAATCGACTAAGGGCAAGTCATAACGCAAGCGTAGCGAGTCTCTGAACTCTTGCTTGTTGAGGGCTAAACCTTTGTCTGCGAGAGGCATCGCATAATAATAATAATAATAATAATAATAATAATAATAATAATAATAATAATAATAATGATAATAATAATAATAATAATAATAATAATAATAATAATAAATGGAATGATAACTTTATTATTTAAAAGAATAAAATCTAGTAGATACAATTTGATTCTATTAAAACGTGAGTGATTTCACAGTTTGCTGTCATAAAATTGTAAAATATCAACATGTTGTATATAAAAGCTAATTTATATGTGTTTGGTTCAGAAGATAAAAGAACAATTTCCATTGATGTTCACCCCACTGGTGTTCACAACGACGGGAGGCTAGGGATGGCTGACGAATGCCTGAGATACCACTCAAGATTAGCCGAGCTATTATCTGCAAAAAAGCAAGAGAGCTACGCCATAACAATTTCGTGGGTCAGGGCGAAAGTGTCCTTTGCAATTTGGTCGGAGCGCGCTCCTATGCCTAAGAGGATCGAGAACCCCGAGAAGGAGGAACTTAGACGTTAAGGAGAGGGATCTCAAAATAGAGAACGGCCAAGCTGGACTTTCCTAGACTGCTATAGAAACTTTATTATGGGTTGATTGATAGGTTTCTGAATTTTTTCTCATTTTAGTGTATGATTGGAAACACTGTGACTGGGCATTTATTTAGAATATTCTTATTATGAGGCAAAATTTCTGCACAGCCCCATCATAATTATGTATACATTTTGCGACTCAAACTCTATTCATGATCGTCGTTTTTGGAAGAGGGTTAGTATGACAGTGGTGCATGTATAATTACTGTATTGGGCTGTGCGGAAATCTTTCCATGAATCTCCTGAAATACAGCTATTTCAATTAACTTTGTCAAATCAAAGTATAAAGCTGCAAGACAAGACCTCAAGATTCTGTGGATTTTATGAATAAAGATAAACGATAAAAAGGAACAACCTTTACTTTTATGAATAAGTTCATCAAAATCAACTATGCCTTGTCCGTCCATTGAAGATATACGATGGTGAGCCATTTGGAAGAAAGAAATGTTAGGATATCAAGTGGATGAGGTGGCAGCCTCTTTGAAGATGTCTTTAAGCTTTAAGCTTTGATCCGACAACGTTAATTGAAATAGCTGTATACCAGGGTCCCGTTTCATGATAAGAATGATAACTTGCCATGTTGCAAACTGTTTTACGAAACACATTGGACAGATTGCACCAAGAATTGCCCCCGATTGATAAAAATTGTGGAGTTGGAAAAATATTTATCGGGCCAGCTGGTCAGTCTTCGCTTCGAAATTAGAAGATTTCGAAAAGATAACTCAAATTATCATGTTTCTGTCGGAATTTAATATATTAATTTTAGTGTCCTTTTACAGAGATGCGATTGAATCACGCGGTGCCTATACTCACTCTGTCATTTGAAGAACACCAACAAAACGTAAAAATTGTTTACAGTGTAATTATACCAAATTACAGTAAATTATTCATTACAATTTTAAACAAAACATAACGTGAGAAAAATATCATTTTTTTTCTGCGATACAATTTAATAAGTAATATTTACATTCTTTTCTTAGATAAACACAAAGGATTCCAAGACAGACATTTTCCCTCTCGTACTCATATGTAATTTCTCCTCTCATTATCAATACATTGTCAATCAGGCAGGTGATGTGAATAAAGAAAATCATCAACTAGGTGATATTGTTTGATACAACACCAAATTCTCTGAACAAACTTCAAAAAGAAATGTATGGCTTTTAGTCAGGAGAATTAACATTCAGATCATGCATGTGAAAGGGTTTGATAATAGAGAGATTTTGGATCACGTTTACAACAAAAGGGAAACGAAAAGGTCAGAATTATTTTGTTTCATTCTCGTATATTCAATATTTCTTTTAAGAAAACATAAATGCGAATAGGACGGTTGCCGTTTACCGCGAACACGATCCTAAAGTCTCTCTAATATCTAATCTCGTCGTATCCACGAGCGAGACTGTTAGTCACGTATTGTGACGATAACTTTTTGAGTTTCAATACATTTAAACAAAAGCTGTTGAGTAGTGCTTTCCTTCGAAACTCTTTCGTATGCGGTCCTAACTTTTTAGTCTGCGGACAAAACCCTAAAGTATGTTCATTCACATAAAAGCAATTGAGCTGTGGTGTTGTTAATTACACTGTACAAGGTGGTTGTAACGTTGGAGTCTGTGTGTAACATCGTACAGAAACAAAACTAAGTTTTCATCTTCAGTAACTAATCACGATGCAAGCTTTATTCAATTGATAGGAAGAGACGAAAACAAATATACCTTCTATTAAGTTTAGTAAGCAACATCTAATAACACTGAGATTAATGGCATTAAGTTACCACCAGGGATGTTGTCGATTAAGATTACTGCATTCAATTTCTAGCCAAGGCAAAATGTTAGCCAGGCCATTTCTCAACAGGACATATCTTCTAGACTCCCGTGGCCAGAAAAAGACATCTTTTTCTTTAAGTGTTGAGCAGAAATTAGCCCTTGATCAAAGATATAGAGACGCTAAGCCAATGAAATACTGAATCTTTAATCAATATGATGCTGAAACGACTGCGCCATGTTGCCACCCAGCAGCTGTACCATGCGTCGTTGCATTCACTGCATTCTGCAGTTATTTCCAATGTCCTCAGCGTATTGATCAGAGATAAATTTTCTTAGATTTTCCACGTCCAGCCGGAGCTCCTGTACACCGTTTATCTTGGATTGTATCGCATCAACGTGGTCTGAAATTTCGTTACTTTCGTTTTCTTCTTCGTCTGTTGATGTAGCTGGAAAACAATCACAGGAAAAGTAAGGATATTTATCGACAACACAAGTTCTCTGATTTCACGAAGCCTCGCCTCATTTTATGAAAGCCGCTAGCTTTCCTTGTTTTTTGTTTTTTTTTTTTTAAAAACAAAGTAACCGCCAGTATCTTTTCCAATAAGCACACAACTGTAACGTGCGGCTGTTACTAAGCTGTAGCCAGTTGAGCTGTAAGGAAACTTAAAACATAACTTTAAAAATAAAAATACAAATGAACTCACATCGGAGACCTAGCAGAACAGACATGTCAGGGTCTTTGCCTTCCTTTCTTTCTCGACAAACTTGAACCACTGCTTTGAGCTCAGACGTGCAGTCTCACAGCTGAAAGAAATCAGTTAGTTATGACTGGCAGAGTGTTTTCAGCCGAGTGTTGGAAGCAATTGAGTTTACTTTGGTTTACACCATACGACTAGTTTAATAACGCTTCCATGGTTTTCTCAGTCAATAAATAGTAGACCGAAAACCTTTGATTTTGTTTTTCACCCGTGCGCGTTTCGCGCGCTTGTCGCCTATCACGTGCATTTGCTTCGTGTTCTGATTGGTTCAGTGTGGTTTTTGTTTGTTGTGATTGGCCGCCCTCGGCTGCCTTCGGCCGCCCTCGACAAGGCAATCTTATATTAGCACATTGAAGATAGAAAATTCTAAAAGATGCTTGGCAAAATCGTGCTTTCACAAGCTAAATCCAAGTTACAAAAACTTCCGCCCTACATCACACTTTCGGTACAGTCGCTCCGCACGACAAAAATAAAAGAAAAAACCTATTGTACCAAGGCAGACAAGGGTCAGGTGATCACTTACATCCAATTTTGACCGCAGTTCTTTCTGTATCATTCTTCTCTGTCATTGGAGGTAAACAGAACAAGCTTAGCGAACGTTAACACGTGAAGAGCGACTCTGCCAAGCCCAGAAAGTGTTTGAGAAAGTTAGCGAGTTTCGAGACCTGTTCTGTTTGCCGCCACCAAACAGTTGCTCCACGATCATACACTCCAACCTGTATTTGCCCAAACGAGTTCACAAAATCGAGTTTGTTATGCCAACGCGCACTAAACTGACAAGTTACCAAAAACAATAGCAAGCAAAAAACTAAAAAATTCTTAACCTGGGGCAAAAAATAGAACAGTTTATTTTGAAACGTCGAGGGTGTCACTGGGCAATGTTCTGTTAGTCACACGATGACGTAATTGCAAATTGAGCAACAGTCAAGTCAAAGCATCCTTCACACGTGTACAAAACTCCAGAGCACGGGAGTCTGTGGATCGCCTTTCCGATTTAGCATAACTCTGGCCCTGTCTAGCCCGTCACTGCGCTTACATCAGCAGCGTTCACAACCGTGCCAAGATCATAAATTCTAGCAGAAGTCCAGGTTGTTCAAAGAATGGGAGGAACAAAATAAACATCTTTATTCAATCAAAGTTTCAATCTACTAGCACTAGCTAGACATTAGAGTTTGTAATTAATACTTTATTACTTGATTTCTCTCAAACAAGAAATATAATGAATAACTCGGTCGTGGAATCATATTCTTACCTCTTTCCACAGTTTTCGCTGTACTTCCAATTTCTCTTTTGAGCTCAGCTTTTTAAGCTGTTGCATGGAAAACAAATACAGAATTATAGAAAAAAGTAAACATATCTCACACATTTAACAAACAGGGTAAGATCAGCGTCTGCGAAAAGTCATTTTCTACTACACTCTATCTTTTGTTTAATAAGAACCTTTCATTTTATAAGAATGTTGAGGCTGAGATTAACTAAAATTTAAGAACATACGGAGAAGAACACTAAGCACTGACAATCAGTTAAATACATTTATATTTTGACCAAATGCCGCGACATCTTGTACCCAGCACTAGAGTGCAGCATGACATGAGCTTTCCGTAAAATGCCAATGTTACGCCGTAAAGTAAACACTAACAGGCTAATAGCCGTAACATGAAACTACCTAGAGCTCGTACAGTGAACACAGGAAACAGTTTTCCATTCTGACAGTTGGATAGCTGTCCATATTTTCATGCATGCTCATTACCTGCTCGCAACTGCATTGAAGATTTAAGTTCTCTTCCAGTAAATCTTGGTTGTGGGCAGCAATCTGAAATTGTCAAAAATAATTAAGAATCTTTTGAGTTAGACTTATAAGCATGTGATGTCCCGCAAATTATGCGTTTGACTTCAAAGTTTTTCTAAGTTAACCGATGTCGTGAAGGTTCTGTCTGTGTCTGTTCTGCCTGTCTCTCTATTCTGACTGTCTTTCTCTTTGTTTGCTTCTGTTCGTGTGAAAGTACCGCTACACCATCCACTGTCTCAGCACTCCAGTTCAAAAGGATGCACTCACCTCCTTTACAGCTTTCTTCATTTCTCCTATAGCGTTCTCCTTGACAGTAAGTTCTTCCCTCAAGGCAGTAACCATGTCCTGTGAAACGCAAGCAGACGATAAACAACAACTTTACTTCAAAGTGTAAGAAAATTTACCTTTTTTGTCCTGTCACGTTCACCCTGCAATCGCTCATTCTCCATCTTGAGGTCTTCAAAGTCTATGAGCGATACTTGGCCCTCGTTGCTGATTTTATCGAGGGAAACCTGAAGTCTGTAATCAGTAAACTCCAATTGGCGCTTGCCGTACTGGACAGCATGTCATGGATATGTCTACCATATTAGACTGCGAGCAGTCTCTCTCGCTATTTTGATATTCGAGGGGCGAGCTGTGAGTCGCGCGCTGTTCAAATTATGTGCAAAACGTGTACAAATGTGCCATGTGCAATATTCGTACAGTTGGCTATTCGTACCGTAAAAATCCTATTTGGTGGGTATTTGTACCGGTGAAAAACAGTTTTCTGAAATGGGCACATGCTAATCTTGCATGTTCCAGTTTTTCTTTATTGTTTTCTTTACTACTTATCAGCAATGAGCACAAACTTGCCAGGGAAAATCTTTATTTTTTTTTTCTGCTTTGGCTCCCTTGTTGGCGGCTTATTCCCAGCGATGGCGTTTTCAAGAGCATTTAATCTCTCCTTCTGTTCGTTCAACTCCAATTCAACTCTCAAAAATCCGGCCCAGTACAACACGATTGACAAGACAGAAATAAAAGTTGCAAAGGAAGGCAAACTCTCCTTTAAAGCGGTCATTTTGGGTGATTTTACCAATACAAAGCTCGTTATCTGATTAAGTATGATCACGAGTATCGATAACCTGCCAAGTTTTCAGCTATTTATGTTACTCATCTTGTTATGATAGGAGGCAAAGTTAAAACATATTTTAGCACAGCTTTGAATGATATCGTGCCTGTGCTTATTTATCTCTGATTCACCGGAATACATTTTAAATCGAATAGAGGCTCAAAGGATAATATTACCCCCAGTATTAATTCCGGACTGACTGTTGAAGGTGCTAACATGTCATGATCAAGGACGCCGGAGCAGGAAAAGGCTGCTTAGATTCTTCGCGGATCAAAGGAAGAACAAAGTTTCGAACCAACGACCATGAAACACCAAAGTATCTAGGATTCCGGGGACCACGCCCTCCTCCGGGGAAATTTTGAAAAAATGCCATTTCCAACTTTTTAAGGGGCAGTTTGAAGGTCTTTTTTCAGCTTCGAATTCGCTTCATTTTTTCCAATAAAAACAGAACTTCAAATGAATAAAAATTCATACATTTGAACTGCGGAAGAAAGAGTTAATACCATAGAATTCCGAAAGTAACGCCCCCCTTCCCCCTCGAAAGTTGTACTAGGTCGCGCGGTTGCAACCGGTTCGGATTCTGTTGTCGAGTTGCACATGTTGTTGAATTAGAATAAATGCGGAGTGATTGTTTTTTCCTTTCCGGTCGCTAATCTGTCCGACTACAAAGTAACGTTAATGTTTTAACTTCATATTGAATTCCGAAAGTAACGGGCCATTACTTTTGGAATTCTATGGTAAGTGAATGATCATTGCAGTTATATCCGCAACTTAAAACTGATATTTTTTTTTTTTCACAGGCTTTCTTTTCGCAACTCAGTTACGTTTGTAGCTGCGATGAATTTTTTTCAGGCTTCCTTTTCCACGTAACTGCTTATATTTAAAGTTGCGTACATAACTGCCATGATCATTCACTTATTCATTCTTTTTCTAATTCCGCAGTTCAAATGTATGGATTTTCTTCATATATTGTCTTTCATCTCATCAGTTCTACGGGTACATTTCGAATTCACATTATGATGAGCTCCCAGTTGGTTTGATAGCTCAATTGATAGAGCACTTCACTGGTATCACAGAGTTATGGGTTCGAATCCCGTTCAAGCTGAATATTTTTCAGGCTTTCTTTGCGTAAGTTGCGTGCATAACTGCGATGATCATTTACTTATTCAAAAACAGAACTATTCCCAAAACGCTCCCAAGGCCGACTTGAGTCAGTAACCTAATTTACAGGAGAAGATATCGTGTTTTTTTTTTTCTTTCCTTAACTATCACGAAGACTAAAAGATGCTGTTAAACCGAAAATTAACATCAGAAGAACTCATGTTTTGAAGCCAGGAAAGTCCTAAGTGCAAACTGAGTACAAGAATTAAATCGTTAGTATGCCATTCCACGGAACGTTTTCTTTACGATCAATACCTGTGTTTCATGGCTTCTTATCAAAAGCAATGAAACACAGGTATTCCACAGAAAACGTCCAGTGTAAAGTGGCCAAGTTGCCAGCGTGGTTGTTTCTCGTCTAGTACTGGGAGACGTGGGTTAGATTCTCGCTCGGGACCATTTGTTTTTGTATCCATTTGAGGTGTGTTAAAAGTCATGTTATACAGTGTTACACTTCAAATGTTTCTTTCTTTCTTTATTTATTTCTTTATTTCTTTATTTTTTTCTTTCTTTCTTTCTTTCTTTCTTTCTTTCTTTCTTTCTTTCTTTCTTTCTTTCTTTCTTTCTTTCTTTCTTTATTTATTTATTTATCCTGAATTTTTCGTTCACATTTTTCCTAATATATACCACAATCATGGATGATCAAGACTTGGTTCCGTAAGGAGTTATTCTTCCTTAAATCTTTGCAGTACAGGAACATTATGCGCTGTCTTCAATAGTCAGAAATTTCTGACTGAGAATCGATGGTTAGGGTTGGATCTACTTTAGACTTTGATCTCCGTATTTTTCTACGATATATATTTACGTTCTGAAAGCTTTGGTTTATAATACTCATGATCAAGCAAGGGCCTTCAAAAGAACGTGTAACACTTTTGCACTGAACGTTCACTGTTTTCCTGAAAATATATATTGCTATATACTATATAAGGCGAGTATATCAGTATATTAAAAGAGATAATTATTAAAAACTATTGATTTTGGTTGACCCCAAACTAACATATAAGACATGTTACCTATATGGTGTTGGGGTGTACTCGTCAAAAACAATCTAAGACGGATTATCTATTGAATGAGGCGTGGGGGATATACACTCTTTTTTGTATATAAAGAACGTCTAATTTGGGGCTGAGACTGAACGTTCTCATTATTTTTGGGCAATTTCAGCCTGAAAGTTCTTTTAAAGGTGTTCTTAGTTATCTGTTATAGTATTTCAATAAATCTGTGCGGATGTGACCAAGACACCTGTTATTTGGGTTAATTGGACAATATAGACTGAATTTTTATCTGTATTATTTTGTCCGTATCTCATACTGTTCATTTTCAAAAACATTAAGTCGTAATACAAATGGCCTCAGCTCCCACGAGTCTCCTGTAGCTCAGTGGTAGAGCATCCGAACTAGTAACCGGAAGGGCTTAGGTTCGACTCCTGATAGAAGGACTCGGATTTTTTTTCCGAGTATGCCTGTGTCACTTACTAGATAATAAATCATTCTCATAAAAAGATTCTTATAAAAAAAAAAAAATGAGTGTCACGTTGTTCATACTCATATTTGTTGCAATCTAATGACGAACGTTTGATCCCTAACTTATATTCTTTTTAGGGTGATGGCCTCAGTTTCATTTCAGTAAATTTGAGTGAAAGAGAACCTCTGAAGTGTCTCCACCGGGTTCCTCGGTCATTATTCTTGTTCGCCAGATATTTTCCGTTGAGATTGGAGTGATGGCAAGTGTTGTACCACCAGGCGCCAGTCCATTGCACAGCACAGTTTCTAATGTACCACATATCATTATCTCTGTCTTTTGTGCTAAACGCCAGGTGATTATGCCATGCTAAAGAATCTCCCGCTGTCCCTGAATATGAACTCACTTCAAGTCGATACTTCGCCTGCTCATCACCAATGCTGAACCTGCCATATTTGGCATACACTCTAACTCCGTTCCAGTCCTCCAGCTCCACTCGCAGAGAGCTGGGCCTAGAGGCCGTCAACCTGTGGATCTTGTCATTTCCTAACCAGAACTCAGCCGTCAGCTGACCAAAGCCTGATTTGTAATCGTTCCAACCCCGATAGAAGTCCACCGAGCCATCTTGTCTTCTTTGAAACAGTGTCCATCCTCCGCCGTCAGTGCGCATGTCACAGTACACGGTGAAGGATCCTTTTCCGTCTGGGTTCACAGAGTACACTCCATTCTGTGTATGGCCTGATTTTAATAGATCAGAGCAATCTGATGAAACAAAATAAAGACGTTTGCATAAACGCCAATATTCAGTTCCTAAAGTATGTAACATTAGGAACTATTATCAAGCTTTGGATATAATAACGTTAACGGATAACAATAGCCATTAAACTATCTCTGTGCAGCAGATGAATCTGGACCCTTTAAGCGAGCTTTTTGTGAGCGTCCATTGGGTTAAGTTTTCTTTGAAGTTTTATTTTTTTCGGCATCAAAATAACAAAAACAACAAATCATAGCGCCATGAAATCTCATCAAAAAATTGGCAGTAGTGGAAATTGAAATTTAAGCCAGCAGTTTTAAACAGAGCACATATGCAATAACACTGACTGACGTTTCTTTTGGGGTATTTTTTTCGTCTGTTTGTTTCTGTGATATTATTATTATCTCTTTTCGTTTGTTTTGGTTGTTGTCCTCGTTATCGTTTGTTTGTTTGTTTTGGTTTCTTTCTTTCTTTTTTTCTTTTTTCACCAAATACAAGCGTTGCTTCTGTTGCATCAAAATTGCAAACTCGCTGTGACTCCCCACACCGAAAGCTGCAGGCGTATTATTTTAGCGGCGATGTTTACAGCAAAGTTTGATTTCAAATCGCTTGTGTAGTTAGCCACTGACGATCTCGGCTACGATTATGCATCGATTTCTCCCCGAGTGTGATTCTGATTTTGTTGAAATTGTGAGCGCTTGCGATGAGAACATAAAAAGCGGCCAGGGGCCCGTTTCTCGAAAGTCCCGGTAACTTCCGAGCACGATAACTTATCGGGGCCGTTATCGGGAAACTTTATCGGGCCCGATGTTGCGTTTCTCGAAGCATCCGTAAACTTTCCCGGTAATTTCGTCCGTTCGTCCAGTCCATTCGATTCATTCGATTTCGCTGTCGATGGAAAAGCACGGTTATGGATGCGACAGGACTGTCTTCGGGATTGTTAAAGGACAGTGCATTACGTGCTAAGTTTAACTTTGAGTTTTTCGTTGTGTCAAAGGAGAGCAACCGAGTGAGATCATTACTTTGCATCATCGTTCAATTTGGAAGCGATAATCAGTTGCCCAGTGAAGTAGCTCGATTCTTGGTCTTTAGTATCAAGTGTAGAGAATATTGGGAATAAGGAATAATCTCACACAAGTTATAAAACTGAGAAGCTATAGCTCAACAGGCGTGATTTAATCGTTTTCTCCGGCAGACATCAAGCACTTTTTTTACCCATGCCAAAATTTTGTACATCGTTTTGTATCACACCACAACGTGCGACCAATTGAAATGCGACTGAAACTATTTCGCGAAAAGAGGGATTGTTTTTTTTTAGCTCTTTATTGTCGTTTTTCTATCGTGAGTACAGTACGCTTCTTATTCTTTTTTCCTCTTGTTAATGCAGCAAACACCATTTGTGTACTTCAGTCGAGGACCGCGCATAATACGACTCTCATCGCTACCGCTCATGTTTACGTTTATCTGTAGCATGTCAGATTTCTAACTTCCTCCTTCTCATGAAAATTCTGCAAATTAACACAAAGAATTTTAAACGATATATAAGCCATAAAAGAAAACAGTTGGCCATGGCTTGCGGTAGGATTAGTTTTGCGTAACAGGAACGCACAATATCTCTTTTATGCTAAAATGAAGCCATTTTGGAGTAATATAATTAAATTGTTGCGAGCGAGCCGTGTTTACATGACAAAATATTGATTTATTTTTTCTTCCATCGTCTGTTCTTAATAACAATAAAATAGTGATAATTTCAAATTTATATAGCGGCCATATGTAAACACCCTTAGCGTTTTTCAAACACTATCTAAAAACAACAACAACAATAGCTACTCTTGCATTTATCTGTATTTCCGGAGCCAGCGGGCAGCTTCTCGCTGTGTTTCTCCGCAATTCGTCTGCAAGTTCATTCACGAGCCACACAATTCTCGCTCGTGAAAGCCTGAATCTTTCTTCGACTCACAGTCAGCCATGTTAGGCCAGAATGGGTCGTCTTTGATAAGACTGCGGTCTTCTAACTAAACAAAACAGTCCGCATCCGGCCGCCATTTTGTTAAGTGTTGAAACACTTGCGATTTCCCGGTAACTTTACAGGAGGTCACGACCTCCCGTAATTTACCAGGCAAGTTACCGGGAAAGTTATCGAGACCGTTAATAGCAGGGGTTTCGAGAACTTGAACACCCGAAAAGTTTACGGGGACTTACCGGGTGACTTATCGGGCCGGATAAGTTACCGGGACTTTTGAGAAACGGACCCCAGGTCTCCTTTGGTGTTTCTTAAGAACACATTTTTGTGATAAGATCTCTTGCGCTGGGGGTTGGGAGGGCGGTGGGGTTTTATGATTTGCTCGTAAACTCATTGGTAGCTTATGCAGGGAATTCAAAATCACCGCAAAAGTTTCTGTCAAGTTAGCAAAATCATCTGTGTAAAAAAAAAACGCTCAAATATGTGGGCATATTTTCTCTGAAAGTCATTGAATGAGATGCCTACTTTTTAAGTCTCATGGTGAGATTCCAAAAATCCCATTTATATGGAGACAAAGGAAAACCTTTATAACAATGTTCGACAGATTTTCGATATTCCCAAAGAAGAAACATCGAGTAACATTGAGAATTGAGATGATATTGTTACGTTGGTATCTTCAGTCAGTCTGTCAGTAAGTTGTTATCACTGTAAGTATTTCAGTAAACTTGCACTCTCTACCCAGAAAGTCTTCTAATACAAAACTCCAAACACTTTAATCAGAATTACCAAACAATGAAGATGACTATCCCTCTAAAAAACGATTATTGCTAAAATATCTGCCGGTTATAAGGGAAAAAATAACACTATAATAAGCCTCTGTTATTGGAAATCTTATCATCTATCTATTTTCCTATATTGTATTGTATAGTTGTATTGTACGTATTGCATGAATTTATTTTCGTATGTTATGTTGATTTCTAATTTTCTTTTCCTTTTTGGGCATTTGAAAGTCTTGGTGTATTTTGCTTTCACTCGACTTCAGTCGCTACTTTCGGGTGGGAACTTTACTGTACTTCAACTTCTTGTTAGTATTAAAATAAATGATTGATTGATTTGTAAAATACGACGCGTTTTCGTAATAGCTTCAAATTCATCATCACATAAAGGAAATTACGTTCGGCACATGAAAGGTACGGCGTATGAATCGAATTAGCCCTAGTGTCATATTACGCTGCAAGCACTCGCCTACCTTGGGATTTTCCGTACCTAATTCACTTTCGCTTAAATAATCCACTTCAGTTTTGCTTAAGTGGGCCAGTTTTTTAACAATTACACAATTCTAATTCCATCCAGACAACTTAGCGCAATAATTCTTCTCAACTTTCCCTCCATAAAAATTAGTTAACTGATATCTCATCCGCCGCTCTCTTTCGGCACGGATATAGAAATATAGCCCTCCTTATTTTCTTCCCCATTGCCGCGTGTGTAAAAAGAAAATATATTGGCCACGGATCAATTTAACATATGAACTTCACTATGTGAAACAGAATGCAGCTGTTTCGACAAAGGTTGTCCAAAAAAGCGTACGCGACAATGCCGAAAGGAAGTCTGGGAAATATTCAATAAATTTCAATAAAAGCTCAGAATCCATATTGCCCGCCATCTAAAAAGTCTTCGCTGTACGGTCGAGGCATTATGGATTCTAAGTTTGGTTATTTCCCAGTCTGGGTATTTCCCAGACTATCTTTCGGCTTTCTTTGTCGCGTACGCTTTTACGCTTTTTTGGACACTTAGATGAAACAGCTTTATACGTTGTAGCCCTTTCTATCTCCATTAGTTAACAATGGAGTTGATATTTCCAATCTTAAGGGTGGTGCCACTTTGATACTATGCATATGTGCTGCGTTTTTCGGGAAGGCCGAGAAACTCTCACAATTTAAAAGTATTTGTATTAGAAGGCTGGTACCGTCCTTATTCACTTTTTAAGGGCTTCTGAACCTCAACATCGCTTCCACTTGTTTGAGGTGGATATGATAGAGAACACAAAATTACGGTATTTGACTGCCGATTGAAAGCTACAAAACACGACAAATGTACCAACCTTTGCTGTTTTCATTATTAATAGTTGTCCTGGGCCCAGTTGTTTGAAAGCCGATTAACGCAAATCCCCGATTAAAATTAACCGAAGTTTTCATCTCGCCCATTTTAAATGTTTCCAAGAGCTAATTTTAAGCAAATGGTAAAGAAAAGTGTAAGTCAAAACTAAAGGATAAAAATCTTTTGGAAGAAACTTTATTGGTTACGCATTAAACTTGAATTAAAGTTTATGTTAACCCAGGATTAGCTTAAGCGGGCTTTGGACAACTGGGCCCTGATGTCCAATTTTAAACTAACCTCTAATTTGAAAATCAACATCGGTCACAGTTTCCACGTCAAACACTCCAGCACTTTTTGCGACACAAATGTAAATCCCTGCATCCTCGTTTCTAATGTCTCTTATTGCTAAAGCGCCATTAATCTGCTGGTGACTCCGTCCAACTGGCAGTTGTGCTCCTTGTCGTTTCCAGCTGATGACTGGCTGCGGATCACCAGTAGCGCTGCAGTTCAATGTCAAAGTGTCCCCAGGACCTGTTACAACTTTAGCAGGTGGCTTAATAGTGAACCGAGGAAGGGAGACTACTACTAAAAGAGTTTTCTGTACAGCACTTCCCAACAGGGTAGATGCCGTGCATATGTAATTGTCAGAATCAGCTTTGCGGGCATCTAAAATTTTTATGACGCTGTTGTTACTCTGCACCCTCCCCTGAGGCAACTGACCAAATGACTTGCTCCACGTCACAAGTGGTTTAGGATGACCAGTCACGTGACAAGTTGGAAGAGTGGCGTCGCTTCCTTCAATAACGTACAGAGGTCCCGGATGAATTGAAACAAGAGGACGGACTGAAACAAAGTAGAGACATTCCTTAATTTGCACACGTCGTAAAACATATGCAGTGTATATGGAATGTTAATGAAAGATGCAATGATGAATTTTACTTTGGGGCTCTGCTCCAATTTTTAAAGGAAATGCAACAAATCTCTCGGAAAAAGGTCCACGGCCTTCAGACTTACGACAGCGGCAACTTCACGATCTGCTTCATTTGTGAATCAACTTAGCTCGCTTGAACAATTTCTGGTGAGGCTTACTAGAAATCAGATGCTAAGATACTATAAAGAATAGAAAATGCTTCGAAACGAGAAACGAAGCTGGCTGGGACCAAATGAAGTTTGGTAGCTATCACATGATAAACTAAATGTTAGTTCAGTTCAATTCATTAATGGTTCTGCTTTGGGGGGACGTGTGGCTGGAGGAGCATAGTTTTCGAGCTAACTAACACATGCATGAATTAAAAGATTAAGGTGAATTAAGAGCGAATGCACAGAAAAATCGAGCAAAATCGCCAAACTGCGGCCACAGTTCAAAACCTAACCCACCGTCATTTTCGGTTTGTAGTAAGGTTTTAATGAGTTTATAACACTGCTGGGGCCCGTTTCTCGAAAGTCCCGGTAATTTCCGGGCCCGTTAACTTATCGGGCAACTTACCGGGAAACTTTACCGGGCCCGATAATGTGTTTCTCGAAGCACCCGTAAACTTTCCCGGTAATTTCCGGGCCCGGTAAAATAGGGGATCGTTACCAGGCTCTTGCGCGCGCTACACGCTCGTTCAAAAGAGAAGGAGAACGACTTGGGACTACTCGATGGAAAAGCACGGTTATCGGTTATACTATGGATAGGACTGTCTTCATGATTAATCGATTATTGAAGGACAGTGCAATACGTGCTAAGTTTAACTTTCAGTTAGTCGTTTTGTCAAAGGAGAGCAACCAAGAGAGATCATTATTTTGCATTATCATGTAATTTGCAAGATATGATCGGTTGCCTTTGGTAGCTCGATTCGACAGTTTCGCTTTTCGCCATCGTACATGTATCTATCGTCTGTGAAGTATTTTTTGTATGATGATACTTCACATGGATGTGCGAATTGGAGATGCCATGTTTACATAATTTTAGAACGCGCCAGTGTGGGAGGAAGGAAGGTGTATTGATCTGCTGGATTCCGATC
>NW_028145460.1:6282500-6287500 GCF_977016875.1 Pavona decussata
ATACTTCTGGTCAGCCAAGATTAACCTACTGTATTGGATTACAGTCATGACCTTTGGTGATGATCACTGAAATGATGTTTAGGACAACAACACTTCTAATAGTACTAATAATTTATTGATGATTTAACCTTTTAGGATAAAAAAAAAATGGACAGGCACAACACCAACTGGGGCAAACAAGGAAAAGGCCACCAATTTAGACACTTGCTCAAGCTCAGCTGGTAGTAATATATTCGAACCATACAATAATTGATATTTTCAAAATAATCTAATCACCAGTACATTCTGTGTGAATATTCATTTTTAATTATTAGTGTCTATTAATAAAAAATGAACAAAAGCTAATGCTGTATTCAAGTAATTATATAATACGTTGCAGATCTCAATTTTATGTTCCAGAATTAAGTTATACAATGTAGCCTATCCACTGAGTGTCTCCAATATATTTTAAGTAATTAGTTTATACCCTTAAGGGGTAGATGCTAAATAAAAATAGTAACAATAATAAATTTTAGCTGCAAGTTTTTCAGGAATCAATATAGGCCGAAAAACATTTAGTGAGTTAATGACATTGAGTTGGCAGAACTAAGGAACCCTATAGCATTTTGGAACCTTTCCGAAAATGCTACTTATACATAGCTATTAAGATATTGGTCAGGATATATCATCATCATCATCGTTATCATTGATAGGGTTCTTAGCAGCCGACCACATGCATCTTTTTAATAGCTCCGAACATGTGCTGAGCATGTGGAGATTAGAAAGTATAATTTATTGAATTCTAGGCAAAACAATTATTTTTCCTTTTGTACTTTGAAACAGTGACTGCATACTATAAAATGAAGATGCAAAAGGTGGAATTAGAAATGAATCATTTTAAAGAACAAAAGAGAGGAGGAGGAGAACTCTTGGCGTACCTCTAAGGACCAACTCTACAGAAAAAAAAATTATTGAAAAGAGTAATATTATCGATACACTGTCCATTAATGGGTACATTTTAGACACTCACCATTGTATTGCCTGTTTCTCGAATCTCTATGTTGAATGAAATGCGCAGTGACATTCAACCCAGCAAGCCTCAACACTGAAAACTTGGGGAACGGGGGGGGGGGGGGGGGAGGGGGCTAACAGAGTATTACATTGTTCATTGCCCTTTTAGAGTGCATTATTTGCAGGAAATAGGAAAAGTGATGAGAGTGTATCAACCTTTTTGCAATAAATAATTATTATTGCTTGTAGCTTTGAACATTATAGACGTCTATATCTGCATTAGAACAGGTAATTAAAGCGCATGTTCATTAGACCTGTGACTTTGAACAGTGTTGAATATTGGGGCCATATAACTCCAAAATATAACTTTAATTTCAACAATACTAATGTATACTATCCCACTGGAATCTGATAGCCAGGTTAACAGGTAATATTCTTGCTGGATATCTTTTACATCAAACTTTTCACAAGTCATCTCAATAATTATTCATGCAGGTTATCAGATTTTTTTGTAATTTCTTTTTTTCTGCTTGTCATTTGAACTGGTAAATAAAAAAGATACATCCCTGTGAATGTATGAAACATATTTTTGAACTGCAGATGAAAGATTAAATAGAAGAAAGTTGCATAAATAACTGTGAAGGTCTTTCTTCTATTTAAAATTGATACAATAATTGCTTCATATTTATCAACACCAAAAAATTCCCCACCGAAATGTTTTCTAACCAAATAAATCTGCCAAAAAAATTAAACCTAAGCCACCCAAAAGTCCAACTGAAAATCCCTAACTTCAAACCCACAAAAGCTTTCATACATCAGCAACAAATATAACTGAGTACCCTCCCTTGGGGTGGGAAGAATAGTGGGACTTAAATTATGTTTTGGTTAATGGCTTAAGTCAGAAGCTAATTGTTTGGCAGATTTGAGCCCTCAAATTACAAAGTGAGCATGGAACCATATAATTTTCTGACACAAGAACCAGACTGTACGTATGCCAAAAATGTTGTATGCCAGGTCATTTCAAGGTGGCTACTTAACTTTTTACATTCTCATGTTGTTTCACTAACAAAAATAGTCAGTTTCACTTCCATGAAGTCCTATATTACAAGGAAAAGAAAGTATTGAAATACTTTAAAAGAATTAGCAGTTCCCATATTTTTTAGTATGTCTAACCTTATGTAAACATTTAGTAAAATTGAGTTTAATTATCACATGTAAAGGATTTACTGCCAGTGCAGTTTTCAAGCTCATTTAATTCTCCCAATTACTCATGTATGTACATTTTTCTTAATTAAAATTTTCATTAAAATTCAATTAAGTTGTTCACACTCAGTCTTCTTCCATCAGTTGTTCCCCTGCTCCTGATGTTCTCAGTTAGCCCTCTTCTGTCAGTTGAACCCCTGTGGATGAAAAAGAATTTTCAATAAAAATTATCTTGAAAAATAATTATTCAATAACAATTTAAAAACATTATTCAAGTTATTGTTCACAAAATTATTTAAGTGCATGTTCAGCTGTCCTTTTTGGTTATGTCTAAGAGTGGGCCTCATGCCCGAAAATCTCTCGTGCAGCTGTTCTTGTCTGTGCCATGCTGGCACTTGCTTTGTTTGGCATGCTTATGTCTGCCTGTTCAGTTGCAGTTGTGGCTGCTCATTCATTCATTCAATACATTATTTGGGCAGTTCAGTTGTACGTCTGCTTTCCATGGCCCAAAGAATATTTTCATACGTTTTTTATTTGCTCCCCCTCCCCCTACCCTACCCTACCCTTGCCCCCAGTTATTTTATTTTTTTGTTTGTTTGTTTGTCCTGTGAACTCCTATGTTACACTAGGTCAGTAACACAAATTCCTGTATTTGTAGTTGAAAATGACACCTCCATCACTTTCGTTTTTTTCCCCAAATTTATCAAGTGTTTATTTACAACCATCAATGACTTGAGTACTGAGTGGGTTTAGTTTCAATTCAGCCGGATTTCCTTTTTGTTTAATATATTCATCTTTCCATTTCAAACACGTTAGTTATTTCCCCCCCATTTTCGTAGTAAATGCAGCTAATTCGGTAATTCTCATACTGTACTTTTTCGGACGATCGGAAGCAGTTTCTACGTAAAAAAAGCCAGCTTAGATCTCAAACAAAAAGCATCTAAGGGTCACGGACGGGCAAGTATATGCTTTACGGGGCAAAATTGCAAGTCCTCCCGGGATAACCGAAATTCGAAACACACTGAGCAAATTGCTGTAGCTCTGGTTTTTACCGACTGAAACCAACTGGATTAGGAGTTTGTTCTAGTTCTAAAATTGCAAAATATTTACCTGTGTTTTCGCGGACAGCGGACAGCTTCTCGTACTGTACGGTATCTCTCGAAAGGTTTCCTCCAGTAAACTCGTCAACAAGCGAATTTATTACTTCCCTGGATAACCAGTATCTTTCTATTATTTCTCTTTCTTCTATTTTGTCTAAAATCAATCGCTCTTGGTAAGTACGCGACCGACAAACCGGGACAAAAATGACCGCCTCCGGCGGCCATCTTGTTTTCTTGCAACAAAATATTGCTTCCCGTAAACTTTACGGGCACTTTACGGGAGGTCATGACCTCCCGTAAATTACCGGGCAACTTACCGGGCAACTTACCGGGATCGTAAATAACGGGAGTTTCGAGAAACACCCGTAAACTTATCGGGGGCTTAACGGGCAACTTACCGGGCCCGATAAGTTACCGGGACTTTCGAGAAACGGGCCCCTGGTGTTTGGGAAATATTTGAAATTTTCGATTTCAACGGTCCGCGGGCCTAAAATTAGACGCCGAACACGGCAAAATAGCAAGGTGACAGAATTGAGCTGACTTTCATAAACGAGCGAATATATTGGCAATCCTACACTCAAATTTCACAGAACAGATATCTAGCAACTTCAAAACGGCACATTTTTCAATTTCGACAAGAAAATATCACCGAACGAGCACAATTCTGATACGTAATTTGCATAATGCTTATGAATACAATTACCGCTAAAACCACAGGTGTCCCAAGCTCACGTTTAGAGAAAAGCGAAAAATTAATTATAATGCGTCACGGTTGTGTGAGTTGGAACGTGACCTTTCATCTTACGCGGTGTTAAGTTACATGAGAACCGTTGAGAATTTGAGCACTTTTTAAGACGTTGTATGGGGAATAAAATATCGTTCCTTTAGAACGCCAAATACTTTAAAATATCCTCATTTTTTACGTAAGATGATTAAAAAAAACTCACCTCTTGTGGGTCCGTTGCGCGTTTTCGTTATTTTCGCTGTTTTGGGCTTTTTATGCCACCACTGTTTTCTCCTTCATAAGACGGAGTCAAGGCAGCACAGCCGGGTTTCGACCGTTTCCAACTCGGAGGCGGTTTGCGTCCAGAAAATCCATCCGATCGGAATTTTTCTCGCCCACAGTTAAAGCTCTATGATCCTTGCACCCACAAAAATGTCTCTTCTTCGAAAATCCTCGCGCATTACGCTTAAGATGCGTATTTTCCTCCGCAGATTCCACGATCGCTCCTTTCTGCGGCACCGTGTGATTTTGTGATCTTTCACGGCCGCGGAAGAAGCTTGGGTCCAAGGTCAAATTTCGCGCTACCCAGGGTGGTACAGTCAATTAATGTTCATCACTTAGCCCATCCCCCGAGTGAACTATCGCCTTGCTCCATTGTCCTGATCAACCAATATCATAGCGAGGTGACGCGAAGGGAGATAAACAACGGACACCATTTGAATATTCTGCGGGGTTTTCCGCGAGCACTTACGAGCACGACTGCGAGCACTGCAATGTTATCGAAGGCGAAGAGACCCGTCGAAATCGACGACGAATCGAATCCTAAAAGAGTAAAAAGCGGCAAAGGTTTAATTTTTTTTATCGGGAAATGTTGATCAATGTAATGGATGTTAATAGTATCCGCTTTGATATAACTACCGGAAATTTACTGTAATTTGCTGTCAAGTTATTAGGCCGTAAGGTGATATAATTCATCAGTCACT